>NC_083227.1:132609157-132914528 GCF_032191835.1 Heteronotia binoei | reverse complement strand
TATTTCTTTATCTCAAACAGTGCAATGGATCACTGGATCAAATAATCATTGAGAGGCATTTAACATGAAAAAGCAAAAACATTTATTTCCACAGGGAAAGGGTACTGGGAGGTGAAAATAAACACTGTAGAACTACACACTAGAAGCTCATGTGCTTAATATGGAGGCTACTTCCTCCTTCTTCTTGACCTCTCTGCCTGAACAAAGGAAGTCACCTGATTAACTGACCAAACAGACAAAAGAGGTTTTCCCGCTTCTAGACCTTGATTGACAGCAGTCAATATCTTCTTCCCAGGTCATGCAGACAATAGGGAATCAGGTACAGTGTTAACCCTATAATGACTGGAACCTTAGAACATTGCAAAGGACATACAAAACAGATACATATTTTCAACACCCCTTCTCAATGCTTAATGTGCAAGTCATTATACATTCAATAGTCATCACTCATTATTCACTGTAACATTCACATCAACTAGATTCATCATTTTACGTAAACGTTCAAATCCAGCACAAGTTAATGGCTTAGTAAGTATATCAGCTATCATAGCTTCTGTACAACAATATTCTATCTTAATCAGCCCCTTCTGGTGTAAATCTTTCACTAGATCACATTTAATACCAATAGATCTACTTCTGGCTATTCTACTTTTCCCTTACATATAGCAATACATGCATGGTTATCTTCAAAAATTTTAATAGGTACAGGTTCTTTTATCTTGAAGTCTTTCAGCAGATGAAAAATCCGTTCAAGTTCATTGCAGGCACTGGCTGCTGACACACACTCAGCTTCTGCTGTAGACTGTGCCACTATAGTCTATTTTCTGCTAGTCCATTTTACAAGTCCATTTCCATAGAAGAACAAGTATCCGCTGGTTGATCTGTAATTGCATGATTCTTCTGCATAGTTGGTATTCATGTATCCAACTAGTCTGGGATTCTCAGAAGGTTCAGTGATCAGTCTTAAGTCCATAGTCCCTTTTAAGTAACTGGCAAATTTCTTTACTGCATTCCAATCATGGTGATTAAGTGAACTTACTTTTCTGCTTAATATTCCAAGAGCAGAATCTGGAATTAGGTCTGGTAGTTTTACTCAGACTATCAGGTCTGGTAGTTTTACTCAGGTACAGGAGTTTTCCTATAGCTTCTCTGTACTCTCCAATGTCTTTGAGTGGTTGACCACCCTGAGCTCTCAGGTATGCAAGTTCAAGAGGTATCTTAGATTTTTTTATAGTCTCTCATGCCAAGAGATTCTCTAAAGTCCATAATCTTTCCTCTTTGGCACAGTTGAAAAGTTCCATTCTCAAGTCTCTCAATCTGTATTCCTAGATAGTGTTTAATATCTCCAAGTATTTTGACTTCAACCTCTTTGTTCAGCTTTTCAGCAATGTCTTTAATGACTTCTTTGTTCTTGCAGCTCACAATCAAATCATCAACGTAAACCAGAATGCATTGATATTCTCCATCCTTGAGTCTTGTGTACATGCAGGGTTCTGCTTTCCCTTGCTCAAATCCTTGTTGCTGTAGTAGTCCAGTTATTTTGTCATACCACCTTTTCACAGCCTGTTTCAAAACATACAGTCCTTTGTTGAGTTTGAAAATATAGTTCTCTTTGCCAGGGACTTGAAAACCTTCAGGTATTTCCACATAGATTTCCTCAGATAACTCACCATTAAGAAATGCTGTCTTAATGTCTAGGTGCTCTACAAGCATATTTCTAGATGATGCCTCACTCAGTAGTGTTTCAAGTGTAGCACTATTGATAACTGGTGCAAAAGTCTCAGTATAATCAGTTCCAAATTCTTGCGCATAGCCTTTGGCTACTAGCCTTGTTTTGTACAAGTCTATAGTTCCATCATCTTTGTACTTTATTTTGTAGACCTATTTGCATCCAACAGGCTTTCTTCCTGCAGGTAGCTTTGTAAGAGTCCATACATCTTTTTCATAAATGGATAGTATCTCTTATTCCATTGCTTGAATCCATTTCTCCTTTTCTTCATTAGGCAAATCACACATTTGTTTCCACTTCTTGGGTTCCTCTTTAGGTTTCACAGTCTCTATAGAGTGTATGGGACAGTCATTTTGTGTTCAATCCCTTCTGCTTTCAGAAACTTCTTAAACTCATTATTGCAATATTCACCACCTCCATCTGTCAGCAAATTTCGAGGTGCATGCCCAAATCTGTTTTTAACTATGGCAATATATTCTTTAAATTTATCAAGATTCTCATCTTTTGATTTGAGCATATAGACAGTGCTATATTTTGTCTTTGCCTCTGTGAATACTAAGAAAAATTTATTTCTCCCATTCGAAGCTTTTATCAGCCCAACAACATCACTGAATATTGTTTCCAAGAACCTTTCATTATGCACACTGCTTTTTCCACTGAAACAAGGCGCAGTTCCTTTTGCTCTCAGACAAATATCGCCTTTCCTTGGATTTATCACAATGCACAACAACGTCCACAATCCTTTAGCAACTTCTCAACACTCTGCATGCTTCTATGTGCTAACTTTACATGCCAAGCATAAAAACATCTCCTATGGTCACACTTTCTGCCTTCAGTCTGTCAGAACTTGTAACTTTCCTGTGTGCTGTTAGCCGGACTGACTCCATATTGTAACCAGATACTAACCCAGTGTACCCTGCTGTAGGCCACTAACCAAAATTCCTATGCATTTCAAACAAACTGTGATCACTAGAGGGTGACAGATAGCCTCTGGTCAACATCTGCAGGTGCCCCTTTGAAGCCGGGCCGGCCAGGCCTTCTCAGCAGGACTTTGTCCTCCCTCGCTGATAACAGACCCTGAGAAACAGACAGTTGTCTGGAAGTTCTTCCAGTTCTGACATTATAACACTGATCCCTTTATACTGGGACTTATCTGAACTGGCAACCTGGCTGGATGGCAGCAAAGGCTCCAGACAACGAAGAGCCCAGCACACCACCGGAGGAGAGGCCGCTGGAGCCCGGAGTGACCGCGGTGAGACGCAAAGTCAAAGACCCGGCGCACTTCTCCACCGCCATCTTCCCCTCATGGAGCTGGAGCCCGCGGAAGTCCACCACGCTCATGGACGCGGCGGACGAGAGGTACCGGGTGCTCGCCACCGGCGCAGGTGGGGACGACTGGGACCCCGATAGAGAAGAGGGCCTGATCCCCGGGAGCGAGGACCCGGCCCGAGTACTCCGCAACGAGCTGTTCCAGTGGGTGAGAGAGATACACGACCAGGTCCACGAAACCCGCGTCCAAATGGCGGAGGAGATGCGATCAAATTCGGGCACTGCAAGGGGCCGTGCCGGTGGCGCCGGCCGGGCCACCGGGCGGAGGGCCCATGCCACCGGCAGCGCCCGCCGGCGGGGTCCCTGTAGCCCCAGCTGGTGGGGCGCCGGGGCAACCCACTGCCCCTCCCGACGGGGGAGGAGGGGGCCCGGTCGGGCCGCCAGCACCCACCTCGCCGGCCCCGGCCGCACTGGCGGCCCCGGCCGCACCGGCGGCCCCTCCACCGGCGCCGGGCCCCATAGCCCCACCTCAACCACCCCCAGCCAGGCCACCGCCTGCAGCGCCGGGAGGAGGCGACAGCGGGAGGGCCCACGAACTGCAGATCACGTTCGACGGAGATGGGGATGAAGTGGAGTACTTCACCATCCAGTGCAACAGTTTCTTCACGCACTGGGGAGCAAGCTACCCGACGGAAGCAAGCTGAGTAGACCACATCGCATCCAAACTCAAGGGGGCCGCGAAAAAATGGTACGTGGGGTTATACACCGGGCGAAAACCCGAGCTGGCCACGGTAGCGGAGTTCCTCTAAGCGATGCTACGGCAGTAGGGGGACCCCCTGCAAGAAGAAAAGGCCATCGAAGCCCTCCAGAGGATCGAGCAGGGGAACCGCAACACCCGAGAGTACGCCACCGAGTTCATGACCCACTGTGCAGCGGTGAGGGGTTGGAGCGAACTGATGAAGTACACGGCGTTCAAGAATGGCCTGAACGCGAACATATTAGATAGATGTTACCACCAAGGGAGACCCGATACCCTGGTGGGTTGGATCCAGTTGGCAGGAGAAGTGGAGACGAACCTGCAACATGTCGGGATGCATTGCCAGCAGCAACTGGGGAAGAAGGGGGGAAGACCAACCCCTCTGGCTTGGGTGAAGAAACCTCCCGCAACCTCTACCCCGATCGGGACCAGCAGGAGGTGCTTCAGGTGTGGAGACCCGGGGCACCTAGCGGCCAACTGCCCTGCGAAGCCGCCGCCGGCCACCCCACCGCCCAAGCCGTTCACGGGCACCCCGAAGAAGGGAGGAGGGCGCGCCAAAGAGCCCAGTCGGGGTGCCGTCGCCACATCCATGGCGATTGACGAGGAAACTATAACCATCGCGTAGTCGAGTGAGGAGTCGTGGGACCCCGAGTCGGCGGGAAACGACAGCGACCTGCTTTAATAGGTGCCACAAAGCAGGTCTGGGAAACGCCGGCACCGATGATGGTAAGAGTTACCGGGGAACTTTTATTTATGGCAGTGACTTTATTGAACCCCAGCCTAAAACGCTTTATGCACACCCGAGCCCTAATTGACTCAGGGTGCACCAGGGACATAATTACCCCCCGCCTGGTAGAGGCTCTCGGGCTAGCCAAATCCCCCCTACCCCACCCGATCCAGTTCGAACAAATGGACGGTGATGAAAGGGGAACCGTGCACCGAGGAAACCCAGGCGGTGCCGGTAGGAACCGAGGGTCACTGGGAAATAGAGGTGTTCGTGGTAGCGCCCTCCTCCTCATTTGATGTAGTGGTGGGGGCGGGTTGGTTAGCGAGGCACCAGCCAGACATACAGTGGGAAGCACAAATCGTGCGCTTCCCGAACTGGCGGTGTGAGCACCACCACTGGCAGAAGGAATGGGGACCCAAAGCGCCGCCTCAAAACGAGCGACTGTGCCTGACCATAGAAGAAGTGAAATTGATCCCCAGAGAATACCGGGATCTGAGAGGGGCCTTTAGCGAACAGGAGGCGGACGAACTGTCCCCGCACCGCCCAACCGATTGCGCCATCGAGCTAATACCAGGGCAGGAGCTGCCGAAAGCTAAACTCTACTTGATGGGCTGGGCGGAGAAGGCGGAACTAAAAAAGTTCATAGACAAAAACTTAAAACGGGGGTTCATCCGGCCTGCCACGGCCCACCATGCCGCCCCCGTGTTATTCTGCAAGAAGAAGGATGGGAGTTTGAGACTTTGCACAGATTTTCGCGGGATAAACGGGATTTCCATGTCAAACGCCTACCCAATCCCGCTGATAAAAGACTTGCTAAGCACGGTAGCAGAGGGCAAAGTGTTCACCAAGCTTGACCTCCGCGACGCGTACTTTCGGGTCCGAATCAAGGAGGGGGATGAGTGGAAAACGGCGTTCAACACGATGATGGGACAATTTGAATACTTAGTGATGCCATTTGGGCTGCAAGGAGCACCGGGAGTGTTTATGAACTTTATCAATGAGGTGCTGAGGGAATATTTGTACAAGGGGGTGGTGGTCTACCTGGATGACAACATTATTTACTCGAAAGACCTTGAGTCGCATGTGCCTTTGGTCAGAAAAGTGTTAAATACCCTGTATCAGAACAAATTGTATGCTAAATTGACCAAATGCGAGTTCCTCAAGTCGGAACTAGATTACCTTGGCTTTAGAGTGTCGGGGGAAGGGCTAGCGATGGACCCCGCGAAAATCCAAGCAGTCTTAGACTGGGAGCCGCCTCGAACCCGACGGCAGTTACAATCATTCCTCGGGTTCGCAAATTTTTACCGCGGGTTCATCAAAGGGTTCGCCCAAGTCATGTTGCCCCTCACAGAGCTCCTCAAAAGAAAAGGGAAAGGGGAGGAAGCGAAAAAACCCGGAGCGCGCCTGCCATGGTCGCCCGAGTGCCAACGCGCCTTCGAGGAATTGAAAAGGTTGTTCACTAGCGAACCGGTGCTAGCCCACCCCAACGAGTTAAAGCCGTTCGTGGTGCAATGCGACGCCCCTGACGTTGCGGTGGGGGCAATATTGATGCAGCGAGACGATGAGGGGGGGCTCCGGCCCTGTGCGTACATTTCCCACAAATTTTCGAACGAGCAGAGAAACTGGTCAGTATGGGACAAGGAAGCTTTTGCGGTTACGTTCGCTCTCAAAACCTGGCGGTCGTGGCTGGAAGGAGCCCGGGTCCCGTTCGAAATTTGGATGGACCACAAAAATCTAGAAGCGCTAACCGGCCGCCGAAAATTAACCGCCAAGCAAATACGGTGGGCGGAGTTTTTTGCCAAATTTGACTTTGTGCTAAAGCACATCCCCGGCACCAAGAATTTCTTAGCCGACGCGCTCTCGCGCATGCCCCAGCATGACAGCCAAAGGGAGGAAGCAATAGACTCCCTCATTCCCTCCACCCAAGTAGCGGGCGGAGTCACCACCCGGTCAGGAAAAAAAACAGGGACCCCAGAGCCAAAAGAAAAGGAACGCTTCGTGGCCGAAACAGAGGCGGAGGGAGGGGAAAGGCCCGAAGAGGTAGAGAAGGGGGAAGGGGGGCTCTGGTACCACAGCGGGAAGATCTATGTGCCGAAGAGCCTACGGGGGGAGGTGCTAGAGCAGTGCCACTCAAGCCGCTTAGCGGGGCACTTCAGCTATGTGAAAACGCTGAACCTGATCAATTTTGGTGGCCGCAATTAAAAAAGGACGTGTCGGAGTTTGTAAGTTCCTGCCCGACATACATCATGGCAAAACGGAGGGGGGGGGGGGAAACCGCCCGGCCACCTAGTTCCCCTGCCAACCGCAACCAGACCGTGGGCAGTGGTCTCGATGGACTTCATAGTTGAACTCCCTCCCTCCCAGGGGAAAACCGTGATCCTAGTAGTGGTAGACACTTTTTCTAAACAAGCCCACTTCATCCCATGCAAGCAACTGCCCACCGCCAAGAAGCTGGCCTACCTATTCTTTACCCACGTGGTCCGCCTCCACTCGTTCCCAGATAAGGTCATTAGTGACCGTGGGCCACAGTTCGTTGCCAACTTCTGGCGGGAGTTTTGCAAAATTGTAGGGATAGAACAAGGGCTCAGCTCCGCCTACCACCTGCAGACGGACGGCCAGACGGAGAGGGTGAACGGGCTTCTAGAACAGTACCTCAGGTGCTACGTCAACTTTCAGCAGTCAAACTGAGTAGAACTATTGGCCTTTGCCGAATACGGGTACAACAACAGCTTGCATAGCTCCACAAAAACCTCTCAGTTCCAAATAGTGAATGGGTACGAGGGCAAGCCCTTCCCTCATCTCCCATTACCAGCAGGGGCCCCCAAACAGACCTCTTGTCAACAGTGGTGAGAGGGGGTCCGCCAAGGGTGGGAAGTGATTCAAGAAAACCTGGAGAAGGCCAAAGAAGAATACAAACGGCAGTTTGACAAGAAACACTCCCCCCAGTGGGAATTTAAGGAAGGGGAGAAAGTGTTCCTGTCAACCAAGAACCTTCCCCTACCTCAGGCTTGCCGGAAGCTGGCCTACAAGTACTTGGGTCCGTTCAAAATAAAACAAGTGATTAACAGCGTAACTGTGGAGTTAGAGCTGCCCAAATTACTGAGTAAGATCCACCCTGTTTTTCATTGCAGCCTTCTTCGCAAAGATCCTGGAGCTACATCCTGGCACCCTCGCCCTCCCGAGCCACCTCCTACGCGAGTGAAGGGCCACAGCCACCATGAGGTGCAGGAGATCCTAGACTCCAGGGTCAAGCGGGGGGTACTGTACTACTTAGTCCGATGGAAATACTTTCCCCCGAGCTGTGACGAGTGGGTCAAAGCTAGTGATGTATCAGCTCCACAACTGCTTAAGCAATTCCACCTACTGTACCCACACAAGCCCAGGGCAAAAGCTTAGGGGGGGCAGTATGTCAGAACTTGTAACTTTCCTGTGTGCTGTTAGCCAGACTGACTCCATATTGTAACCAGATACTAACCCAGTGTACCCTGCTGTAGGCCACTAACCAAAATTCCTATGCATTTCAAACAAACTGTGATCACTGGAGGGTGACAGATAGCCTCTGGTCAACATCTGCAGGTGCCCCTTTGAAGCCGGGCCGGCCAGGCCTTCTCAGCAGGACTTTGTCCTCCCTTGCTGATAACAGGCCCTGAGAAACAGACAGTTGTCTCTGGCCGTGTGAAAGATCGTTTTATTGTTGTTGCCATAACCGCATAAAATGTAACTAATGCTAGCCTTCGGTATCAGTGTTATCCTGTACCTTCAGCCTTGTAGTTCTCAATAAACGCCTATACTTTTGTAACGAAGTCCTGGGCCTCGATTGAAGTTCTTCCAGTTCTGACACAGTCTGGCAGCTTTTCCGCATCATCAACAGCATTTGACCTTTCAATTAAGTCCATAATATAATGAGCTCCATTTCTTTCATCCAGTTTAAAACTAATTCCAGAATTCTTCTGAATAATTTCACCTTCATCTCCTTCATCAAGATATACAGCATAATTATTTCTTATAAGCACTTGGCTTGAAAGTAAATTCTCAATTGATTCAGGTGCATAAGCTACATTTTTCAATCTTACTTGCATTAAATATCCATCAATGGTAAGCAATTTCATTTTTATCTCACCCGCACCGCAAACTTGTAAAGGTTTCTGGTTGGTACCTATCATTTCAGGTCTCTAACTTTCATCCAACTCTGAAAACATGCCCTTATATCGACAAATATGCATAGAAGATCCCCTTTCAATCAAAAATCTTCCTCTTTCACCAATAAAATTCACATTATTAACATGCATGGTACTTTCTCTGTTCTTTTCTTTGTTCCCACCTGGGCCATGTGGCTTGGAAAATTTCTGGTTGCTATTATTTCTATGGCCACGAGATGGTGCCCGTGTTCCCTCATTTGAAACATGTGCTTTAAAATTGCTATTCCTTTGTTCAGCAGCAGCATCACAATTATTACAATATTTTGCGATGTGGCCTTTTTGCCCACATCTATGGCATATTATATCTCTTCTTGACTTATTCCTATACTGTGGTTTCAGACTTAAAGCAGACATAGAATCAGACAGTTCAGTGTCCTTGTCCCCAGATCTGGAGGCTGCTTCCTCCTTGATAGCATTTAACAGGCCTTCCAGACTCAAATCTTTTTGCAGTCTCAAAATCATTTTAATTGGCTTGTAAGTACTGGGTAGAGCTTTCAATATAGTTGAGAGTAAGTCTCTTTCTGCAATAGGTTCACCAAGCACCTGTACTCTGGATTGTATGCACATAAATTCCTTCAGACATTTAGTCACATTCTCCCCTTCTTGCACTTGAAATCCAAATATTTTGCCCTTTAAATCATGAATAGTGCTTATGGGAGTTTTGTTATATTATCTTTAAGGCATTCAAGCATTTCTTTAAGAGTGTGCAATTCAAGAATTTCATATGCCTCAATAGACTCTAAAATGAGAGTTTTTGCAAAACCATCTAGCCTTTTAAAATTTGATTTTTCTTGCTCATTCTCAAGGTGATTTTCAGACAAAACTCTTTCAGCTCCATAAATCTCAAGTCTTTGTCTTAGGAGCGAGAGCCAGAATGAGAAATTATTCTTAGTTAACTTCAGGGTACTAAATCCTCTCACTGGTAGGTTACTCACGGTACCAAAACCAAGATTTGCAGTTGCTGTTCCTGAAGACGTGAAAACAGAAGGTCCAGTGGCTCCTCTCTCTGGGTTCGATATTTTTCACAGCAATCAGGCAGGACAGAGTTAAAGATTCTTCCTTACTCACTGGAGAGAAAAGGCGGCTGAATGTGTGTGCACATGGCTGTAGCAAGTTTCTTCCAAGGTCACTGATGTAATCCACAGAAAAAGGGTTTAAAAGCTCCAAAAATTCTCTTTCTAGCACATCTGAGGCTTTTAGACAAAAGTAGCAGCATTTCCAGATCGAGACAATCTGAATTCAAAGCTCATTTAAGTCAGAATGCTCTCAGTAATGGCAAGAGGGAAAAAAAAGGTGTTTTAAAGTTGAGGCTTGTCTGCACAGCATAGTAGCTTTTTGCCTCTCACTTTCTAAATGCTCTCAAAGGCGATCCAGATTTTAAAAAATCATTTAGAGTTCAAAAAAGTCATGGCAAAACCCAAGAACCATCCTCTGCTACCAATTTTGTTAGGGAATTCTGTTTGAAATTCTATTTCTTTATCTCAAACAGTGCGATGGATCACTGGATCAAATAATCATTGAGAGGCATTTAACATGAAAAAGCAAAAATATTTATTTCTACAGGGGAAGGGTACTCGGAGGTGAAAATAACAAACACTATAGAACTACACGCTTACACTAGAAGATCATGTGCTTAATGAAGGCTACTTCCTCCTTCTTCTTGACCTCTCTGCATGAACAAAGGAAGTCACCTGACTAACTGACCAAACAGACAAAACAGGTTTTCCCGCTTATAGACCTTGATTGACAGCAGTCAGTATCTTCTTCCCAGGTCATGCAGACAATAGGGAATCAGGCACAGTGTTAACCCTAAAATGACTGGAACTTTAGAACATTGCAAAGGACATACAAAACAGATACATATTTCCA
Organism: Heteronotia binoei; assembly: GCF_032191835.1. Lineage (NCBI taxonomy): Eukaryota > Metazoa > Chordata > Lepidosauria > Squamata > Gekkonidae > Heteronotia > Heteronotia binoei. The sequence goes on along the minus strand of NC_083227.1, from coordinate 132,903,978 downwards.
ACACTGCCATATTAGATGTTGATGTCCTGTGCAATTTTTTAAAATATTTTTTTCCAAGTGAGAATGTTGACACTAGATACAGTGAGATGGGCAGGGGGGGGGGGGTCTCAAATGACCTTTTAACAGTATTCTCCCATCTTACAGTATTTTACAAAGCACCTGGGTATAGTATAGTACAGTACAATATTATGCAGAGTTACTCTGGTCTGGTTATTTGAAAGTGTTGTCAAGTCAGTTGACTTAAGATGACCCTGTAGAGTTTTCAAGGCAAGCAGTGGATTTCCTTGGTAGTCTCCCATCAAGTACTAAACAGGCCTATCCTGCTTAGCTTCCAGGACCTGATGAGCTCGGGCTAGACTGGGCCATCCAGTTGGCATCTATTCCTCCAGTATACACAGATGAGAAAATGACACATTTTGAAATAAGTAAACTCAGGTGATGTTTAGGTAGACCTTAGCTGAAAGAGGTCTGAGCAAGGCCTCCAGCTGTTCTCTGAAAAATGAGGAATCTATACTTTGAAGGATTTGTTAAACAAAAGCCAGGTGTGTTTATCTCATGAATGAATGATGGCTTCTACAAATCACTAAGCAATTTTTTTAAGTTGGCAAAGGAATTCTTGCCCTGCATTCTATATCCCTTCCTGCCCTTTATCCTGAGGCTTACTTCTCATTCCATATAATATGCCTTATATTTTATTGAATTCCTGTCTATTAATATTTATTTAAGTACAATTTGCAACATACATACAGAGAGAGAGAGAGAGAGAGAGAAATCTCAATTTAAGATTTTATATATATAGCCAGTTTAGTTTATTTGGAAAATGAAGCAAACAAGGATAATAGAAGTGCTCACTTTGGCAACACATATACTAAATTGGATAACAAGAGTGGTTTAATTGGATTAGGTGTGATATGCAGAGGGGTAGAAGATGTGGAGAAATCAGCATTGGTAATGAGACAGGAAACCTAGGTCTTGAGTCAGTCCTGGTGGATGCACTGTCTTGAGCTTCATTGTGGCTGATAACAGATAGGCAGTTTAAGCTGCCCCAGGGACAGCAGGCAGGTGGATCAAAAAATCATGTAAACATGCGCACATCTGCCTGCAGTTCCCATCCTGGGCCAGATTGAAGCTACCTGAGAAAGCTACCACTTTCAAAGTGGTACCTAAATTCTGAGGTAGCTCCAAGGTGCTTCCCTGGCCGTCTGGTTGGCTGGGAAGTGCCCGGGGAGCAGCTGACAGGTGCACAAGCGCTCTGGAAGCTCCTCCAGGGTGCACACAGCCTATGTCTGTTCCAGGGGTGGGCCATGTGTCATCCGGAGGCTCCTGGTTGCATTGGCTCACTTCTGGGGTGGCTTGATGCTGCCCTGAGCTGGCCGTCTGTTCTCAGCCTATCTGTTGCATTTCAGCAGTCTCTTTGTAATCTCCCTTTTGAAATTCCTTTGTAAGAGAACTGCTATTCTTAGGTCAGCAATTGCTAATGTCAGTTCTCTTACAAAGGAATTTCTGAAAAAGAGACTGCTGAATTGCAACCGATACTGAAACTCAAGACAACATATCCACCTGGACTGAATTGAGACCTAGGTTTCCTGTCTCATTACCAATGCTCATTTCTCCATGCCTACTAACCTTCTGCATATCATACCTAATCCAATCATGCCTGCTATTATTTGCCTGCTAATGTCACTGGGCATCTGAAATCAATCCACTTTCCAATATATTGGACAGACGAACTTACATTCTAGCTGTATCTAAAGGAGTGAGCAGTGACTCACAGAAGCTCATACTCTACCACAAGCTCATTAGTCTGAAGGTGCTACTGGACTTTTGCTCATTTCTAGACAGACAGACCAACACAGCTATCTTGATCTATCAACAATAAAGAGGACATATCTTCTAAAATGAGGACATCTGATAACTCTACTCAGTGTACCTTCACTCTTCTTTCCCATTGCAGTCTTCTGATCCACCTAGTTATGAATCCATGCAGGTCTCACAACACCAGGAATAAACTTTCTTGGATCAGAGAGGACTGCTGGAGGGGAAACATAGGAAAGATCTACAATCCAGTTTGGTGTAGTGGTTAAGTGTACGGACTCTTATCTGGGAGAACCGGGTTTGATTCCCCACTCCTCCACATGTACCTGCTGAGAATGCCCTTGGGTTAGCCATAGCTCTGGCAGAGATTGTCCCTGAAAGGGCAGCGCTCTCAGCCCCACCCACCTCACAGGGTGTCTGTTGTGGGGGAGGAAGATAAAGGAGATTGTGAGCCACTCTGAGATTTGGAGTGGAGGGCAGGATATAAATCCAATCTCTTCTTTTTCTTCTTGCGCCTGCAGGATCCAAGTCATACTTTGCACAGTATTAGCAGGGCTGCTAGCATGTAAGAAGTGTGGGATCCATTTGTCACACATGGTAAAGGAAATGTTAATGCTCCTTAATGGCTCTGACCAAGTCCTCTCAAGGGTTCTTGAGGTCCCTGGCCAAGAGTCCATCAGGTCTGCAGGTAGTAGACTTTCCATCTAGCTGCAGAAGGCCAGATGGATGTTTGTGTGAAAAAGCACCACAACCTGTCTGATTGGAAAAGAAGAGACACAAAGAATAAGCAAGCAGAAATTGCTGAGGAATGAGCTAAAGAAAATGGTTAGTGCAGAATTTCTTTCCTCCAAAGATCTGTGGAGTAGTAGGAGGACATACATTACCCTGTAGGAGAACATATATTTCCCCCCACACCTCATGTTCTGCCTATGTATCTGTAAATAAGCAAAACGCCATTGTGTTTCCTCCCAGCAAAACCAACCCAGGTAAGCTTAGAACTTGTTACAGCTCAAACACAGGGAGAGAGGAGCACTATTTTTGGCAGGGTATACACATCTTTTAACACTTTTATCAGAAGCAGCAGTTCAACAATTTCATATGCAATGATAAGGGAAGAATCAGCATTTGAATATCTGCCTGTTATCCTTCTGTATGAAGTACAGTCCTGCCGGACAGATGGGTAGCAGGCAATGTTCCCTCTAAGCTGCAGAATCTTGTGAGCAAAAATTCTATTTTGTGAGCAACCAGCATTAAAGTTGTGAGCTACTGCATAATTTATTGTGCTCTGGGGCAATTCTTCCTGAGTGAAGGCAAAAATGCATGAGCTGGAGGCTAAAAATCTGTGAGCTAGCTCACACTAACTCAGCTTAGAGGAACACTAGTAGCAGGCAACCTTCACTGAAAGTTCTCCAGATGTTGCAATGGACTGATGCTACAGCTTACCACACGAACACGACAAGCTTTACATTGCATCTGTGCTTGGCTTGGCAGTCTGCCCTGGGTTGAGAGCCTCACAGCATCTTCACAAGATAAGGCCCGAGAACTGAAGCTGAGGGAGTTGCCCAAGGCCAGGCGACTAGCCACAGCAGGCCAGAAAAAAATACGAGCTTGAATCCCTCCGTCATTCAAGCGGAACCTGGGGGGGGGGGGGGGGGGAGGCTGCCCAGGCAGAAAATCAGTAGGGGGAGGGGTGATGCCCTGCTGTCGCTTCCAGAAAACCCTGATCAGCTTCAAACAGTCCGGAGAACTTTTTTTCGTCGCCTTTTCTTCCCACACCTCTAGCCAGCTTCGCCTGTAGCCGGGACAGGGACTGACCTGGCTGCCCCGCCCTAGAGCATCGCCCGGGCCGCGGAGGGCCTATCCCCGCCCCTCCCCGCCTCCTCGCTCACGCCCTTATTTAACGGCGAGTCCCAACTTTGTTAGCCGCTCAGCCTCCTGTGCCCGTCTAAGCCGCTGCTCGCCTCGCTCTCCTGCCCCCCTCCCCTCGAGATGCGCGCCGGACTCCTGCTCCCGGTGGTCTTGGCGGTCTGGGTCACGATCGCCTTTGCGGCCAGGAAGCCTTACGAACAAATCCTGCATCACAGCAGAATCCGGGGCAGGCATCAAGGGTAAGGCTTTGGAGCAGCCCGCGAGAGAGGGGGAGGTCCCGGCCCGGCCAGACTCTGCAAAACCCCACTTGCGTTTTGGCAGCGCGGTTTGTTGCATTCGCGGGGAGGCGGGAAGATGCTTCCCAAGTTTTCCTGGAAATGGAAACCGGGCACAACGAAGCAGAAGCCTCTAGACTGGAGTTTCTTGAAGTCAGCGCTACTTCTAGATAGCTGGGCCAGGTAGAAAGGGAGGGAGTGCGCTCCTTTGTTAAGTTTGCTTTGCGTCCTGTGTGCTAATCCTGTTGAAAAGGTGGGTTGCAGGGGAAATTGCCTGAGGGAAGGGGGGGCGGCTTTTTTGAAAGAAATAAAATTAGTCTATGCGGTATGGATAGACTGCATTTTCCAGGAGGCTGCCCTGGGAACTAGTGAGCAATCTACTTAGCCTGAGGACCTTGTGGCTTATAAAGATGAGTTGCCCCCCCTGAAAAGATGAGAAGCTTCTCCTCTGTCCCTGGGTCTGAAAAGAATCGACTTCGGAGTTAATAAACTTAATTTTTACCATACTGTATGGGAAATTTTCAATTTGTGCAGTACTCTTCCTGCTAAGCACGATTAGTAACTTTGCCACTTCTGAGGCAGTATTTAAAACCAGAAAATAGCATTTAAGGATACTTGTACTAATATTTAAATAGAACTTTACTGAGGATATGTTTTCCTTTTTAATGGATTTACCTTCAGAGAGTTTTGGATTCTATATGGTGGTAAGTTGACAGGGAACAAATCAGCAAAACAAACAATAAAACTTGTAGCTGTCATTTGAAAATGCTGTCAAATCACAGTCAACTTCTGGTGACCTTGGAGGGTTTTCAAGGCAGGAGATGTTGAGAGGTAGTTTGCCATTGCCTGCCTCTGAATAGCAACCCTGGGCTTCCTTGGTGGTCTCCTATCCAAGTACTAACCAGGGCTGACCCTGCTTAGCTTCTGAGTTTTGATGAGATCAAGATAGTCTCAAGTATCCTGGGCAGGGCAACCAACATTTGCTTGAATTTAGGGCCAAACCCAGTGCTTTCTAAAGTCTCTGAATTGTGAGCCAGACTGTACCTTCTGGAGATCCTCATCCCAGTGATACTAATGTGTTCCACAGGTGAATGGCAGAGGTCCTTGCACACAATTCTTTGTATTCAGTCTGCTACTAAATGTGAGGATCTGGGGGTTAAGCAAATAAGACCACAACAGGGAACTGCTGACCTCTCCTTAAGCCATATTCAGAAGTCGTTCTGAACAGCCTTCTTCCCAAATAACTTTGGGATGATGAGGCAGTAAGAGCAAAGCTCCATAACCCTATGATGATCAGTGAGCGCCCATGGCCAAGAGAATTCTACTCTTCCCTGGAACCTCTTGTTCTCTTACCCGATGCCGCATGTTCTCCATGCACAACTGCACCGTTTCTGCACCGCTCAGCCATATTCTGCCATGAAAATGAGTCGCCTTGTTGTTTAGGCACATTGGGGTGGGAACAGATAATATAACGCTGAGCCTGTACTGTGATTTCAGACCATGCCCACAAGCTTATGGAAAGCATAGACCGCAATGTGACACAAAATGGGAAAGTCGGTCATACCTTGCTGTAAACCTATTAACCTCTGCTAATATGGTATAAATATTAAAAGTGTGTTCATTTAAGGTTATATGTACATTTGATTCAAATATTTACATCATGCCTTTCTCTTGTGGCCCAGAGCAGGCACAAATAATAAAATAAAATAAAGCCCTATCAACACCTCTGCTCAGAAAATTCCTGCAGCTCAAATCCTATGAAAAGCTTTGCTTTAGAGGCCTTACAGCACCTCTTAAATAAGCTTCCAGGGACAGTCCCCCCCTAATCTCCTCAAGAAGCCCACTCCACCAGGTAGAAAACACTGCTGAAAAGGACTGGACTCAAGTAGAAACCACCTGGGCCACCTTAAGTGAGAGGGGGAGAAACCAGAATGTGACAGCCAGAAGACTTTACTGGTAGCACTGTGGGGCAAGAGAGTCCTTCAGGTATGTGGGTTAAGACATGAACCACTTTAAAGATCATTCCTAAACAACAGCCACACAGTATCATGCAATTCTTATGAACATCTTAATATGTGGAATACTGTAGGGCCTACTGATGTTGGGTGGGTTTCAGAAGAAGTGAGAGCAATAAATATTAGCTGCCCTCATTTCTTTCCAAGAAATAAAAGGGAATGTCCTAGAAATCATGTAATGGACCTCCCTTAAACCTATATGAAACATGTGGGATTCAAAGCACCGTTCACATCATATAATTTTGAAGGTTAAACAAATTAAAATGTAGGGTACTGTGAACTGTGGTAACATGACAGAAAAGTAAGTGTCACATTTCTTTTATGTTATAAAAAGTGCTACATACTCTTCTTTGATAAGATTGTGTTTAGGTGGCTTGTGTGAATGAAGTAGAGAAAAAAAATAAGACAAATATACTACTACTGCCCATTCATCCATGTGCGTGGCTTGACAGATGTGCATAAGAGCACATGGTTGCAGTTTGGCTCTTCTACCCCAAAGGTTTGCCTTGATGGAACATTCCTATACCAAAAACAGTGTCACACATTGGTGTCATCTTTTGTTACTTCACCTGGGATCACAAGCATTGCAAAAGTTCAGGCACCTTCAAATTTAATCATAAATCAATTTTTCAATACAGCCATCTGGTTTTTCAGAGGCTTGGGTCAAGAGGATTTGAAACGTGTATACTGATGGTGGCGCACACACTCAAGAGCACTTGGTCATGCGTAAATTTAGTCTTTTGAATCATTTGAAATTTGATCCCAATGCTTGTTGCTCCAAAACATGTGTTAAAGGCAAGAGAATTACCCATATTGAAACAAACCAGATCAAGCTGATGCATGCAGGAGACTGAAGTTCTGGAAGGCTTTAAATGTAAGAGAGAAATACACCTATTTAAATGGCAAATCATATACCGTAAGCCCCAAGAATGTCAAATGAGCTTGTCCTCTACAGCAGAAGAGTTGAAAAGTCAGCAGGACTAGAAAGTAGAGGAGACATTCCTTTTGTTGATTCCATTGTTATTTTATGTACACAAATACAAGATGGTCCTTTTGGGCATTAATGCATTAGGTTCAAGAAGTACTGAGTTGTACTTCAGTTTGATGGGAGGGGGCTCAAGAGGCTGATGAAAAGGAGAGAGAAGAAAGAAAAACAGGGATAGAGGATAGATGGGCTCTTGATGATTGCCACCTGCACCTGCAATAAGTGACTATCCAGTGTGTGAGAGCATTAGATAGAGTGCTGAGTTATATAAACCATTCATCTGACCCAATATGGATGGGTTATTTTTTAAATGTCTCTGTGCGGTGTATGCACAGAATCTGTGAAATCATGGTCATTATCATCAATAAATAAAAGCCCAAGCATGGTGACAAATCTGAGAATTTTCATTGGTTGGATGTGGCCTACGCAGGATTGGCTTGCACTCTGTCTCTGGCGTACCATTGGCTGATTCTGCTGTCCCCCGCCCACCACCAGACCCTTTGAGGGAGCCTGTTGTCTGCTGACAGGTTCTCTTGGGAGCTTACTGATCTCTACTGCCTCTTCTCAGGGCCTGTTGTAGGAAGTCCAGGACAGTCTGTCTCCCCCCTCCACACACACATGCACACATAACAGTGCGAAAGGAAACAGTGAAGCAAACAGTAAACTGTGAGAGACATGATCATGAGACAAAACGGTAGTAGTTACTTCTCTTCAACTGACACAAAAGGAGTGTTCATTCACAGCAGGGAGGGACCAGTTCCATAACAGCAGATACACAAACTGACACTATGCAAAGACACTATACAAAGCCCCCTTTCCACCTGTAAATACTATTCTATTCAAATTATGCTACAGTGGGCTCATATGATAGAATGGACTCTAAGGGAGAGGCCTTTCCTCCTGGGGAACCACTGTTGCAAGTCTCCAGGTGAGGGGGAGTGAATGCCTTCACTTTGGAGGATAGGAAGACAAGAAGGCTGAGGGGCACTAACCCCGAGGCCTTTAGTGGTACCTTTTCAGATTGGTTGGAAATTCCTAAGGTATCACTACAGGCCTCTGAGGCAGAGGCCTTTCCTCCTGGGGAACTATTGTTGCCAATCTCCAGGTGAGGGCTAAAGATCACTCAGAATTACAGCTGCTCTCCAGCTGGCAGAGATCAGCTCTCCTTGATGTGTGTGTGTGTGTGTGTGGGGGGGGATGAATGTCTTCACTTGGGAGGGTGGGAAGACAGCAAGGTTGGGGGGGCACTTGCCCAAAGCCTCCTTCTGGAGCCCATTGTATTTTTGTTCACAATGGGCGTTACTTCTAGTATGATATAAAAGCATTCCTATACTATGGGATCTCAAGCCTTAGGATCAGGCAACTAGTCCAGAAATATATGACTGTTTACATTTTACAACCCTCCAAAATGTATTGGTTCTGTTGATTGTTTTTCTATATAAATAATCCTTTTGTTTTGTATGCGCTGATGACTTAAGTAAGATCCAAATTTATTCTTAAATTATAACTTCCGGCAACGAATGGAAATCTTTACACAGTAGTAATAGAAGCTTTTAAAATCATTATTGTTACTTGGGGGGGGGGGGGAGAGAAGATGTCAAGATTTTGTATTCAGGGAAATCTTTGAAAAACCTGGCTTAAGAGAAAGCTCTGTCGCATCCAGTTCAATTTATAATAGCCATTTTATATTCTGATCTCCTAGCCAGTTAAATTACAAAAATAAAAGGATTCCTTCTTTATAAACACAGTGCTTCTTTTCAGACTCATTGTTGACACTATGACATGAGAAACTTACTATGTGCTTTCCCCTTTCCTTTATCTGTAGTCCCAATGTCTGTGCTGTGCTGAAGCTTATTGGAACAAACAGGAAATACCTGCCAAACTGCAAACTCTGGTACCAGAGGAAAATCTGCGGCAAATCAACGTAAGTTTTTGAGGGGCTTAAGGAAAAGACTATGGTGTGAAAGTGGATATCTAATGACTAGTGGAAGGGGGAGGAGGAGTTACAGCAGTCCTGGACATCTACTAAACCACCAAGCCAAACACAACATCTCTGTTTTTACAGACCTAGGCAGATGGCAAAAACAAGATGATTATCCAACTCGGGGGCTCCTGGTGAGAACTTGCTGAAGGGCATCTGAAATTCTTCACTCCACCCCCTCCCCCCCGAGATCTAGCACTGGTGGCAACTTTTGAAGTTGCTGAAACCTTGTCTGGATTCAGTTCTAACTTACAGACTTAATTTCCCTCATAATGAGATGGCTCTATCTGGCAGAGGGTTATCAGTCCATACTCACAAACCACAACCTGTACTCCATGCTCTTTGTCTCCCTTGTAAACAAGTTTTGGAGAATAAGTTCTATATAATGTGCTGTTGAATCATGTCACTCCATAGCAATGACATGCAGCCCCAATGGCTACATTGGAGAAGTATTCCTCAAGGTGCAGACAGCTGCACTGTTGGATATCCAATGCATCTTCCTTAATGGCTCTATCACCTTAAACACTTCAGCCTTGGAATGGCTAGTACAACAAGAAGGGGTGATGCATATGACTGAAGACAAACAGAGGACCTGTGAGACTCAGTGGGGTGGATATCCTAGTTTTGGCAACCAGGAGGTTGCCAGCCAGCCCAGCCAGATTTAAGTATATAATGTCAAGTGAGGCACACAGAAGGACTTGGGACGGCATCTCAATTTCTTCTGCATCCCTTCCATTATGTTTTATTTACCTCTTCCTGGTAGCCTCCATATCCTCCCCCTTTCCCTACTTCCTTTTTTCCTTCCTTCCCACCACCAACTTCTGTCTCCCATCTTCTGCTATAATTATTATTTATTTACTTCATTTATATCCCATTTTTCTACCCGCTGGGGAACCAAAGCAGCTACATGATTATCTTTTCCTCCATTTTATGTTCACAATACCCCAGCAAGGTAAGTTAGCCTGAGAGTGTGTAATGGGCCCACAATCACCCATTGAGCTTTCACAGTTGAATGGGGATTTGAATCTGGTTCTCTTAGATCCAAATAACCGCTACATCATACTGCTGGGCCTACTGAGATGAGTTCTCCTCAAAGGCCAAAAACAGCCCTGGAAAAAGTCATGCTTCTCCCCTGCCTTTTAGAAGAAGAAGACTGCAGATTTATACCCTGTCCTTATCTCAGAATCAGAGACTCAGAGCGGCTTACAATTTCCTATATCTTCTTCTCCCACAACAGACACCCTGTGAAGTGGGTGAGGCTGAGAGAGCTCTAACAGAAACTGCCCTTTCAAGGACAACTCTGAGAGCTATGGCTGACCCAAGGCCATTCCAGCAGGTGGAGTGGTGGAGTGGGGAATCAAACCCGGTTCTCCCAGATAAGAGTCTGCGCACTTAACCACTATGCCAGACTGGCTCTCTTTACTGACAGAAGCTAAGGCTTGAAGGCTGGCAACAGCCACTGAAGGCATTTGTTTCTTAAAGCTGCAGTTCCTGCTTCCTTCCTTTTTGGAGGATTGTAAACCATCAATGTATTTTTTGTTAGATTTCAGATTTCTCTACAAACCTGTAGGGGCTTTTTCAGGTTTGTAGAGAGATCTGTCTTGTCTGTCCATGGCTCCAGTATCTTGATTTAAATATCCTCAGGTTTGGCCATGTTGAGAATAAGATAGATTGATGATATTAAGGGTTGGGGAGGTAATCTACATTTTAGCTGGGCTTGAGTTTCCCAAAACGTATAGTATTTTTCTGAATAGTTCACAAGATTTCAATTTCTATAGAATCCTGGGAAAATTGCAATCATATTTCTCAATTGTTATCTGTCTCCCTGGACTGTGTACTGCTTACACAGAAGTTACCGTAACTCTTGTGTTGAAAGCCTTGTTAGCTATTTTATGTAATTTCAGTGCATGAAAAATAATTTATATTATGATATTTGAGGACATTGCAAGAGTTTATTTTGTCACGATGACACATGTTTGTGTCACAGAGTGTATGCCAAATATTTCTCTGGTTATTTGACAATCTTGTCAGCCGCCATGAGTGAGATTTACAAATCCAATTGAGGTTCATGCCTGCAGATGTTAGCACTCAGTGGACATTGCATAAAGCATCTTATGTGAGTGGCCTAGACACCCACTTCTGGAAGGGGTGGTCTGTACCTAATTAAGAGTGTGCATGTTTGGCTGACTGCCAGTCTTGAGCTGAAGTCTGCTAGTCTTCTGTTGAAGGTGTCAACTCCAAAAGGTCACGGAAACTCCCTCAAAGTGGAATCTGGGGGATGAGACCGTCTTACAAAAGTACATGAAAGACTCCAGACAGCTAACTGCATTTGAGCAAGATTGATGTTTGTAAGCAAAACAACCATAAATAAAAGTTTCTCTGTGAGCTGAGACAAACACGGCCTTGGACAACTCAGAAGCAAAAAGGGTGAACTTATGTCAAGTGAACAAACATCTCTTCAGAACTGGTGTGTTGTGGTGGGTGTCAATTAGCAACATTTTAATACTTGGCTTTATGTAGTGAAAAGTACTGGCCTTGGATCGAGAAGACAAGCCCAGTTTCAAGTTCCTACTGAGCCATGAAGCTGACTGGATAAGCTTGGGCCAATCAGTTTCTCTCCACCTAACCTAACTTACAGTTGGTTGTTCTAAGAGTTGTCAAATGTTTCTTGCCATGAGCTCATTAGAAAATAATAGTTTATCAGAAAAGTTATATAAATAGGATATACCTATCTTTTTGTGTGCGTGTGTTGCTGCAGAAAATATGCTGCAGTCAGGTATAGTAGGAAATCGGAGCACACTTCATGCCCAGTATAAAACTACTGCAATCTCCAAAAAATGGGAAAGCTATCTTTGGCTTAGTCTTAGACATGCAGTAGAATGAAGTGGCAGAGTGGGCTTTAGACTTCAGATGTGGGAATACAGTTTTGAATGGTTTTTACAGGTTAAAACGAATAAAGAAAGCCTCCCCGCAAATAGAATAGCACAGAATGAAAATGATTAGGCTGAAATCTTCCTGGTAAATTATTTTTTATTTGCAGGAAATTTTTACACGGGGGGGGGGGGCTTAAAAATATCACCACACCTGCCATCTGACCTCATTCAGCTACATGTATTGACCAGGCCTTTGTGACTAAGGAATGTTAATAGCTTAGGACCAAACATCTATGAATTGTAACACTCCTGAGTAAATGTCTCCTCGTCAATCTAGAACAGCTAAATGCCTCCCTTTCATGAAACAGGTTATGCTACTGTGATGTATTACATGTGGCACTATCCTTAAATAGCATCTGGAAAGCTACAATTGGTGCAGAATGCTGTTCCATAATTCTGGCAGGAGTGAGTCGTAGTAGGGACCATATTGTTCCACCTACCTTGGTTCCCAGTTCCTTTCTAGGTCCAGTTCAAGGGACTAGTATTGACCCTTTAAAGCCTTATATCTTAAGAACCACCTGCTGCCATATGAACCTACCCAACCACTAAGGTCATCTTTGGAGACCGTCTCCAAAGTGTTCTTTATGCTTGCTTTGTAGAATCTGTACGAAGCTTCTACAGCATACCTAAATTTTGAAGCCTTGTTCTGGTAATACCTCTTCTGGTGGAGGTTATTCTTACAGCTTCCCTTTAGTCACAAGTTCTTAACCAGGCACAGGATTGCATCTACAAGAACATACTCCTTTGATGGTGGTGGATCATCATGCCAATGCTGAATTGAAGTCCAGTTGTACCTTAGAGACCAACAAGATTTTCAGGGGATTAGACTCCTGGGGTGGTTTCACACAGGAGATTTGCCCCAACCTTGCCCTGCCTCCCATTCGGATTAAAAGTGCACGATCACACGAGCACATCTGCCCTCTGAACTGCACCCATACTCACCCCGTCTCCAGACGCCTCCTATCCGCATTAAAAAGCTACCTGGAGTTTCCCGGTAGCATCCCCCTGAATTAGATGTAGGTTGCATAATCAGCTGCTGTCTGAATGCCCTGGGGCGACTCATAAGCGGAAGAGCTGTGTGATCGAGCCAAGCCGTTTCCAGCAAGGTCGGGAATTTTTTTCCCCTCACCCCTCTCTGAGGTGTGCTTCTCCAATTAAGTGCACAGATGGGGGGCTTTTTTAAAGAGACAACCCTTTCCGCAGTGGGTCCGTGGTTGAGCCAGGCTAGCAGTGTGAATGGGCAGCCACTAACCACTACTGGGATCCTGCCGTTTCAGCAGCAGCTGTCTGATTGCCCAAACTTTAGTGGGTTTTTTCTGAACGGGATACAGTCATGTCAATTTCACAGTGTGAAACCAGCCCTGCACTCAAATCTAGCTCTTCTACTGCAGACCAATGCAGCTACACTCCTGTAACTATCCCAAGGCCAGCTTCAATAGGAAGTGAAGTTTAGAATGGGAGCGATTTTAAAGTCTCCATCTCTGTGTGTCATTAAAAACAGGCACTCCAGCTGAGAATGGGATGAAGATTCTTAACTTCAGGTGCAAATAAAGCTAAAGTTTGCATTCCTTGATCCTTTCTCACTTTTCCAATGACAGAGATCATTCATAGAGAAGATTGCCAAATTGCTCCTGGGAGTAGGAGAAAAAGTAACTGTGCCTTCTCTAACTGTTCAGCCCTCTCCTGTCTCTTGCAGTAAGCAGGATTCCAGGTTTGCATAGAGCAGATGTGGGATATGCTAGGACACATGATGGAACTTGTGGAGAAGCTTTGGTTGCTGCATCAAGGGAATTAAAAAATAAAGACACAGTCATTGTGGCCTGTCAACCCTACTCATAAACTATTTCTGATGTAGTTGGCAGCTCAAGAACCAGAGAGAATTCCTGTTCTTGTTTACCTGATTCCTTATCCGATAATGAAAGAGATGTGAATCAGGAGTCCCTGAGATTGCCAAGGAATGCTGAGTGTGCCTCAGTTCACTTCAAGCTCCCGTTCATTCCTCAGATGCATATCCAAATCAGAATGGGAGTGATTGGGAGCAGTTATGCAATCTGTTGTCCTGAGATAAGCAGGCTGTCCGTGCATTGTGCATCACTTCCCTTTGTTAACTATTGACACGGAAATCCAAAGTGACAGAAGCTTTACACTTCAGCAGTTTCAGTACTGTTTCCTGTAGATGATCTTTAAGGTAGGGGTTCCTTTGCACTTTAACATGTGACTTTTCCCTTGATAATGAGGACTGTGGTTTGTCACATATGCAAATATATAGACGTTTACAGAGGAAATTGCGAATAACTTTTATAGTTACAGGGTGCTGCTGTTTCTTACCCCTCTCAGTCCTTCTCTGCCATTCATCAAGCTCCCTGCAGCATCCAGTTGTCTTATGTGTTCTGGAATCTTCATCACTTCCCCTTGCAAACCACACTGAGTGAAAAAAATGACTAGTTACAGTATGGCAACCATGACCTCATAATGGACATGCTTACCTGTAGCCAGCTGGCAATTTAAGCATTACTGCGACTCTCATGTCCAACACTGTAGTCTTTATGTCATATGCTCTTCCTCAAATATCTTTAGGCATGTCATTCTACTGACTTGCTATTTCCATCTGTTAGGAATTCAGAAGTACATATGCTGGGTCTTGCTTGTGGATGTGTAAGCATCACTTGATTTCTCTAGCCTTGATTACCATACACCATGATTGGCTGCTAAATATATCAAGTGACTGAAATGATAAGTTTGAACAGGAGTCCATAAAGTCTGTGCTCAGCATTGAACCATAATTTGTGATTGTATATACCCACCTTCTGGTTGGTTTCAGGAAGACTTTCATAGAATCAGAGTTGGAAGGGACCTCCAGGGTCATCTAGTCCAACCCCCTGCAGGAAACTCACAAACACCTCCCCCTAAATTCATAGGATCTTCATTGCTGTCGGATGGCCATCTAGCCTCTGTTTAAAAACCTCCAAGGAAGGAGAGGTTTCCATTGTAGCAATGAGCCTCAGAGATGATGCACTTTCTGAACTTTTGTGATACCCAAGGTCTGGATACTACAACATCTTTTGCAGTCTTCAGGGAAGGGTGGTAGAATCTCCTAGACCTTCAACATGTCAAAGCTGTCCAGGTTCCTTTGTGAGGTTGCGTACAAAGTGGTTAAGATCTCTGTCCCTTTCTCAAGTCTGGGGAGAGACAGGACAATCTGCCAGACTTCACACTAAGTCAGAAAGAGAGACTCAGAAAGCACCATGCCTGAATTCAGTGAGATCCCCCCACTTACCTTCTCCAGGCTTGAGAGAAGGATGAGATCTCATCAGCACTTGTCCCTGGCTGTCTGGTAAACACTTTTCTGGACCCAAGAGCATGAAAGTTCTACCAGTGCTGCAGTATCTTTTTCTTTGGTGACCCATTAATTCATGCAAGTTTTCAGTGAATAACATAATCCCAAACAATGAAAATGGATGTGAGGATTAGTGAGTCTTGTGTGTGAGACTAGATCACTTTACCTTAAGATATGCTTGCCGAAGAAGAACTGCAACTGAGCTGCTTATAAAAGTTAAATATATTAAAACTAGACCAGTGCCTGACATACTTAGGAATGCACCATGGCTTACTATATTCCACCTCTGTGATTACACAACCAATTAACGCATGCATTCTCATTAGACAATGACATGTTCATGTAATGCAACCATCTGGGAGCAAATAGCACAGAGATTTCGTATTATGCAAAATATGCCTTTTATAACTCATTTATGAGAGCAATGAAATAAACTCCAATGTACTCCTTTGTTTATAGGGGAAAGGAGGAAGATTGCTTGTATTTAAGGCCTCTGGTTCCATTCAAACATTTAATCTAATTACTCTTCAGTGCAAAAAAATATTTGGGTGTCCCTTTCAGGCAGCTGGAGGTGTGTTTCCTATCTAGGATTCATTAACGCGCACATTATTTCCTTCATCAAACACATTTTTGATGAGGCATTAGGCAAAAAAAAAAGTTTATAGCTAAGCACTTTGTTGATACTAGTCGTAAAAGTAATTATCTGACTAGCATGTACTTGTTTGAACTTTGTTGGGCCTTGTATTTAAATAAGGGTACTATGACATGGTTAAATTATTTTAGGGCATGTTGACTTGACTGTAATTTAGTGGATCAGGCACATTGAGTCTTTTCAGTTCCCACAGTACCCATGTGCAGAAAGCTGCAGGGAATACTGGTCCCTAATTGTTGAAGTCAACTCAGAATGTGGATTCTATTTTAATGGCTTCCTTTATTTATACGAGTACTTGGTGTCTCACTCTAGCTAGCAGAGTTTTGAGCATCTGTCAGTGATAAAGACAAGAAAACCATTCATAATCGATAAAAATTGTTAAATGCTGAAAACTGTAGCAATACCCAGACTGTTGACTGGGGTGGGTCATAGAGACTATCTTTTTCCAATCTTGTTCCATTGACATTGACTCCCAGTTTGCTTCTGGGCCCAGGGTATTGAGGTACTGAAGCTACCGAGTTTAACTTTTAAAGCCCCCTGTAAGAACTATAAAATTTTCTTGCTGCATCTTCTGGAGGTGAGCAATCAGCTAGTTTCATTGTTGTGCCTCAGGATTCTTGCAAGCTGGCTGAAGTTTTATTACTTCTGACTTCCTCTGGTAGACTCTGCAAGTGTTCAAGCTTGGGGCCAGCATACCTAAAAAGACTGCCTTTTATCATAAGAACCTGCCTATCCACACCCATCATCTTCAGAGGCCCTGCTTTGGGTACCTTCACCATCTGAGAAAGGGCATGGTACCACAACTTTTGAACTACCTCCCCAGGGAGATTCATGTGTCCTTCTATCACTGTCTTCTACCAGTGAATGGAGTCTCTTTGTTTTTGTTTGTTTGTTTGACTTACCCTCAGTAATGTTATTGGCTCTCCTCTCTGGTTGTGTTATATGTGTTTGTACATATTAAACGTTGTTTTACTGTCTTGGATATTTTAATGTAGAACTGTATTAATGTTGTTTGCTACCTTGGAACCCCTATTTTGGTGGAAAAACAGCAAAGAGATGTTTTAAATAAATAAACAATATCTAATAAGCATGCTCTAATTGGCAAGTCTTAGAGCCAAATACATAGGATGTTCTGGTCAGATGAACTGGCTGTTTAAGCTTAGCTGTATATCAGATATTTCTTTAGTTTGGAAAGTGAAGGCAGATGCGGCTGAGACAACCCAAAGTGTTCCTTGTTTAGGAAGCCGGGTGACAATAGTGCCGTAGTATGTTGTCAATGTCTGATATACAGCTTACATTTCACTTAATATTTCTTTAGTTTGGACAGTTTGTCATTATGGAAGGTCACCCTGTTCTTTTTCTTTGCTGGGAGATGACTTGTCTCTGGCTGGCCTGCTTGTCCACCACAGGACAGATCAGCCCCTGTAAGAACTATAAAGTTTTCTTGCTGCATCTTCCAGAGGTAAGCAATCAACTAGTTTCATCCTGCAGGATTCTTGCAAGCTGGGTGAAGTTTTATTCCTCTGGTAGACTCTGCCAGTATCTTTGAGTCTTGTGTATGTCTTATGTTCCTGTTCAGATATAAAATAAGCCCAGGTTTATTGACAGCAGATTACAGGATTGCATATTCTCTTCTTTGTCTTGTGTGAATTCCTCTTCTCCCACATTTGGTGTTGTGTGATGGTTTCCAGTTGACATGAACTCTAGACCTATATAATGATTGAGGAAATGCATTCTGATTGTGCACACATTTTAGGAAGGGGGAGGGAACTCACAGACACTTCCTAATATATTGGGAAGCTGCTGCACTGAAGTAGAAGAACACTAAGGTATATATGAGTTAATGCAGCAATAGCACTCACAAAGCACAGGGCATTCTTTTAGATAATCCACATTTTGGCATACGTGCTTTGATTGGATGTAGATCTGGCATTGACATAGTAAGCTTGGCAAAGATGTGCATTAATTGGTGTAAGAGAAACTGCAGCTCATGTGACCTTATGGCATTTTTTAAAGTATACCCAATGAAAAAAAACCCCTTTTGTGCTAATTATGTAACTTTCCATAGTTGGATGTTGCAGGAGGAAAAAGAAACTACTTTTTCTGACTGCTGTATATTTGTGTTCTTGGTTGTTTCCCTAAATCCCCCATTCAGTCTGCAATTTCTTATGTTTTTTTTTAAGTACCTAAGGCATTATAATTTCATAAATAGGTCTGGATATAGAGGAAGTTCCAGTTCAAAGACATGGACTTCAAAGCCTTTAAACTACTTCTAAGGATTGTTCAAGCAAACAAGCAGTGCTGATTTTGTCTATACATTGATGAATGTGAGGACCTAATTTATATGAATTCAGGCAGTTTGTGCACCTAGCTTAGTTGTTTGACTAGCAGCAACTCTCTGAAGTATTGAACTTTCCTGATACCTTTTATGTTTGTGGTGGTGATGCTCTGGATGTAAAGCAGGTGATTTGCTATAAAGTCAAGATACCCCAAAGCACATGGTCATACACTCAAATGGATGCAAAGAACCAGCCACACACTTAGGCAGGAACACAAGAAATTTCTGTGTTGGCAACTCATGTTTAAAACTGTCTTCCTTTGAAGGAAGTGGGGCCACTGCTGAGCTCATAGCTAGGTTGGGTTTTCGTGGAGGTACATTTTATAAAAATGGAGAGTTTTATGTCTGCCTGCCACAATGTGTGTAATTTTTCAAATTCCAGTTTGGTGGTGGCTCCACAAGCTCCCATGGCACATGTACGGCAGCAATTGTCCAACGTGGATAAGTTGTTGTGATCGCACAATGCCTGTTGTTGTTCCCATATAAGCATCTGTTTAACAGCAGAGTTTCTTATAACCAAGGTATGTGAACATGTGAGGAAGCTAGGGGCTGTTTATGACCTGATGTTTGGAAACAAAGAGGTTTTTTTTTAATCTTAAAAAACCCCACAAAGCACTGAATTCTTTTCTCATTTACATGACATTTTAGTGACATTAACACATCTTGGATACAGTTTATAGTAAACTACATTTTGATTTTATAGCAAACTGTTATTGCTGCATTGTAATTTGGCTGATACATATTGAAACTTTTTATTGCTTCAAAATGCACTTAAAATTAGCTTTAAGGTTAAGAATCGCTGGGGTAAAACTGTATGAACAACAAAAAAGCAAGAGCTTTTCACGCATTTTATGGCTGTGCTACATTTTAAATCCAAAGTGTTAGGCTCCTTGTGCATCTTTCTGCAAGATTTCAGGGCTGAGAAGGCAGGGGGTCATTTGTCTCTCGCTCTCTATGACCACTGACTGCTCTGTTCCCAAGTCAGGACACTCACATCCTCAACATCTGACCCAGGCTCTCCTTATATGCACTTCCTTCTAGCTTGCCCCAATGCTTACCTTCCCACTTCCAAGGCCCTCTGCCCATTTGAGAGCTGTCTCAGAGAATAACAGGCCTGATGACTTGCTAGGCCACACTACCCCCCCTGCTCCACCAGTTGGTTGCATGACCAGGTTGGGGCCAGCCTTTCTGTCTGCTATGGATAATAAAAGGGAATCACCGGAAACAATGTAACTTTCACAAAATAGTGTACAAATATATTTAGTGCAAACTGAACTGAACAAAAAGAACAGAACACTGAGTATACAGTATGAATAATGTCTCCACAAAGTCTTTCCACAGCCTGAAAGTCGGCTTCTTCTAATAGACACAGGGGTGGGCAAAATCCTTTGAACTCAGCGTTCAACTCCAAATGGCACAGAGGAAGTAAGGAGGAACCGCTTATTGCAGGACTTCTTGCGATTTCGATAGAATATACTTAATCAGCCTCCTTCTCTCAATGTTATGCGGAGCCTTAACTAAATGTTCTTTACACATGGATTAACGCATGCTCTTCTACAGCTGCTGGCTCTCCACCTTGGGTGCTGCTGCTGTTGCAACTTGTTTTCCCCCTTCAGCTGTCTTGTTACACTGTTCAGGGAGTTCCACCCTGCTCGATGCACCCCTGTCTGTGGTGACGTTGCTGGTTCCGGGACAGGGACTTGAATAGTTGTGACATGTAGTCCACATTGCATATAGCCTGCCTGTTCAGTGTTGAACTTTGAACCTGAAAGGTAAGAGGGAAAGGTGCCATCATAGAATCCTGGGGTTGTGATTTTTCATACAGGCCATCCAGAAAGGGGGAGCATGGTCCATTACTGGGGTGAAGGAATTATTAGTTTAGTAGTACTGAAGGGTATCTATTGCCCAGTTTATGGTGAGGACTTTTCTCATGGTGGCTTACTTCAGCTTAAGGAGTTGTAGCTTTCAGCTGAGGAAGAATATGGGATGTTCCTGACCATCCACCTCCTGTGATAAGTCTGACCCTAGGCCTGATTCTCAAGGTTGTTTTGTGTGGTAAAAGGCACATCCAAGTTAGGGTTCTGTAGAATCAGCTGATTGCAAGTTGTTAAAGGCAATCAGTCTCCATGACAGTTGGTCTTGTTGCACAGTACAAAGCTGGCCTGGCTGGCAAAGTGTGGAATTAATTTACTGTAGTATCTTTCTAAGAAGCTGTTCTTTTACTTGTTGGTGATTGGGCTCTGCTTTAGGGTTGTGATTTTATCAGGGTGGAGGCAAAGCTGGCCTATCTTAACCAGGACCCCCAGGTATTGCAGTTTTTGAAACACCATGTGACTCTTCCAAGTATTAGCGCACAGATCTACCAACCTCAGTGTCTTGAGCATTGGTCTCAGGCTGCGTGTGGGAGGACCAGTCTGAATTGAAGATTATAATGTTGCCTATTGTTTTAGGACCTGGGCAACATGCTGTTGAAATGTGGCTACCCTTGTTTTTGCCACACAAATCTCCTTCTGGGGGTTGCTAACAAACACAGGAAGAATGCCAGCTTGCCAGCAATCTTGATCTCACTACAGCACAACAATACTTGCCAGGAGCAGCCAAGACTAAAACCCTTGCCTCTGTAGCCTGGCTGCCCAGAAGACAATTCTTATTTTGCACGGGTTTGCATTCAAGTGATAGCCACTAGCAGTATAGTTTGGAATCTAAAAGGCATTGAAAACTCAGGCCAGGCAGTCTATCCTTGTCCTTTTCCCCTCATGCTGGCATTGGGGGGAGGGGTGCTAAACTATATACAAACCTTCTTAGTTCAGCTACTTTTGCTGTCAAATCTCATCCCAAGACATCTCATGGAGGTAATGGCTGCATGTCTTTTTTATATATACATGTTCTTCGAATACTATGTGCTGTGAATGTGAAAGGCATTGCTATCTTCAAATGTACTTCTTAAGCAGGTATATATAAACAGGAGATATGTGAGAATGTTCCCTGTTAAATTTTATGATATTGCACATGGGCAACTGACCTTTAAGCCACATGAAGCTTTGGGTTCAGACCTGACAAACCAGGCCAAAATCTGAGTCTTTCCTTGTCAGCCAACTAATCAGCCATTTAGACTGTTTTTTGCCCTGGGGAAGTAAGAATTCTGCATAAGCTCAGAGGTCTCAACACAAGGTGCTGGAATGGGGAGGAGGTCCTCTTGTGGATCAAAAACTGGCTGAGTAATAGGAAGCAGAGAGTGAGTATAAATGGGCAGTCTTCGCAGTGGAGGACGGTAAGCAGTGGGGTGCCGCAGGGCTCGGTACTGGGTGTCAGAACTTGTAACTCTCTCTGTCTGCATTGACCAAACTGACTCCATGCTGTAACCTAAAACTAACCCAGAGTCCATAGCCTGAGCAATTAACCCTGTGCCTCATAGCTATTCCAAATATTTAGGGGCGACAGATAGTCTCTGTTCAACATCCACAGGTGCCCTTTTGAAGACAGGCCGTTTGGCCTTCACCACAGGGAAGCATCCTCCCTTCTGATAACGAAGCCTGGGAAAGGAGACACTTGTCTGTAACCCATGTGAATGATAGCTTTATTGTACTTTGCTGATGGCATAAAATGTAACCAAATGCCAGGACTCGGCATTACTGTTATCTCGTAGCTCTAGCACTGTAGTTCTTCAATAAAGATCTTTACTTTGTAACAAGTATTGGAATCGTCTGAAGTTCGTTCCAGTTCTGACATTGGGTCCCATGCTCTTTAACTTGTTCATAAATGATTTAGAGTTGGGAGTGAGCAGTGAGGTGGCCAAGTTTGCGGATGACACTAAATTGTTCAGGGTGGTGAGAACCAGAGAGGATTGTGAGGAACTCCAAAGGGATCTGTTGAGGCTGGGTGAGTGGGCGTCAACGTGGCAGATGCGGTTCAATGTGGCCAAGTGCAAAGTAATGCACATTGGGGCCAAGAATCCCAGCTACAAATACAAGTTGATGGGGTGTGAACTGGCAGAGACTGACCAAGAGAGAGATCTTGGGGTCGTGGTAGATAACTCACTGAAAATGTCAAGACAGTGTGCGTTTGCAATAAAAAAGGCCAACGCCATGCTGGGAATTATTAGGAAGGGAATTGAAAACAAATCAGCCAGTATCATAATGCCCCTGTATAAATCGATGGTGCGGTCTCATTTGGAGTACTGTGTGCAGTTCTGGTCGCCGCACCTCAAAAAGGATATTATAGCATTGGAGAAAGTCCAGAGAAGGGCAACTAGAATGATTAAAGGGCTGGAGCACTTTCCCTATGAAGAAAGGTTGAAACGCTTGGGACTCTTTAGCTTGGAGAAACGTCGACTGCGGGGTGACATGATAGAGGTTTACAAGATAATGCATGGGATGGAGAAAGTAGAGAAATAAGTACTTTTCTCCCTTTCTCACAATACAAGAACTCGTGGGCATTCAATGAAATTGCTGAGCAGACAGGTTAAAATGGATAAAAGGAAGTACTTCTTCACCCAAAGGGTGATTAACATGTGGAATTCACTGCCACAGGAGGTGGTGGCGGCCACAAGTATAACCACCTGCAAGAAGGGTTTAGATAAAAATATGGAGCACAGGTCCATCAGTGGCTATTAGCCACAGTGTATGTGTGTATATAAAAATTTTTGCCACTGTGTGACACAGAGTGTTGGACTTGATGGGCCGTTGGCCTGATCCAACATGGCTTCTCTTATGTTCTTATGAGGCGAGACAAAAGGTTGATATTATGAAACTTAATGTCTGCTGCATGCAGTGAAAGTCTTTGCTTGAGAGTGAACTCTAATTGCTTTATTTCTGTTTGAAATACCAATGGTGTTGTTTTGACTGTTCTCCCAGTTGCCTACGTTGAGGAGGTTCCCATTTTAGTTGAACATGCCCTGAATTTGCACAAGGGATTTCAGGAAATATATTTTAAAGAAGGTAGGGCTTATGCCTGGGAGAGAAGGTATGACAGCTTAGAAATTACTGATGAAGACATCATTTGGGATGATCACAAATACAGGCTTGGCTGAAGTAATTTTAACAGGTCCCAGAGCTGATAAACACTATACTGGCAGCCAAGATGAATTCAGAAACCAGAAATGTGGTACTTAATAGACAACATATCAGCCTGGGAAAGGAGACAGGAAACATGCCAAGAACAGAGGCAGGGAGCCAGAGGTGATAAGATTTTGGCCATTCTGGCCTGGGAATCATTCCTTGAACGCAGACTCTGATTTTGTGTAGCTTGCCGTGGAATACCAAAGCAGAAGAGAGCTGAGCTGAGAGCACAATATAATGTACAAGAAATTATTCTGAGAGCTCATAACTAGGGTTTGTGGTATTTAAAATGGACAGCTTATCTAAGAGATATTCCTAGATTATATTGATGCATTAGAGCCAGGGATGACCAATTAGGCCACTCTGTTTTTTGGGCATTGGTCTTGGGGAACGGCAATAGATTCTGCCATACAAGCTGACATTCAGTTACAGGGGGAGGGGCCCTAGTTCAAAGGGATTCTTAGGCATAGCATGTACATACTCCAGTATAGCATGGGCAATAGTCAATGCAATTACATGTTGTATGTAATATCTAACCCAGAGAGGTTAACTACAGAGTGTGAACTGTCTTTTTTACAGTTAGAAAATGATAATTTTTTTTTTTTGGTAGGAACATAAGCGAGCTAAAGTTTAGTAGCAGTGTCAGGGGACACATAAATTCACTTGGTGGGGAGCAGAGCCATCTCCAGACCATCAGTTGGTTGCCCGTATGTTAAAGCACAGTAATGTAGCAGAACAGCAATTAAAAAAACAAACAAACCTGCTTGTAGCACTTCACATTACTGCCCAACCTGTGGCCCATGGCCACACCAACTTTTTAAATACATTATTGCTGCTTGCATTGAGATAGGCATTTTCTGAACTGCATGGTAATATCATAATGCATACTTAACACAGAAAATGCTTTCAGTGTACAACTGAAACTATAAAGAATGATTGTGGCAAAAAGACACAAGTACCTTTGTCAGTTTCCTATGCTGACATACTCACATTTGCCACTGTGAAATGACCCTCAGAACAATATCAGCCATTAAGCCTTGTGTTTGGGGCATTTCTTTCCCTTGCAAATTAATGCGCAGACTGGCTTGCTTTCCTCATCCTCTGGCGGGTATTCCCAGCAGGATTTGTCCCCAGAGTGTTTAGGTTGTCATCCTGAGTTTTGTGTAAATTAAGTTCCAGGTCAGTTTGTCACTACTCATTAGCTTCCCATCTCTCTATAAATAAGCTTTTTAGATACAATGTCGTATCTCAAGAATTCTTTAAGCTAAACTTTGGACTTGATTTTAATAATCTCTTTGTGTTTAATTCCAGTTTTGACCCAGAGTACTGTCTAGACTTTGGGAGGGTGTGTGTGAGAGAGGGGGGTGGGAGGGAGGATATGTAGGTGGTATAACTAGGATTGGGGGAGGGATTCGGGGAGTATTTCCTAATGAGACAAATAGTGTAGTGGAGATTGAAATGGGGACCAGCAGGGTGTTGAGACCTCCAGGAGTTAAAGAAAGCAATTTGCTTTAGGCAAACCTTTTCCCACGTGGAATATATAATGTCTAGACAATCGGTCTGGGTTTTTCTGTGTCAGCTTTCTTGGAAACTGTGACACCAAATTTATTTGCTTTTGCAATGTAAGCACAGGTATGTTTTAGTCACTAACACTTAATTACCTCGAATAATTTTGTTTTAGCCTGTGGTGTTCCCACTGGTGATTTATAGGTCCAAATCATTGCGTATCAGACAGGCTGGATTATTCACTCCCCACTCCACCCCTTTTCTTTCTATCCTTGCAGTCTAATTCTTGGATATATTTGTCTCGAAGCCATTTCTACAAACCACCTCAGCAGTGCACACACTATCATTCTTCACAGTTTTGACACTGAGGTTGTATTGTTTGTCTGCTTCTAAAAGCCATAACCTAGACATAAAACAACCCAGAGGAAACCACAGTTTTAATCTTGTTTTAAAAGAGGGCTGAATAGAACCCCAAAGTATTTTTTAAAAGACCTTGGAAGATACGTTGAACATTCACCCATAGCCAAGAAAATCCTCACTGTTTATTGAGTACTTCCCTTTGGTGGTAAAGGAATAGAATAGCATCAACAACAGGGAGGAAATATATGAAAACTAAGAACATATTGGGGGGGGGGGGGAGTTGCACTCTGCATGCTAATTTTCTTGTGATATAATTGAAGGTAAAATGACCCCAGCACTCTGAGGAGGTATACTGCAATTTACAAGAAGATTAAACACGGGGAGGTATAAAACAACGGGGCAATTGACATCATTGTAATTGAGAATTATGAGCAGCAGGCATTGTAGAAGATAAAAAAACAGTTTTATCCATTTCCCCCCTTCCCCTTTGGCAAATTTGACTCTATTTTTAAATTGATATATAAGAAAATAGGGTTTTTTCCTGCGTTTTGCCAAGTAAATACTTTGTAGCTTAATTAATCTTCAAGTTAATTAAGTGTTCAACTGGAATGATTGAACTGTGCAAGGGTCCTGTTGGGTGAAAGGGGGCTTATATAAATACTCAAAATAAATAAAAGACAGAGAAAGAACAAGCTGCTGGCTGTTAAATGTATCAGACTGTTCATTAGTGTATAATTGACCAACTTTTTTCTGTAAAGCTCTTACTGTATGCCTAATTGGAGTGGCAATTTGGATTATTTCACATGGTTGTGTTTGCCACTTTGCTTCCTTGACTTCTGATAGCATAAATGAGATCTTTGCTGTACTCATAAAAATAGGTACTGAAGACAAATAAAACCACCTACATCTAGGGATAAATTCCTAGTGCTGTTAGATGGGAGCTCTATTACACAGTGGTATACTTGAGCAAAAAGCATCCCTTGTTGAGAGAGTTACTGTTTCCGCTCTGGGACCTGAGGAGAGAAAACATTAGGTTGCTTTGTTAGGATAATAAACATAATGGAATCACAGTGTTATCCAAACAGTGATTAAATATGGTGTGCAAGCCTAGGGGTTCCCAAAATAGCTTAATCTGCTAACAAAACATAGCACTTGCAACTTGGTTCCCAGCAAAGTCAACACAAGGGACTGTTACTAGGCGAGAGGCTCACAGCTAAACAAAGTACTTAAAGCTTCTAAAATTTGGGAAGCGGTGATGAGTTGGCAGAGGCCTCTAAGGACTAACCTGTACTGCCAGTCAATTTGATATTGAAATCAGATAGCTTGGAAATACGCTAGAAATCTAAACCAAACAATTAGACCAGGGGTGTTGAACTCATTGGTTATGAGGGCCAGATAAGGACATAAATGAAACTTTGTGGCGCTGGGCCACGTGTGTCATAAAATGTAATGCCAGGTAGCAGAGATATAAACGTCAGGATGCAGAAACACAAACATTTTTTTTAACTTAAAATACCAACATGCTTAAAACTCTTGCTATATTTTGTTTTTAAAAGGGAAAGTGGGGGAATGGTGGAATTTGACAATGCAGTTTGTTAAATAAAACATCAAGAAAAAACACAAGGATCACAGCAGAAACTAAAAATATGACTAAAAATATAAAATAAAAATGCTCTGAGCCTATGAACAACTGAAGCTGCCTTATACTGAATCAGACCTTTGGTCCATCAAAGTCAGTATTGTCTTCTCAGACTGGCAGCGGCTCTCCGGGGTCTCAAGCTGAGGTTTTTCACACCTATTTGCCAGGGGGATGCCAGGGATTGAACCTGGGACCTTCTGCTTCCCAAGCAGATGCTCTACCACTGAGCCACCATCCCTCCCCAAGCCTAGGAAAACATGAAATGGCTAGGCATTGCAAGCTCCCCCCCCCCGGTCTATTCAGATCGACATGGCTCTCCAGTGTAATATCCCCCTTTGGCTGTGGGTTCCCAGGTTAGGGTATTGAGTAGATCCATTCAGCAGAGACAAGCTGGCTCAAAGCATCAACCCTTTATTTGCAAGGATCTCTCTGGATCAAAGCATCATCTCCAGCAAGCAACGGATTCAACTGGTCATATAAGTGCTGGGAAGTGAGTTCCACTGTATTGAAATACATTGCAGCACATACAAAGTTGCAAGGAAAACACATTATTGATTTTTCATTAAGGTCTCTGGGGCCAGACAGACTACTCCCAGAGTGAAGGTGCAGAGACCCTAATGGAAAATCCATTCTGCATTTTCTTTGTGGTTTTGCAAGCCCAGAAGGCTTCCTGCTGAAGCAGGCAAAGAAAAAGCAGAAGGAGCTGGGAACTTTGGCAACTTCAGAGCTTCAAAGGGTGAGGACAGGAGGGAGAGGAGGGGGGAGAAAAGAGCCATGAGTCCGATTAAAGCCCTGGCTGGGCTGGTGGCAGCCTGCGGGCCATAAGTTTGACACCCCTGGATTAGACCCTCCTGACAGTACAGCCCCTTCCTCAGTTCAGTTTATGGTGATGGTCTGTGGCAATCACAGGCATACTTAAGCTGCAGAGTGTCATATGCGTCTTGATCCTGAGAGGACTTAAATGCCCTGCATAGCTCCACACCCATGTCCATGGCTTTCAGAAAGGAATCTAAACACTGAAGAATAAGAAAATTTATGCAACTGTGCTGAATTTGTCTAATTCACCGATTTTGGCCTTGAAATTATGCTTAGGGCTTGTATAGATGAGACTAAAATCTTGTGTTTCAGTGTACATATATGTCCAGTTTACACTGCAAATGAGAGCCTTAGACTATCTGCAAGTAGGAGATGTGGTTTATGTGAAGCCAAAACTTAAGTGATCATAGGCATCAACATAAACGTCACCCAGTTCCCCAAAGCAGTATTTCATGGGGCATTTGGAGTTGTGGCAGGAAGTGGGAGATG
This sequence comes from Heteronotia binoei, assembly GCF_032191835.1. Classification (NCBI taxonomy): domain Eukaryota; kingdom Metazoa; phylum Chordata; class Lepidosauria; order Squamata; family Gekkonidae; genus Heteronotia; species Heteronotia binoei. The sequence goes on along the minus strand of NC_083227.1, from coordinate 132,875,911 downwards.
ATAATGTCATCAAGCGGAAATTCTTGTGGAAATGAATGGGGGATCCAAGCCAACATATGGTACTTCCTAGCTCAGGGGTGTCAAACTCATTTGTTATGAGGGATGGATCTGACATCAATGAGACCTTGTCAGGCCGTGCATGTTGGGCTGGGCCATGTGTGCACCTATTTAAGATTAAATAGCAGAGATATAAACTTTATAAAGGACACAAACAAACACAATTAAAGATTTTTTAAAAACCCTTTTAAAACATGCTTAAAACATTAGCACTTGGTCTTAAAGGTGCTTTCTTTGTATTTCTCCCATGGGATCCAGGGAACTGGGCAAAGGAAGCTCTGCCTCTTTGCTTCCTTCCCTAGGGGACCAGGAGGGGGAGAAGCCTCAGCCAATAGAAGGAAGAGAGGCTTGGTTCAGTAGCTCTGCTGTGTGATTGAGAGAGCCTGGCAAAGCAAGCTGTCCCTCATCCCAAAGGGAGGAGCCTCAGCCAATGGAGAAATTAGAAGTTTTGCTCTGTAGTTCCTGTGCAATTGAGAAGAAAACAGATGACAGCTAGTTGCTCCGGGGCCTGATAGGAGCCCTCTGGGGGCCTGATTTGGCCCCTGGGCCGCATGTTTGACACCCCTGTCCTAGCTGAATGTTTAGAGGAAGGATTGTTGGGTTGAACACACAAAGTCCACTGCATGTAGAAAGCTACGATTCATAGAGAATGTAGCCCTCTACCTCCCACGTTCATTTCCCTATGTGTAAGAGGGTTTTTTTTGTTTGTTTTTTAAGGAATCATTTAAACATGAGATCCTGCCATGTCTAGCAGTACAGTCCTGGGAGGGTGGTACTCTACAATCTTTCTGAACAAGTTATAGTTAGTAATTTCTGTTAATATTGCTGTGTCTTTTTCTCATTGTAGAGTGATTGCCTATGAGTGCTGTCCTGGATATGAAGAAGTTCCAGGAGAGAAAGGCTGCCCAGCTGGTAAATAAAACAAAGCAAAACAAAAACATGAAAATTTGGAATTGTTGGTAGCTAGTAGAAGTGCTATTTAACCATTTACTTAATTGATGATTACCTACTGTAAATTGTCCCCTTTGATTTCCACCCCTGGTGGTTTCAGGCTTGTGTAGAAGGGAAAAAGCTACCAGGAGGAAGCAGACTGGGCTGCAGTGGAAAAGTGGAGCTACTCTGCTTGAGGGTTGATGTGGCACAGTGGTTGCACAATCAGACTAGGGCCTTGGATAACCAGGTTTTTTTCCTCCCTCAACCATGAAAGCTTGCCAGGTGACTTTAGGCCCATCACAGTCTCTCAGTCTAAACTTCCCTCACAATGTGGTGGTTGTGAGGACTGTGTGGGGTGGGGATGATATGAAAAGCTATGGGGTATCTAAGGAGAGAAAAGTGGGATATAAATCTAAATAAATGTTTGAAATATTCCTCAGCATAGGGTTGCCAGGTCATGCCTAGCAACTGATGGGAGGGATTGTGGGGGGCACAGCATTCTAGGATAATTTTTTTAAAAGAAAAGAAATACAGCCTCATGTTTTTCCCCAGAAAATGGCAAAGGGTAGTTCTTGTAATCAACAGAAATTCTGTGGTAGAACCATAGAGTTTCCAGCAATTCCTAAAGCTATCCCAGAAGTTAGTTCAAGGAATCACTGGAAACTCTGTGATAACAACAGAGTTACCAGTGGTTCCTAGAGGTACCCTTTATCACTTCATGTATAAACTACTGGTAGATACACAAAGCTGCTTTTCCTTTTTCTCCCACCACCACTTGTATGGCTATTCAGATTTAAAAATGAGTTTCAGTCCTTTCCTTTCCATGTGATTGTAGTTTGGCCTGAAAGTTTGGGTTGGTGGCAGTTCAGCTGGATGGAGCTGATGTTGCAAACCTCAAATCTTTTGGTGCTGGGGGACTCCAGTAGCCATTCTTAGGCCTCCCTGTCTGGTCTGCCTTAGGAGTGCAAGGCTGCTGTGGGAATCATGGCACTGTCCCAGAATGCATGTTGAATCTTGTCTTCTGTGCCATGGTGATCTGGTAGGGGATTGATTTTATAACCTGTGCCATGATCAGATAATTACTTGCTGTAGATAAAGGTGTGTTCCTTTTATCTATCCACAAGTGCAGACTGGCCTGTCCCCAGAGAATTATGGATTCTATCAGTTTCCACATGTGTATCTCATTATTCAAGCCTGTGGAGGCAGTTTCTGGGTCCGTGTCTTAATGCTGTGATTGAGTGGCTTAATCTGTACAAGACAGAGGTGATGCTGTTTGGGAAGGCAATGTGTTTGGCTGGTGTTGATTAAGGTTACATTGGTAGGTCCAGATTAAGAGTTTGGGGGTGCCCCTGGACCCAGCCTTGTTGATGGATAAGCAGGTTGGTTCTATTAGTAAGAGCATATTTTTCAGTTATATCTGGCTTACCAGCTGGTCCCAAATCTGTTCAGTCTCATTACCTTGGTCTGCAGCTACCCATCATTAAATCTATGCTATCATCCTATTTTATTTGAAATATGAAATATTATTGTGAAATATTGTAATGTTATTACTGCTTTGTTAATTAATTTTTGTTTTTTAAAAAAACAGCTTTGCCACTCGCAAACCTTTATGAAACACTTGGCATTGTTGGAGCCACTACCACTCAACTCTATTCTGCCAGCTCTAACCTGAGTGCTGAAATCACTGGCCCTGGAAGCTACACGATTTTTGCTCCAACCAATGAGGCCTGGGCATCTTTGCCTGCTGTAAGAAAAATTACTTCTTCATTTTCTTGAATGTTGGCTGGAATGCGAAGCATGAAATCCTTTATCAACAGAATAAAGTGTTGAAAATGTACAATAAGATATATGTATCCTTTTTGCTGTAAAGCACCAGATGGAGACATCAATAAAAATAGATCATGCAAGCACCACAGGTTAGAGTCTATACAATCCACTCACCTCAGTGTGAAGCCTTCTTCCAGTGCAAGAAGACTTCTTCCAGAGAAGCTTCATGGTACTGGAGGAAAGCTCCATGCTAAGTGTGGCAAGTGGGTAACAGTGAAACCATGATTCCTATTTGAGAGCATTTATGCTATCATATGATTTATAGTGCAGTAACTGCAGTTACATAATTTTGTTAATGGCAGCCTTGATCAGTTGCTTAGAATCTATGTAGTCTATGGATTGATAATTCCATCTTTCCCTGAGCACAGTCGTCTACTGGAGCATGGATAATCCTTCACATTTAGGGAGAGTGCCTAGAAAGCCCCTGTCAAACGATCTATGAAAGGGGCAGCAACTACACTGTAAGGGTCCATTACCCAATGATGGATAACTGATGCAGACCAGGCACTCATTTTCCTGTTTCCATTTACAGAGGTAGACAGAGATTGCCGACACTATTGCATTGATATATTCATGATTCTTGGAGAATATGTTCAGTGGAATTGAGTCATAATTGGTACAATATTGTTTGTTCTTAGGAAATGTTGGATTCTTTGGTGAGCAATGTTAATATTGAGCTGCTAAATGCTCTTCGCTACCACATGGTGAATAGGCGAGTCCTGACTGATGACTTGCAACATGGAACAAGTCTACCTTCAATGTACCAGAATATTGACATCCAGATCCATCATTATCCAAATGGAGTAAGTGTCTGGTAGAACTCTTAACACTACCGAAGCTGTTTTCATGACCTAGTACCAATGATTAAACTTTTTGGGACCAAAAAAAAAAGGAGTATCATTGATTAGTTTTTGGATGGATTGGTTAGAGTTGAAGGGCTTTAGTGGGATGGGGTAATTAGTGAAAATTTCCCCCTACTGTCTGTCTGTGGAAATGGATTTGGTGGATCCACATGAGGATCCTGATGAAATAACTCTGACATTCTGCAAACTAATGAATATGTTACTACATAAATACTTTAGTGTTAAGAATATATACTCATTTCAGTTTTGGACTTAGCTGTTCCATGTTCTTTGCAGATTGTGACAGTGAACTGTGCAAGGTTATTGAAGGCTGACCATCATGCTACTAATGGAGTGGTTCATCTTATAGACAAAGTCATTTCTACAACAACAAACAGTATCCTGCAAATTATTGAGATTGAAGAAAATCTTGAGACCCTTAGGGTAAGTTTAGGCCAGATGGTTCCATTGTATCCTTTGATGCCAACTGAAGGTGGAATTATTTTCTTGGCAACTGAAGGTGGAATTATTTTCTTGGCAATCTATTTAGTTTGCTTTGTCACAGAATGATCTCTAACATCTCCAGTTCCATCTCTTTCACATTTATTTACAGGCTGCTGTGGCAGCTGCTGGTCTTAACAATCTGCTGGATAGTGAAGGCCAGTTTACATTGTTGGCTCCTACCAATGAGGCCTTTGAGAAGATCCCACAAGAAACTCTGAACAGGATCCTAGGAGACCCAGAAGCTTTAAAAGGTGATCAGTCACTTGACAAGTCTCCAATGTATAGCTATAATGAATAGACAGACATTAGAGGCAGAAGAAGTGATAAACCTGGACTATGTGCTTTGCAGGAAATCTGGTAACATCATAAGGGTTAGTGAGCAATGTCGGCAGGAATTATTTCTGGAATGTAACCATTTTGCTAACCTTCTGAAGCATTGACTCATTAACCAGGAGACTGTTGCTCATTTGGTTCCTTCTGGATTTCCCTCTGTACCCAAAAGCAGGGGGAACTAGATGAGCAACAGTAAGATGATCAGCACTGTGCATGGGGAACTAGATGAGCAATAACTAGAAGCAGCCACAAGCTAGTCAGCACTTTGAAGAATTTACTAAGTCAGCACTAGTCTGCCTGTACCATCTTTTGCAACAGCAAGGTGGTAATTTTTTTCTAAAAATACCTGGGATCTTATTTGTTCCCAAAAGAGAATCGGTGCACCATTAAAGCCAGTGCTTTGTGCCTTTAAATGTGAATAAAATGCAGTAAATCCAAAATAACACAAAACAGTGTAGAAAAGCCCTCAAAGGAAAATATGTTATCTGCTTTTTAAGGCAAGCTTCCTGAACATGCATACTGAGGATTGCCAGGCTTGGTTTAGCAACCACTGGGAGAAGAGGGAAGGTGGGTACTTACGGTGGGGGGGGGGGCAGCAGTGGTCATTGCCATGCTATGATGTCACGTCTGCAATGACACAGAAGCACTGGCATCATGCCTATAGTGTTCCGGGTTCACTTGGAAGTGCTGATTATGAGCTTTGAAGCCCTATATGGTCTGGAACCTGTCTACCTCTGGGACTGCCTTTCCTCATATGAGACTCAGAGAGCACTACGATCAAGTTCACAAAATCTTCTCACAATCTTCTAGCCAAAACAAGCTCGGCTGTCTACCGCTAGAGCCTTTTTGGTGGCAGCCCCTGCTTTGTGGAACGCCCTTCCCAAAAACATCAGGGCCCTGCGGGACTTGCCACAGTTCCGCAAGGCCTGTAAGACAGAATTGTTCAAGTCGGCTTTCAATATCTAACGGAGAGGCGACCACCATCCCACAGCAGTGATATTTGAACGCATCCAGCATAAATGCAGAGCGCCAAACAACATATAACAACATCATATATAGCGCTAAGAACTAAAAAAGACGCCATCTTGGATCCTAGGGATTGTAACTGTAACTGTATGAAATGATTTTAATTATTTTATTGCAATTCTGTTTTTAATTCTATGTTGTTTTAACTTTTGTTAGCTGCCCTAAGCCCATCAGGGAAGGGTGGGATATAAAATAAATAAATAAATGTTCTGGCACTTGTCCAAAAATGATGTGGAAACCATAGAGTTTGCCAGTTCTAGAGCATTGTGCAGTGCCAGAACTTCTGGGTCATGCTGGAAAAGATGTCATCACATGAAGGTAACAATCCCTTCCCTCCCCAGTTTGGCTGCCTGCTTTCACCCACTAATCTAGCTGAGTGTTGGTGGGCAGTGCCCAGAGTTGCTGGGAATCTGGCTGCCATTAGCGGGCACCTGGCAAGCCTATACATAACATATTTTAGTAAGAGGGAACTATTAATGTGAATAAAAGTGATCTACATTTTCTGACTACTAAACATTACAAGCCCTGAGGTGGATAGCTCAGGCTTGTAGACCTCGGCAACTAAGCAGGGTCGGCCCTGACTAGTAAATGGATAGAAGACCTCCAAGGAATCCAGGGTCACGTTGCAGAGGCAGGCAATGGCAAACAACCTCTGAACATTTCTTGCCTTGAAAACCCTACAGGGTTGCCATAAGTAAGCTGTGACTTGATGACACTTTCCTCCATCACCTGAGAACATTACAAGATGTGCTAATGTCTACAGAACTTCCCTGTATTTAAACCTCTTGTGATTTGTGTCTCATGGAGGCTGTGATTGTCTACCTCTACACGAATGTATAGCACACGAATGTACTGAAACACTGCACTGTAAATAACACTTTCCCTCCAGTAGAGTACAAAGGAAAATCAGTGTGTTGTGGTACACGAGTGGTCATTTTCAGTCATTTTTTTCAGATCCGTCCTTAAGCTTATTTTGTGCCTCTGTAGATCTGTTGAGTCACCACATCTTGAAATCGGCAATGTGCGCTGAGGCCATTATCGCTGGCTTATCGATGGAAACGCTGGAGGGTAACATGCTGGAAGTGGGCTGTAGTGGTGATGAACTGACTCTCAATGGAAGGCCCATAATTGCAAACAAGGATGTCATAGCAACTAATGGTGTGATACACTTCGTCAATGAACTACTTATCCCAGATTCAGGTAAAGCCTTTTTTCTTCTCAAAACAAGCATGTTGTCAAATGTAAACAGTGCCATTTAATCACCATGACCTCCCCCCCCTGAAGATCTATAAAGAATAGACTATGAGAGCCTGCCAGCAAAGCAGAGTGTGTTCTACAGTTTTGTCCACTTAATTCTCTCTTTATTGTTCCAGATTTTGTAAGGCTTCTAGAAGTAGTCTTTGCAACAAAATGACTTAGCTACACTAGAAGACCTCTGCTTGACCCTAATTTCCAGCTTCTCTTGATTTAACGAAACTACATAGAATACAGAGGAATAGCTCCAGGAGAAACCATTTTTTGTGTCTTGGTGAAGGAAAGGGGCCACTATGTCTACAAATACAAATACAAGTTACAAATACAGCTACAAATACAAGTTGATGGGGTGTAAACTGGCAGAGACTGACCAAGAGAAAGATCTTGGGGTCGTGGTAGATAACTCACTGAAAATGTCAAGACAGTGTGCGTTTGCAATAAAAAAGGCCAACGCCATGCTGGGAATTATTAGGAAGGGAATTGAAAACAAATCAGCCAGTATCATAATGCCCCTGTATAAATTGATGGTGCGGTCTCATTTGGAGTACTGTGTGCAGTTCTGGTCGCCGCACCTCAAAAAGGATATTATAGCATTTCTGGAGAAAGTCCAGAAAAGGACAACTAGAATGATTAAAGGGCTGGAACACTTTCCCTATGAAGAAACGTTGAAACGCTTGGGACTCTTTAGCTTGGAGAAACGTCAACTGTGGGGTGACATGATAGAGGTTTACAAGATAATGCATGGGATGGAGAAAGTAGAGAAAGAGGTACTTTTCTCCCTTTCTCACAATACAAGAACTCGTGGGCATTTGATGAAATTGCTGAGCAGACAGGTTAAAATGGATAAAAGGAAGTACTTCTTCACCCAAAGGGTGATTAACATGTGGAATTCACTGCCACAGGAAGTGGTGGCGGCCACAAGCATGGCCACCTTCAAGAGGGGTTTAGATAAAAATATGAAGCAGAGGTCCATCAGTGGCTATTAGCCACAGTGTGTGTGTGTGTATATATATATAAATTTTGGGGGGCCACTGTGTGACACAGAGTGTTGGACTGGATGGGCCATTGGCCTGATCCAACATGGCTTCTCTTATGTTCTTATGTCTGCTGATTGTTTACTGCCTCAGCTCAACCCACCCCCATAGCTGCTTTCTTCCATATGGTGTTGCAGTGTGGTGTTTGCCCTTGCAAACATTGATATGGAATCCTGCAAAGGGGGGTGGGAGTGGTAGAGGGCTTTAGTGGTAGTCTTTCAGTGGAAAAAGAAGTGGCAAGGAAATTAATAATGTCCCCTTTCATCTTTTTTCTTTGCCTGTTTTTATACTCTAAAGTGCATGAGGACTAAATGATGGTAATGACATTTGTCCATTTTGCAGAGACTCACCCCCCAATCCATGGAATTTCAAAATCAATAGAAAGCTATACACCTGCAGTTGCACTTGTGAATTCTTCCTGCCCAGCATCTCAGATATGATTGGTGCTGTTAAAGTAGCACAAATCAGTTATTAGATACAGGACTAGGGATGGGCAAAGACCAGAAAATGCTGGTTTGGTTCACGAACAGAACTGGACCAGGTCCCAGACCAGTTTGTGAACTGAACCACAGCCTGGTTCGCAAACCAGTTGTTGAACTGGTCCAGTTTTTAAAAAGCCTCCCACAAGGGCCTCAAGGCACCAAAATGGCAGGTTGTCTCCAGATCACTCTCCTCAATGTATGCACCAAGTTTGGTTCACATTGAACTTCGGGGGTCTGAGTTACAGACCCCTAAAAAAGGTCATTCAGTGCAATGCTTTTCAATCGGATGTCAGCTCTGCTGATTCAAGAGTGACAGAAACTGACCTTGGTGAGCTAGAGGTCTTCAACACACACAGTTCCTCTCTGGGGTGACCCTCCACATGACCCACATGTTACATGCATGTCATATTTGGGGGGATCCAAGTAGCAGACCACCAAGCAAGGTGCCTCCAGGAAACTGTTTTGGGGGGAGTTGTCCAGTGCCAGTTTGAGATGCTACAATGTGGACCTGGTTAAGCTACAAGCATCAGACTCCCAGAGTACCTCCCCAGGAACCACCCACACTACAATGTGGACCTTTTTAAGCTACAAGCATCAGACTCCCAGAGTACCTCCCTAAAAACCACCCATATGGTTGCAGGTGGCTGTGTCTTATTGGGACCAAGCCTCCCATCCTGCCTGGGAAGGTGACTGTGTTTCTCGAATGCTTATGCTATAATAAAAATTGTTAGTCTCGAAGGTGCTACTGGATCTTGAAGGTGCTACTATTTTGCAGCAACAGACTAACAGGGCTTACTCCTCTGGATCTATGTTGCAAGGTGTGTGTGTGTTTTTGTTAATCTGAGTAGAATCTCAGGGGATCTCTTATTGGGACCCCTACCCTCTCATTGCCTGATGAAGAGTAGTGTGATAGTAAAGTCAAATTTCATAACTCAGTTCCTGGATTCAGGGTTCACATATGTGAAGTGACCTGGATCCACAGGTTTGCCTATTATTGACTTATTTTAAATAGCAAGATTTCCCCACTGCTTAAAATGAGGTTATTTTTATTGGTTCTTATTACAGAGGAAAAGATTAAAAATAGCTTTTTATTTTAAAAGCTCAATATTTTGTTGTTTAAAAAGAGCAACAAATTATAGGGTATACTGACTAATGATAATTGACAGTAAAAATAACTCTAATTAGAGTTGTTAATGGCTTGTTTTGTTTTAAAAATCCGTATAATTTGTATAGCACTGAAAATTCATGCTTAATGTATCTTTTAGCTTGACAACTATAATTGATTTTTTTTTAAAGCTAAAACTTTGTTGGAATTGGGAGAAGAATCTGAAGTCTCAACATCCATTGACCTTTTTAGACAAGCTGGTCTCAGTTCACACCTCACTGGAAATGAACGACTAACACTCCTTGCCCCCATCAACTCCTTCTACAAAGGTAAACTTTGGAAATCCATATACAGTGCAATCTGCTGATTATTAGAGCTCTTAGGTTTAATTGATAGGCTTTACCATTGGGTTGCCATGCCAGTACTGGGTTGGGAAATTCCTGGAGATTTTGGGGATGGAGCCTGGGGAGGGTGGGTTTTGGGGAGGGGTGGGATTAGGGGGGGTGCAAAAAAAAAATTCGGAATTAATTGGATTCAGAAATATACGGGGCCAAATATTCGGAATACCATATATTTCCGAATACTGGTATTCGGAATAGCCGTATATACTGGAGATATACAGCTATTTCTGAATATATGGCCCAATTATACCCTGTGGCCATTGAAATCAATGGCAAAATAGGGTATATTGGAAGCCATCTGGAGGGGAGGGGGTTTGAGGTAGAGCCCCCAAATTTGCAGGGGACCTTCCCCTACGAATCCCCCAAGTCCCAAAAAGATTGGGCCAGGGGTTCCCATTCCAGGGGAACCCAAAGAGGGTGTTTCTATCCCACCATTATACTCTATGGGCCATTGAACTCAATGGCAACATAAGGCATAATCAGAGGCTACTGGGGGGCAGGGGGTTTGAGGGAGAGCCCCCAAAACTGCATGGAACCCTCAGACTCCAAAAATAGCTCTAAAAACATGAAAGTGACCCACCCCACACATCCCACACACCAACCCCCTTACACCAACCAGAGGTAATTAAAAAAAAAAGTGACAGAAAGAAACTTAACTTTTAACACACACACCCCAAAAAAATCAGAACCCGGAAAAGGGACAACAGGACAGGATGCAAAACCAACAGCAACAGATCCAAACAAATCTGAGAAAAGGCCAACAAACTCAACTGTTAAAAGACTGAACTTTTTAACAATAAAAACCTCAGGCCAAATCAGTCAACACCCCCGCCCCAAAAGAAAAACCAGAACCAAGAAAAGGGACAACAGGACAGGATGCAAAACCAACAACAGGATGCAAAAACAAATCCAACTGAGAAAAGGCCAACAAACTCAACTGTTAAAAAACTGAACTTTTTAACAATAAAAATTAGGCCAAACAGCACCCCCCGCCCCCCTCGGAACCAGAAGAGAAAAGGAACAACAGCAGCACAACACAGCAGCAACAAATCAAACATAGAATCCTCTTAAAACAGTAAAAAAACCTTGACTTTTAACAATACAGAAACTTAACCAACCCTTCCCCCCAAAAAACCCTTCATCCTAACCCCAAGAAATCCAAGCCACCCAAATTAGGAAAAGTAAAAGGACACTGCACTTTTAAAAGTCCTCTCACTAAAATTAGATATAGGCAAATTGGCAACCCCCCCACCCCAGGCCCCCACCCCCAGCAGAACCCCCTAACCCCAAATAAACTACCCACCCACCCAAATCTGGATAAGTAAAGGGACTCTGAGTCTTAAAAAGTCCTTTTACTTTTATCCTAACTAAAATAAAAACAAGAACCCCAAAACTGTCTTCCCTTAGATGTCTTCTCCAGGCAGGTCAGGCAAGGCTGAGAGAGAGCAGCAGCAGCTGAGGCCAAGGGCCAGCGCAGCACAATCTCTCTCTCACACCAACACCAACACAGCAGCAATGGAATGGAGTCCAGCTAGGCAGACTCCTTAAAAAGGTTCTCTGGGCCTACACAGAGCAGTTTCAAAAAATACCACTGCTCTGTGATTGGCCAGAGAACAGTAAACAAAAGAACAACAGTGTTGCTGATGGCTGGGGGATTAGTCCAGCCATCAGCTACACAACCGCCCTGCAAAGCATGCATTTGCAATGCATTTTGCAAATGCATGCTTTGGATTGGCTGCTGGGGCTCCTCTCCTCCTCCCCCTCCCTCCCTGATCCCAGGGAGGCTATGGGAGAGGCGGGAAAAGACTTCCAAAGTGGGAAAGGAGGCAAGCAGCTTCCCTAAGGCTGCAGAAACTCCTTTCCTGCCTTTTACATTGAGTTCCGTATATGGCTCCTGTGTAATGCCTTCTAACTGAATTCGGAAGTATACGACCCGTATACTTCCGAATCGGGGTATTCGGCGGTCTATTCAGTTTGGCCAAACTGAATGCACACCCCTAGGAGGGATCTCAGCAGGTTATAATGCCATAGAATCCACCTTCAAATATAGCCATTTTCTCCAGGGGAATGGATCTCTGTTGTCTGGAGATAGTCCAGGAGATCTCCAGCCACCCCCTGTAGTTTGGTAGCTCGGTTCGTCAGCTTTGGATGTGATCCGTGTATCTGTAGGTACTGTGTGCTCAACACAGTGAGGGAAGGGGACTCATTGACCTCTAAGGCTGTAGTATCCTCTGGGGTCCAGTGTGTAGGTAAGCTTACCTATCCAGATAGTCAGCATGTAGGATAATTTGGCAGCTTCTGCAACAGGCTTCTTTATTGCTTCACACACACTTGGAACTACAGCCTACATACACTGAATTAGAACCAAGTGAGGCCCCTCCCATGTAGTTCATAAGGGTTCAATTAAAGGCATTCACACAAAATATATACATCACAAAGGCAATCCCTTCTCTGTTCATTGAGTTTTGCCTGCACAGGAACTAGGAACAAATTATATTCTTAAATTTAAGTTGGTGGGAACTGTGGTGTTTTGACAACTCTGCTCCTTCAGTTCAGGGCAGTGTTTTAGACTGCCCTAGTTCACTCTAGGACTTGATGTGAGCAGAAACAGGGAGCACGTGAGTTGTACACTCTGTAGCTTCAGACAGAGAAAGAACTGGACTCTTTGAAACCATGCTGACACCTTGTTTTCATACATAGGAACCAACCTTGATCAGAGAGAGCCAGTTTCAGTTGTTGGGGCTAGAGGTCATGTTTATTTATTTCTTAAGGCTTTTTTACTTCTTGTGCGTGATTGTAACACAAAGTAAAACTAAAAATGGCATTGTCTTCCAAAATCCTGTGATAGGATTTGCTTATGATCAGCAACAAGGTGCCTGTAGGGAGGGGTTCATAATGCATTGCTTGATTGATATAACACATTGGCTGAAAAGTAGGAGATTGATTTTAAAAGTTTTAATTGATTACTTGACAGAACTGTTTTCATGGACTTGGAACTGAAATCCTGATGTGAGCAGGCTATGTATGCTTTCACTTAGGGCCAGAATATACACATTTTACAGTGCAATCCCTGCTATGTCCACTGAAGTCAATGGGCTTAGAAAAATGCAACTCTATTGATGATGAGTGCTCACGTCTCCATTATTTCAAAGCAGTTCCATCTCCAAGGACAACTTATGGTTCTTTGCTGGGAGGACTATATTTAGTGCCACTTACTACTGCTGATGGGGGAAAGGGCTTTGGAATCTTTACTAGAGGGCATCAGGAAGTAGCAAAGGAGGGAGAGGAAGTACTACTAACTGGGTAGCTGCAGATGATGACATCACCTGTTGGCATAGAGTTGTGCCAATCATGCAGTAGTCCTGTGCCTGCACAATGCTGGAGGAGCAGCCTTTATGTCTCTGCAGCTGCCTTCTTGTGTCCTCTGGTAAAGACACCAAATCCTCCCCCCTACCACCACAGTGTTTAGGAAACTACAGGCCTCCATGTGAACCGCCACACAAGCTTTTCCTGTGCTCATTCTCTGATCTACTGTGCATCTCTTCCCTGATGTTGCTAGTAATAATAATAATAATAATAATAATAATAATAATAATAATAACTTTTATTTCTATCCCGCCCTCCCCGCCTAGGCGGCTCAGGGCGGCTAACAATCCTGGCAGAGAAAAATGCAGATAATGGTGCCTGTACTTATTTCCTTAGTGGCGGTAATAGCAAGTTGTGTTCTCTACCAGTGTAAAGAAACATTTCACTTTTGTTGCATTTGGGTCCTGCCTTTTCTTTCAGGAGCACAGAGATTCTTATGAGGCCACTCATCCAAGGCCTGCTTACTATTAGACTCAGTTGATTTTAGAGGGAGAACTATGTCAGCACTTGCCAAGCTTAATGGAAAAAATTGACTCTGCCATAATAAAGATTATGCCTCAGGGCCTGGTGACATATTACATGTCATATCCCCTACCTGAACCAAAGGTGGATATGTGGGGAATACATGTCTTTGTAATGTGTGGTTAGGCCCTCAATGAACTGCTGGAATGCCACAAAACTCTTTTTTCCATTTTGAGGAATGAAAACTACCGCTGTTTTCCCTCTGAAATTACTGTTCAATGCTATTATTGTAGGAGGTGGCAGGGCAGTGGAGGAATCTAATAATGATGTGATTGAGCCATAAGCTACAAGAGAGATGGTCTGTGTCACCAAAAAAAAAGGGACAATGCTGACCAAATTTTTTTCTGTTCTATTCTGTAGATAATTAGAATGTAAATATTTTCTGACCTTCAGCTAAATTGAGTAAGGCAAAAATGCTGTTAATGAAATATATTCTATCAGAAATCTGAACTCTTTTTTTAAAAAAAAATATCTGTGAAGTATGAGTAATACATCAAGACTAACCCCACTGTAAATGAAAACTTTTCCATCTGCAAGATTTCTTCACTCATATATACCATCTCTAGACTTTGATTCTCTACAGGCTATATTTCAAAAGGATAGCAAAAGAAGACAGTATAATTTTATATTTTCTAGAGGGTTTTTTTTTTTGTATTTCCCAACAGTTTCTTCTAGAGTGTTCTTAATTACATTGTTATAAATTGAGATGTCCTGGTCTCGTTTTGTGTTCCAGATCACACTGCATCTGCAGACAGAAACTTGCTCCTGGATCACATTGTTAAAGACCAGCTTTCCTCTAAATATCTTTTTCATGGACAGCAGCTGGAAACATTGAGTGGCAAGAAGCTGCGAGTATTTGTCTACCGCAATGTATGTTTCTATTGAATTGATTTATTCATTAGGTTTTTTCCCCATCTTTCTTCTACAATAAAATTCAATGCAGCATATGTAGGGATCTCAGAAGGTCTCCAACTCAGGTCCTGACAAGCCACAGACCTGCTAAGTTAGTGTCCACAAGGTTGCTGTGTCATGTATCTGAATGCTATGTCATGCCTGACAGCTGTCAAAGAGCAAATATAGCTAAACGAAATATCAGCAGGCTTTTTTTGAGCAGGAATGCATAGGAAGGTAGTTCCAGCTGGCTTGGTGTCGGGGTGTGTGGCCTAATATGCAAATAAGTTCCTGCTGGGCTTTTTCTACAAAAAAAGCCCTGAATATCAGCATGAAGCTTTGAACCCAATAATCAGTCTGTCCTATCCCATTTGTACTCTAGCCTTCCTAAAGGAGTCCACAACAACATAAATGGGTTATAATAAGTTATGATGTATAAAGAATCTTAGTAAGGTGACCCGCACAGATTTTTTAAAATCCTAACAATACCTTTATATGGAAGAGTTAGTGCAGGATCACTCAGTGAACGTCATGGTGGAACAAAGATTTCAATCCAGATCTCCTTCCTGAAAATTCTGCTCTTTATCTGTTTCTGGCTCAACGTGAGTGTTTGTCAAACAACATAGAACTGACTCTGATATTGTCACTTGATTATCATCGAGAGGGTAATCCGTTGGCCTTGATGGCAGAGTTACTATATGAGTAGACAATCCATGGTCAGATACTTTCAGGTAACACAAAAAAGACCTCTGATCTGTTCTGTCTCTCACATGGGAGCAACCATTAAAATCTTTTATAGCCACACTGTAACTAAAATGCAGTCTTTCTTGTAGAATCTCTGCATAGAAAATGCCTGCATTGCAGCCCATGACAAAAGAGGAAGATTTGGCACCTTGTTCACTGTGGATAAGGTTTTGACTCCTCCTGTAGGAACTGTTATGGATGTCCTCAAAGCAGATGATCGTTTCAGGTGATTTTTTTTCTCTACTGTTTCCCCCTTCCTGAAAAGCCTCAAAACCTTTGAAGCACTGATGCTGCATAATTGTGGACAAAAAGACCACACAGAGAGACTTTTCCCCAACTCCCCCTTCTGTCAACAGCAAGTTGTGCCTTCAACAAAGGGAGCTGCACTGATGACGGGAGGCCAAGTGAAATCTCCCCTTTTGCCTCATCTTCTAGCAGTACTTCTAAGGATCCAGTGCTGGAAGAGGTTGACAGAAGAGGCAGCAGACGAAGCCAGTTTCACTTGCTTTCCTCCCCTTGCTGCAGCTACCCATGTTACATGGCTTTTTGTCCATAGGGGCCCTCAGGCTTTCAAAGCTCACGGGAAAAGCCTGCTATTGCCAGCCTTTTGCCCTGGTGCTACATTCATTCATTCATTTTTGATTTATAGCCTGCCTTTCCCCAAATGGACTATAAATCAAACAACAATCGGGTAACACAATCAATCAATACAAAGTTAAAATCAGATTCATAAAATAATATAACAGTCTAAGAACAAACTCTAATTCTGCAGTTGGTGGTATCAGTTGCCTCCACTCCTCCCATACATCTCCCAGCTGGTGTAAAATAAATGACTCAACAGAGTTATTTAAACAGGGCCCCTGCAGCATAGATTTCAGCTCGCTATATCAGCAATTCTAAGAACTCTGAAATACATTAGTATTATAGATGGAGAGAAGAGGCAAAAAGTTGAAGCCTTTTCCTCCAGTAATCTTGTGGTCTTGTAGAATTCTTGCGGTTTTCAGTTCCAGTAGACATAGTGATGGCTATGAACATAGATGGCTTCAGACAGATTCATGGAGACTAGGTCCTTCTATTACCTGTAATCACTTAAAGTAACCATATTCAGAAGCTTCAGACCTGCGAATGCATGTGTTGGGGGTAACATCGGGATATGGTCTTGGTCTCTACACCCTGTTTGTAGCCCTTCCAGGGCAACGAGTTGGCTGTTGTATGAAGCAGGTTGCTTGACTAGATGGATCACTGGTTGGGCCCAGCAGGGCCTTTGTTATGTTCTTTGCTCTAGAGAAAAATATCAAAAGTTGTGTTGGGTATACACTATAAAATTCTGGTTCCAGAGTGTTCATATTGCTGAAGAGAGTTCTGAACGACTGCTTTCCTGCTTCACCTTTACTTCATAGGCAGCAATCTTTTAAATGAATTCTGGGCTTTTGTATGGAATCCTATCTCATGGCATTATGCCTAACTTTTATTCAAATATGGAGTCATAATCCCTTCATTTTGGGGGGTGGCGGGGAAAACCTTTATTGACTGGATTAGAACTGAAACTAAAAGAAGAAATGTTTCCCATACTCTTACAGGAAAATCAATAAACCAAAGACTACTTCTGCAGTGTAACTAGACATAAAATCCCCTATAATTCTTTATCTTATCCTCACCAGGAAAGAATGCAGGTTACTAAGTCAGTTTCTCAGCTATAAAATGCAATGGATACTGACTAAGATTCTTAACTGAGCTGAAATTTTGAACCCATATTACCTCCATGCAAGTTGGTGTAGTGTTGGATCTGGGAGATCCAGGTTTGAATTCTGAATGCCATGGAAACTTTTTGGGCCACTTTGGGCAAATTGCACTCTCAGCCTATCCTACCTCACAGAATTATTATGAGTTAAAAGGGAGGAAAGGAGAACAATGCAAGCCTTTTGGAGGGAGAAAGGCAGGGTAGGAAAGAAGGAGTTCTGTTGAAAAGGTCTCCCTGAACAGAATTGCATCCTCAAATTAATTGAAAAATATCTGAGTGCTCAGAAGGTTCATGTACACATTTGAACATATATAAAGCTTTAGACTGGAGGTTTCTGTATTGCACTGAGAAATTTTTTATTAGCTCTTGAAAAATACTTGTGTAATTATCCTCCTCCCCTCCCCTAAAAAAATGAAAGTTGGGTATAGATTTGAGCTAATTACTGAACACTTCTTTTGTGTGTATGTGTTTGTGCCTGTGTGTGATGTTTTACAGTACCTTAGTGGCTGCCATCCAGTCTGCAGGCCTCACAGAAACACTGAACAGGCCAAAGTCCTTCACAGTATTTGCACCAACAAATGAAGCTTTCCAAGCCATGCCACAGGGAGAGCTGAACAAACTTATGGGTAAATGTCCATAGATCTTACTGACCATGTATGGTATTTAGATGTACTGATTCCTTGAATAAATGGGTTTCAAGCACTTTCCACACAGTGAGACAAATGATTTGGAGCATTTCAGTTCTGTATAGATGCAGTCATGAAAAGGATGCAGAAAATTTTTCCATCTTCACTTCACTTTAATAATTTATAATTTGTTTTAACTATGTTTTATAAGTATAACTGATGTACAGTGCATTTTATGTTGTGAGCCGCCCTGAGCCTGCTTTGGCAGGGAGGGCGGGATAGAAATAAAAAAAATATTATTATTATTATTATTATTATTATTATTATCTAAAGTTCATCAGTCCTGTACTTGGGTTTAATGCAACATTTATTTTCTTTGTGATGCTTGGTGCCGTGTTTTTGTCCAACTATGGTACCCAAAAAGGATAACAAATACATACAACAGAACTCTTAATAACCCTTGACATATTCTATGAAGTTATGTTTTCCTCAACTGAGAGTTGGGGGAAATGGATGAAGAGCAGCACAATAAAGACACTTGAGAAATTTGTATATATGTAGCTGTCTGTGTAGATGCAGATAATACTGCAGGTGAAATAGTGATAACTGTATGCTAGCCGGGCTAGTACAGGAAAAGACCAGATGGTCATAAGCACAAAGTCACCTGAAAAAGAACCAGCTCGATGCTCTGTTTGGCATAAGTATGTAGTCATGTTCAGCTATCTTTCATGTAAATGTTGAAACATTCTCCCTTCTGAGCTGGAATATAGTTGTGGCTTGGAAAGAATATGAGCTGGTTGAGAACAATGTATTTTCATTATCTAAAGCTCAACCATCCATGACATCAAAATGCAGTATCTGCTTCTGGGAGTTTTTTTTATCTTTTTATGTTTGCTGTGCAGCAGTCTGTACATTTATTCTATTGCTTAATGCACAAATGTTTCATAACTGATTTGTAGCTACCATAAGTATCTGTGGAACTGAAATGTCCCAGATGTGGACAGTTGAAATGTTGTTGAACTTCATAAGCAAAATATTTAGCTTATGGTTCTAGAAACAGTGAATCACAGTTGGTGGGACTCTTTAGCAGCAGAGTTATGTAAGAGGAAGGGAAAGAAAAAAGAAGCGGCTGTGACTCCTTATTTAATCAGTTTTATTTCTTGACAGAGTAACAGGTATTCCACAAATCATAAACGTAGTGCTTATTTAGGCATTGTGCCATAAGCAAACACAGAATTGGAGCATGATTTGGGGATTGGAAGTCTGCTAGAGTCTGGGATGGTCTTTGTGATGTATGAAAGTTGGGTTGTGTTTCTAGACAGGAATCCACAGGAGTCTTACTATACTGACTGTATGGCTTAAATCTTGTATGGGGTAGTATTTTTTGCTGCTGTTCAGTCACACAGTTGAGTCCATGGACAAAGTCACGCCAGGCCCTCCTGTCTTCCACCATCCTCCGAAGTCTGCTCAAAGGGGTAGTATTTACTACTATTTTAATCCACCTATCATTCAAGTTTAGTTACACCCCACTATCAGTTAGAGAAGGCAAAAATTTGTAAATACATGGTCTGTCTTCAAGAATGGGAGACCTTAGCTGAGTGAAACTGGCCAATGACTTGATTACTGTTCCCTCCAAATGGTTCTTAAGTAACAACTAAAGGATGCCACTGTATGCAGATGTGCATGTTTTGATGCCCAGATGCATATAACTTAAAATGAGATAGTCCAAATTTCCACTTGCAGCTGAGGAAAAGTAAAGTATCCACCCCCATTAAGGCAAAAGAGCGTAAAGTTCTTTGTTTTCCTTTGTGAAATCTGGAATCAAGACTGTACTAATAGTTCAGTTAACAAATCCCATGGACAATGAAGAGGGGAGGGGAGGAAGTTGGGATCATGCACACTGGATCACTCCCACCTCTGCATATTCATATGACCTTGTGCACCGAGCAAGAACGTGGTTCCATGAAATTTCTGATTGCTGAGATCACCCCTAACTGCACTTCAAGTGCTAAATGAAAGAATGTCTGATACAGTCCCTGCTATTTATTTCTTAACATCATAGTCCTTCAACAGCCATGTGTTAAGCAGCAGTTCATTAGCTGGAAGGAACACTTACTGGCATTGAAGAGAATCTGGAAATCAGTGCTGTAGAGGAATAAGAATGTAATCGCTTCCATGAATCAGCTACATGCTTTTAGTGGGAGCGGAAACACTTGAATTCCCCCCCCCCCCTCCAAACTGCTGAGCACACTGCCCAAGATTGCAGTTTGGTGTTTTTAGTTTCTTTCTAAGGTATCATGAAACATGGGAAAGAAACTGTAAAAATTCATGCATTCTTGTTGACTTTTCTTCCCCAGGTAATGCTAAAGAACTTGCCAACATTCTGAAGTATCACATTGGGGATGAAATATTGGTTAGTGGAGCGGTTGGCGCTGTTGTACGGTTGAAGTCTCTGCAGGGTGATAAACTTGAAGTCAGCACCGTAAGTCCTTTTTTTAGTTTTGTTTTTCTTTCATTCTCAATCACTCCATTCTAATGCACTTTCAAGCGCAGCTTCCAAGTTTACATCCCTTCCACTCAAAGGGGACCACAAGGGCCCAACTGATTGAGCATTGCCATATGGAACCTGAGGAAGCTTCAAACACCAAGCCTCTCACATCAGAAGCAATCTGTTTTCCATCCCAGATGGCTGATACAAGACATTACTGGGGCTGATCTTTCACAAATACCTTGAAAAGTGGACAGTCTTTTTATTGTTAAATGGCTTATTTTGATTCTTACTTGTTTCCCCTCCTGCTGGTCTCATGAGTGCAGGAATGCATTCTTGTAAAAAAGAAAAAAACCAACAAGCATCCAGCACAGCACAAAAAGATCACAGCTATTTTTAATACTAAGTGGCAGTGTCTCCTGAGAGTCTGTTGGGGGCAGGAAGAGAAGGTTAGGAGCAGGCCTCCAGCTTGCACACCTCTTCCCAGGTTCCTTACTTGATTTATCCTGTAGGATAATCCCTAATTCAAAGACACAGTGGCTCTTCCTGGCTCATTCATTGACTTCTCTTGGTGGTGAAGGGAGCAAAGGAGGTCTGACAAGGCTTCCTGTTGCAAAATAAGTTTCAGTCCAACACCTTGTTTCTCACCCTATTCTCTGATAGAAGCTCAGGGGCAAGGTATCATCTGAAGAGCCCTGGGGTGAAAGGAGAGCAAAACCAGGAATGCAGACCCAGGCTGGATAAGAAATGCCAGTGGGTATGGTTAGGAAACAATGCTAACCCTACTTCCCCCTATTCTTTGCCTTAAACACTTTGTATGTGATATGGCTGTATCAGCTTCCTTCCTTTCCCACCTTTTTCCCCAGTGGGGACCCGAAATAGCTTACATAGTTCTGCTGTCCTCTTCTCCATTTTGCCCTCACACCAACTCTGTGAAGTAGGTTAGGCTGAGAGTGTGTGACTTGTCCAGCATGGCAGAGTTTGAATTTGAATATGGATGTCCCAGAACATAGTACAGCACTCTAACCACTGCGCTATAGTGGCTCTTTCCAGTCTTCACAAATTCAGAACATGCTGTTGACAGTCATAACCTAATGCTCCCTAGCTGTTGGTGTGATCGTTATCTAGAGGCTTCTGGAAGAGTTCATAAAAATGCTGCCTGTACAGAATAGATGAGTGATAGATATTTGTATCGTCTATGATGTTTCTTATTTTTCTACCTTTTATTACCTGATCATTTATCCTTGCTTTTTCTTCTTCTTTTTTAACATCAGAGAAGCAATATAATAAATGTCAACAAGGAGCCTGTTGCTGAGGCAGACATTATGGCCACTAATGGTGTGATTTATGCTGTGAATACAGTTTTACAGCCACCAGGTAGGTTACATTGGATTCAGCATAAAAGACAGTGAGTATTTTTTGCCCCTCCCAGGTTTGGTAGTCCTTCCTCAGTTGTTAAGGACATCAGTATTGCCAAACACCAGTGAAATACTCGTTTGTGAATGAAAATGTGCAGAAGGAAATAAGCAAGTAACTCTTACCTTCTTGAGGAACACTACAGTTTCAGTCTCCAAATTTCTCATTCATTCCAGTGGGGCAGGCATGCAGCATTCAAGTTCTTCAGTTGACTTTTCAGAGATGAAACTTAGAAAAGCAATGTATACTGGTTGACTGAACATGTTGGGAGGAAAATAGAAAACTGATTATACCATACCATGAATTATTATTTCCTTTGACAATCATTTGGTCTTTAGCATACATAAGAGATATTTTGTAGGACTCCCTGGGAAGTCCAGAAACCTGTTTATGTGTGTGGAGGAGTCTGTATAGAAATTGAATGTGCACAGACTCCCTTACAGACCATAGTTGTATAAATGGAGTCCCTTGTCATAGCTTTAAAGTGAATAAGATGGCTTCAGGGTCAATAATCTGGAGGTCACAAGTGTGATTTGTACAGCTCATTTCATATATGCAAAAAGAGAAGTGGATCAAACAACAAGAAAAAACAAGGAAGGTAACTAACTCAATACAAAAGTGTACACAAAATATAAAGACTCGGACAGCCCAATCCAGACATACATGGCAGCCGGCCGCTCAGGCGTGGGCGGATCTATGGCGCCGCTCATTGGCTTCCAAAGGGGAGACGGTACGCCACGCTGGGAGAGGGAAGAGGGGCCCAACGAACGAGAGAGAACCCGTTGCCATGGGGATTCCGCCCAGGCGCACGCCATTAGCCCACTGCCGAGGCAGGGGTGGGGGAGGCGCAGGCTCGCGCAGGACCACGGGATTGGCCAGCCCATTGCACATGACCGGGCAAGGGGGCGGAAAGCCCGCGCCTGAGAGGCCGTCAGTCCCCCCACTCCCGTTGTCAGAGACTCTGCCAATGGCAAGCTGGCGGGCAGGGGCATGCGCTGACAAGCAGGAAGTGCCAAGTGCAGAAGTACCCTGTCCTAGACAGCAGCTGGAATGTGTGTCTGGGAGCGGCCAGACAAAGTCCAAAAGACACCACCACCACCCGGAGCCCCCCCCCCAGTGTTGCCCTGCTGCCACCCCCCGCTATGTGCAAGGAACACCTCCCCTGGGGGCCACAGAACTCAGAGTGCAAGCCGCTGGGCATGCATCCACTTCAGCAAAAAACCCCAAGTGCCCAGCGCACAACAGCCCTGTGCAGTCAGATAAGCAATCAGCCCAGGCAGGCTGAGGGGCGGCACCCATCACCCCTGTCCAGCCACACAGGGGCCAGCATGGTGGCTCATAGCCCATTCCCCCCCCCAAGAACCAAGTCTTCCCACCCTCCCAGGCATTCCCTTGGAGAGGCCACTGACGGGGGGGGGGGTTGCCCCAGGAACATGCAGCAGATGCCAAGCAGGAGAGGCAACAGAGGACACAGCTCGGACTATTTTTCTGGAACAGAGTGCAACAGTTTCCCTGGTGCACGCTGGGCAGTCTCGCCATAGGCGGGGCTCCATTCTGAGTGGCAGGCAGGAGCAGCTGAGGGAGTGGGGGGGCGGTGGAGTGACATGCGCGGAAGCCTCTGTGTTGGAGTCCCACCTGCAAAACAGAGACAGAGATTAAGAGCACCTGCAGGGGCGGCAGCTGGAAGAGCAGGCTGCGTTTCAGCCTGGCGCTCTCTTAAAGGGACAGTCTCTGATCCACCTCCCCGCAACGGGGCAGCTACGACACACACACACACCCTGTGCCCTGCCAGGGGTTCGGAACGCGGCAGAGGGCAGACCAAGGGAAGGGAGCAGGCAGCAGCACAGGGGAGCGAGCTCAGCAAATGCCCCCTGCGGAGCCCACTGCCTGGTTCAAGTACCAGAGACGCTCACACACCAAGTGGTCGAGAGCAAGGGAAGGGGGAGGCTGTGGGGGGGACAGTGGAACTTACCCAGCCATGGGTGACAGTCCTCGTATGCAGAGTCTCCAGGAGCCCGGAACCTGTGGAGACCTGGAAACGAGCAGTTAGCCCCAGGGGAGAGATCTCTCTCTCCCTCTCGCAAGTGAAAGACACTGTCAAAGCAACCGCGGAGTGCAAAACCTGTCACCAACATGCCTGACTGTTCCTCACTCTAAGTCTGTATGACTGGGAGCTCGCCAGCAGTACTTCCTGCCACGCGAACCTGTCCCTAACAACTGAGTTGTGCGAGGCAGAGTGGAAGGATTTCTAGGAGGGAGGGGGGCATGATTGGGCGCCGGGGAGGGGGCTCGTCAGCCTGAGGCGTGAGGGGATTGGTGAGGCAATCACACCGCTCCCTAAGGGGTTTGCGAGCTTCCACAGTGGCAGAGGCGACCTTTGTTTTTGGTTTCAACAAGTACCTATGGGGCACGCCACTGTTTTTGCAGGCCTAAAGTTGCGCCTCTCGGGGGGGGGGGGTTGTCACGGGCTGAACTGCTCAGGAAGCTGCCTAAGCCTGGCTATGCCCCCAACTCCACCCCCTCCTCCACCTGAATGCCGCGCTCCGCCTCACTTTCACCCACGCTCAGGCGCAGCCCTCAGGCGCCGCTGCCCTCGGGCGGAGTGGCGCTCGGGCGGCCCCCCGCCCATGTAACTCCCCTCCGCTGTGGTGGCGCTGGTCGTACGTCAGCACAAACCCTTCCTGCACCCATGTAGCAGTTCGTCTGCTCCCAAAAGACTTTCCGCCTCCCCCCGGACTGTTCTGTTAATAATCACAAATTCAATAATCACAAAATCAACATGGAAAATACAAATTCCTTATGGTAAAGTGTCACATAAAAGTTCGTGAATACTTGCAAAGTGCATCACTCTTCCAGTCACAATATAAGTAGGTCTTCCTTTCTGCTCCTTTGTTCCTTCTATAAAGTGCTTGTGTGGTCCAACTACATAAATAAAGTTCTTTCAAAATTCAATATGAAATGTGTCTTGTTAATTTCTCAAAGAATGGACCTGTGGTAAGCGTGGACCCATGGTAACAAACCTCTGATGGTATTGTTGACTAAATTACCTTTTCCTAAATGTCTATCGAAGAGACACCATTCAAAATAACAATATAATAAATAACCAAAGAACCATGCCAATATACAAAACCAATATGCAATTGATTTAGTTGACAATACCATCAGAGGTTTGTTACTATGTGTCTGTTCTTTGAGAAATTGACAATACACATTTCATATTGAATTTTGAAAGAACTTTATTTATGGAACTGGACTACACAAGCACTTTACAGAAGGAACAAAGGAGCAGAAAGGAAGACCTACTTCTAGTCTCCATGTCAGCCTTTTATAGCTTACCTTCACAAACCTGCACATTCATTGTCCCTGTCATCTAAGCCAGGGGTGTCAAGCATACAGCCTGGGGGCAGTACTTGGCCATCCAGGGCTCTTATCTAGCCTCAAACAACTGATGTGAGAAATGGAAGGAAGGAAATGTTCAGGGGGAACAGGTGCCCGTGGTGGAGTGTGTGTGGCTGAAGCAGTCAAAAAATGGAAAGGAAATTGCTAGGGGGCAGGACTATGAGGCTGAGGTAAAATAAAGTGGTGAGAATGGCAGTGAAGGCAGAGAAAGAGGAAGAGTGGTGTTTTTTTCTCTCTCTGGCCTCCTCCGACCGCAGCTCAGCAAGGATTGGTGAAGGCACTACATGGGGGAGGCAGAGCTGGACAACCACGAAGGGGACTGACAAGAGCAGGCCTGCAGGGCTGGCAGGGGAGAGAGGAGGCGTGAAGGGAAAACTGGGTGCTGCTGTAGCCACTGCACATCTGAACCACCCAGAGCTGGGAGGCAGAGTGTCGGGGAGAGTGGGAAACAGTGACCTCCCTTCTTCCCCATACCTCTTCTCAGCCCATGAAGTAAAAGGGGTTGCAGGAGGACTAAAAACACCCCTTGGAGGTTGTGGAAACAGCCTTTCCATCAGGCTTTCCCCTCACTCCCCCCCCCCCCACTTCTGTGGAAAATGCAGGAGGTATGACAGCTGGTGTGAGAGGGGGGATCTGGGAGAGCTGGGTTCAGACCCCCCTCCTCCTAAGCTAGAAATCTGTCATATGGGGTGCTGGAGGGGGAAGTCCAGCAGTATGCCTCCTTGAGATCCTCAAAGGTAGGACAGGGGAAGTGAAGAAGCAAAGAGTGAGACAGATCATAGTCATGCTTAACTGCTGAGGCTGGTTATATGGGGTGTTTTTGTGCTGAAGGATTACCTTATCTATTTGCTAGGAAGATGACTTGTCTCATAAGAGTGGTATATATATACACACAAAAAGTAACTAATTAAGCCCCCTCCTCCATGCCATGGTCTTGATCTTAATAGAAAAAGAAGGCTTGCGGACTCATGAAACACCCAGTGTCTCTTTTGATATGTTCTCTATTCACTTAATTATTGGAAGAAGAAAATATTTGTGTTTCCTTAATGGTTTGAATTGTGTCCTTTAGCTTTTAGGCCTAATGAAAGAGGTGATGAACCTGCAGATCCTGCACTGGAAATCTTCAAGCATGCTTCTGCATCATCCCAGGTAAACATGATGCTCAGTCAGCATCTAGGGATGCTTCCAGAAGAAGTTGTCTTATACCAAGTCATGTTGCTGGTCTACTCTGACTGGTAGCAGCTCTCCAGTATCTCAGGAAGAGATGGGCTTCCACCTACCTGAGATCCTTCAACTGGAGATGCCAGGAATTGAATTTGAGATCTGCCGCATGCAGTGTGCCTACTCTGCTATTGAGCCACCTGGATTACAAGGCAATGTAGATCCTGCATTCAAATTAAGATAACAATCAGTTATGTGATACACACTAAGGAAGGCAGAGGGGGAGAGCACTAGTGAGTTCAAGACATACTCTTAATCTCATGATGAATATCTACAAAAGCTTCTTCTGTTTTTGTTTTTACTGTTGTATATGCTGCTTCAGTGTAGGGAGGGTTAAACGGTGCAAATTAAACTTTTTTTCTTTTGCAGATTTCTCAAAGGAGTGCTCGGTTAGGTAAGTAAGGTTGACAGGATTCTGGACTCCCCTAATGGTATATTATCCTGTAGGCATTCTGTAGGTACATATTATTCTGCATACTACCCTGCCTTCTCCTCTTACTCTCAAGTTAGATACAACTGTACTTGCCTGAAATATTATAGAAAAATAGCTTGAATTAATTTTAGCTTAAGAGTATCATTTTTAACCATATTCAAATGACCAGATCTGCAAGAGCTTACCTCCTTTTCTCCAGAACAGTTGGCCACTAGTTAAGATACAATACAGCAAGGTTGGGAGGGGGGGGGGGACCAAAGGAATTCCTGTTGCCCAAACATATTCCTTTCCTATCCAAATATGTACCATCCTACTTCATCATATCATCAGCCTCTTCAAATATTGTTAAGGTCGATGATGAAAAACACTCTCTGTTTTTTCTCTTGAGTGTAGTCCTGGCATGAATATCGGAGTGGTTTTGATTTGTCAGCTATGCAGATATAAATAGAATACATTGTCCAGGTTTCAAAATATTTATTTTTCACAGTTTATGGAAGTAGATACAGTTTTCAGGGGTTTTTTTCATACTTGCTTTTCCTGTCCATTTATCATTTGCATAACAACCTAAATTGCAGTAGTCCAAATAATAAATAGATGTGATTTGATCACTTAAAGGATATGATTGTCCATTTTGACTTCCAGTAGCAGAATGTTTGATGCCATGGCTCTCTATCAGGATTCTTTTTTTTTTTTTGCCTGCTAGGGCTTAAAGCCGAGGCTACATGTGCAATAACAAAATGGAGTAGTGGTGTAGAGTGGACTGTGCCACTGGAGACTGTAGCTGGTACATACCATTTCTAAATGCTTCCCAATCTATAAAACTCCTTGCTTTTTAAAACTAGACCATCACAGAAAAAGGCTGTAACCCCATCTCTATATTGTGATGTCTTCATTTCCTGTCAGCAAAGAGTTGGTTATGTGGGGGAGCAGGGCTTTTTTTGAGCGAGAACACACTGGAACCCCATTCTGGCTGGCCTAGGCAGCGTTCCGGCTCGGCCCAGGCACCTTCCCCTGCTGGCTGGCAGGGCTTGGAGAGGCCAGCCGCGCATGCACAGGGGCCTCTTGAGTTCTTGGTGTCTGGGGAGGCCAGCCACGCATACACGGGGGCCTCCCAAGTTCCAGGTGTCTGGCGAGCTCCGGGGAGGCCAGCCGCGCATGCGTGGGGGCCTCCCGAGTGCCGGGTGTCCAGCGGGGAGGCCAGCCATGTGTGCGCGGGGGCCTCCCAACTTCCCAGTGTCCGGTGGGGCTGGGGGCCAAGCTGCAGAGCATGGGCTTCCTGAGAGTCAGCAGTTTTACAGGTGAGCTGCTCCCATCCCCTTTCTTTCCATTTGCCTAGTATGCAAATGATGGTGATGTCAGAGGCGTGGCCTCGCATACTAATGAGTTCCTGCTGGGCTTTTTTTACAAAAAAAGCCCTGTGGGGGAGCATTAAAAATGTGATTCCCCAACTTGTAAAATCTGAATAATAGTGCATTCTGCCACCTCTGAACTCTACCTGTTCATTGTCACCTGCTGCTCAGCAGGTTTAGTGTTCACCTCTGAGCCTTGGTGCATAGCCAGATGCGTAAGAACCATTTCATTATCTGCTGTCAAAGAATATGTACATAGTGTTGCCTGCTCTGGTGAAAACTCCTGGACTCATCAGAGCTCATTGGAGCTTTAGATTATGGCCTAAGCAGGGGTGGCCAACGGTAGTTCTCCAGATGTTTTTTGCCTACAACTCCCATCCGCCCCAGTCAGCATGGCCAATGGTTGGGGCTGATGGGAGTTGTAGGCAAAAAACATCTGGAGAGCTACCATTGGCCACCCCTGACCTAAAGAATCCAATCGAACAGTGAAGCAGGACAACTTCAGAGGAGACTGCAATCAACTCAGTGTTGAAAACCAGTGCTCTGGGCATATTCTAAAACCTGTGCAGAGCAATTCAGACTTCAACAAACTCTGATCAGTGTTGCAGAGAACTATACTGAAACAGAGAAAACATAATGATTATTGATTTTAATTCAGTAGAAGGCCCCATTTGAGTTGTAGCCAGCAGGAATCATTAAGCAGTTCCTTTTTTCATTGCATTTTTTTTCTTTTTTCAGCTCCTGTGTATTCCAGACTGTTAGCAAGGATGAAGCATTAAAGTGAAAGCCATTGTTCCTGTAAAGCACAAATAGGGATTCAGCCAGAGTTTTTTTCATTGGGTTTGTTGAAAAAAAGGACTCTGTTATTCATCTGTTTTTGTTCTTTTTTTTTTTTTTAGTAAACCAAGTATTACACAAATATCATGTTTTCCATTTGAAATGAAGGAGAGAAAATAAAAGCCATATATATTTAAACCATTGGTTGATAAGGATACTTTTGTTCCCAGCTGTAGCTGAGAATTTTGGGGTGTGGGGGTGGGATGTGATCATCATCTCCAAAACTATTTAGACCTAAACTTCATATGTGCAAGAGCAAAGAATGATTGTGATTGAAAGACACACCTCAGTCCATGTAAATCCTTCCCAGGAGAGAACTTAAGCAAATGTTGAAGACTAAGCAAAGGCTTAAATGTGCTAGCAGAAGTGGAACACACAAAGTGATTGCCTGCTGAACCAGATTTTGTCTCCAGGCGGCCAGTGTTGCCTAGCCTAACTGGTAGCAGCTATAAGCAAAGTCCCTCCTCCCCAAGATCCTTTTAGCTGGCATATGAACCTGGGACTCTCAAAGCTTGTGCTCTGCCCTTGAAATATGAACTTTCTCCAGTGGAAGGCTTTTCTAAATTAAGACTCCTCAGGCTCTGACCCCAGAAAAAGAGATTCTTGAATATTCTAGACTCAAACTTCCAAGAAATCCAAAGTTCTGTTTTCCATGATATTCTGTCTGCATAGCTTTGAGTTTAACTATTTAGACAGACCCTGCACTTTGGCACATTCAGAGATGGATGCAATTCATGAGCCTGAATTGAAGACAGAGGGATAAATGCCAGTAAGGTGATAGTAATAGCACGTCCCTATTTAACAAGGATCTTCTTTGTGGTCTCTGTACTTCACACTCATGGGATGAAGTGCCAGCACCAATCCCCGATCGGTAATTCCAAAGTCCGGGATTTTTCGCTGCCTGACCCCGGTAGGCATGCGCGACAGCCCCAGTGCTCATGCCCACCCAGTGGGCGCGAATATCCCACCAGTTCCTTTTTAACCGTCACGTCGGATAGACTTGTTTTCGTCACTCCAGTCGGTAGTTATTACCTTCTTCCTTCTCCGGGTTCTCTTTGTTTTCTTCATTTTTTCTCTTTGTTCCTGTTTTTTTTTTTAAAAAAAATTAGAGACTATTAGTTGTTTCACCCCTTCGGGGGGTTTTTTCCTGCCCTTCTCCCGCCAATCCCTCTCTATGGAAAAGCATTGGGGGGGTTATAAGCGGTGCCTTAAGTGTGGGAGCAAGATTCCTCCTCTGGACGGACATTCTCTTTGTCTGCTGTGCCTTGGGGAAGGTCGTTGGGTGGAATCCTGCCATCACTACTCCAAATTTTCCAAACAGACTAGGAAAAACCTGGCGGTGAGACTTTCGGTGGTGCTGGTAAAATCGGCTCTTGCGCCGCAGATGTCGACAAGCACTTCAATGGCCACCCCGGCATCGATATCAGTTCCGGCCTCATTATCGAGCCAACCGACCCAATGATTCCAGGGAGTCGACCACCCCCACAAGCATGCAGGCTCGACATCCCATTTGGAACCATAGACCCGGGCCAAGAAGGCCAAAGGGGCCCGGGACTCACGCTCTGCTGAGCCCAGGAAGCACAAGGAGAAAAAGGCGCCAGGACAGGCAGACTCCTTCTCCACCACCGAAGGACCCGGTGATCATTTCGGGGGAGCCTCCAGAGAAAATACTCGCTTATCTTATTTGACCGGAGAGCCCCTCGGGTCCGACAGATGTTCTGCAGACATCTCTCTCCGGCTCCGACCAGGAGGTCGACCCTATAGAACGGTTGGCAGACTCAAAAGAGGATGGCGATCCTAGCTCGGCATCAGACTTAGAGGTTTTGCAGCTGAGGGACCGCTTGATACCAAAGATGCCCTTGATCCAGCCTGAGAGATTCAGAGAGCCTTTGGACCCTTTTAGACGTCCTCATCCTTTGCCCAACTGGGACCTGCGACTGTGGGCTTACCCGTTTAGCGGCTACCCTTACCATTCTCCATACCCGTGGTACCCTCCTCAAAACCCTGACTGGGATCAGCACTCGGAGGCTTCGCACCACTCTAGAGTCTCGGCACACTCTCCTCCAGGTCGCCAAGAGGCATCGATGCCGACTTCGACCTCGAGGTTGGTCAGGAAGTCTGCATGCTCCAGCAGTCCTGACGTAGAGAAAACTTCCTCGACTAGGATTGCCATTGACGCCCCAGGTTTACCATCGGCTGAGAGCATATCATCTTTGCCATCGACCTCCGATGACGATGGGGAAGAGCAATCGGGCTGTCAGGAGGGATCATCCCCAGAATCTAGAATAGCCGAGGACCTTCCAATCTCTCCTTTGGAAGATTTGAAGTCCTATGGAGAACTCATTAAAAGGATGGTGAATTCCTTGTCTTTGCCTGTGGTCCAGCCTCAACCGGTCATTGACGATACAGTCTTTGACGTTATGCAGAAGGACACTTCAACAGCGGTAGCCCTTCCCATTACCAAGGTCATCTTGCAAGCCATCAAAGATCCTTGGTCCAAACCTGCCTCAACCCCTATCTTGTGCAAGCGCATGGATCACATATATAGGATTCAGGAGCAGGGCGCAGAGTTCTTCTTCAACCATCCACACCCCAACTCTGTAGTAGTGTCGTCCCTCTCTAAGGCTAAGAAGACTCATGCCTCAGAGGAGAAGAGGATTGATATGTTTGGCAGGCGCTTCTATTCTGCGGGCATTCTGGGTATCAAAATTTCTAATTATTCTGCATGCATGGCGAGATACCAGTATTCCTTATGGGAGCAGCTTTCACTGCTCCTGGCTTCTCTGCCTGAGGATAAGTGCACTTTGGCCAAGAAGGCTCAGAGGGAGGGAATGCTCCTGG
The DNA here is from genome assembly GCF_032191835.1 of Heteronotia binoei. Classification (NCBI taxonomy): domain Eukaryota; kingdom Metazoa; phylum Chordata; class Lepidosauria; order Squamata; family Gekkonidae; genus Heteronotia; species Heteronotia binoei. The sequence continues at coordinate 132,844,239 of NC_083227.1, read as the reverse complement.
TGAAACAACAGCTGCAGGCTTCCAAACATATGGTGGACACTGCAGTTAAAACTCTTACCTTGGCTATTACGTTGCGTCGTCACTCTTGGCTTCGGTCCACCGCTCTCCAATTGGACACAAGATCCTGGGTCGAGGATCTTCCTTTTGAGGGTGAAGGTCTATTCAGTTCCACTACGGATGTGGTCCTACAGGAGATGGACAAGAGTATAAAGACGTCTTGTAACTTGGGAGTACCTTCATCTTCCTCTCGCCCTGGCAAGTCTTGCCCATGGTCCAAACAATGGCCTAAGAAGCCCTACCACACCAAATCCCATGAGGGTTCATGGAAGCCGCATACAGGACAGCATGAGGCTAAGAGTTCCTTCACTGCAGGAGGGAAAACCAAGTTTTCTTCTTTTTCCTCGCATATGGGAAAATCTAAGGCTGGCAGGAATCCCAAGCAGGGACTTTGACTCTGGTATCCCCCTTTCTCCCTCCCCCCTCCTTGGGACCCACTCGCCTCCACAGTTTCTTGCAAGCTTGGTGGCAGATTACCACCGACAAGTGGGTCTTGTCCATCATACAGGAGGGTTATGCGATAGAATTTGTTCAGCCCCCTTCATATCCCAGATTGGTGATCACACACCCTACAGCGGTTTTGCTGGAGGAAGTCCAAAATCTGCTCAGCAAGCGAGCGATAGAACCCGTTCCCGATCATCTCAAGGGCCAGGGGTTCTACTCCAGGTACTTCATGGTTCCCAAGTGGGATGGCGGACTTCGTCCGATCATGGATCTGAGAGGCCTGAACAAATGCATTGCTTATCAGAAGTTCAGAATGCTGACTCTTCAAAGCATCTTTCCAAAGGAGATTGGATGGCTACCCTGGATTTGAAGGATGCCTACTTCCACATCAACATCCTCCCCAGTCACAGGAGGTTTCTTCAGTTTGCCATTGGGATGCACTATTTTCAATATCAGATGCTCCCTTTTGGGCTCTCTACGGCCCCCAGAATCTTCACAAAGACCATGGTTGTTGTGCTGGCTTACCTTCAGCTCCAGGGTATCATCCTTTTCCCTTACATAGACGATTGGTTGGTGGTTGCTATGTCCGAAGCTTCTCTCAGAGCGCATCTACAGGTGGTTCTGTGCCTCTTGAGTGCACTAGGACTTCTGATGAATGAGAAGAAATCTCACCTGGTCCCAACACAAAGAGTTCAGTTTATTGGAGCGATTTTGGACACCACCCAGCATCTGGCGTTGCTTCCAGATTCCCAGGCGTTGGATATCATCTCCCTGGTCCAGCTCCTTCAGACGGTGAGATGCGCTTCTGTTCTGCAGATCCAACGTCTCTTGGGCCTCATGGCGGCTACTACCAATGTTTTGCGCTTTGCGAGGCTGAGGATGCGAGTCCTCCAGCTCTGGTTCATCAGGAACTACAATCTGGTGAGAGATCTCTCCTCCAAGATTCTGCAAGTTCCTTCGCTGGTGCTTCAATCTCTGTATTGGTGGAAGATGAAGTCCAATCTTTGTGGAGGAGCTCCATTTCACCTCTCTCCCCTCATTCACGGTAACAACGGATGCCTCGCTGTGGGGGTGGGGAGCATATCTCATGGATCTCTGCATAGGTGGCCCATGCCCCCCGTCGATCATATCAGTTTTTTAGAGCTCATGGCAGTTTATCTGGCCGTGAGGTTGTTTCTACACCTAATCAGCAGTCAGCCCGTAGCTGTGATGTCAGACAACATGACAGCTGTCAGTTATATAAATCACCAAGGGGGAACTGTGTTCAGAAGGCTGTGTGCTTTGGCAATGCAGCTTTGGGAGACCTGCATAGCTTCACAGACTTTCATTGTAGCCACCCACCTACCTAGGGAGCTAAATGTTCAAGCGGACTCCCTGAGCAGGGGAGAGGTCTCACATCACAAATGGGAACTGAAGGGGAGATACCTGAAACCTCTGTTCCGGGAGTGGGGTCATTCCAGAATAGACGTGTTTGCCATGGCAAACAATTGGAAATGCGAACAGTTCTGCTCCAGGGGAGGGACGGACCCAAGATCCCTAGAGGACGGTCTTCTGCTTCCATGGCGGACAAGTTCCTCTACCTGTTTCCACCCTTGCCTCTTCTCACCAGAGTGCTTCACAAATTGACCCAGGAGTGTCTGGAGTGTATCCTAGTTGCTCCTTGGTGGCCTTGACAGACTTGGTTTCCTGTTCTCCTAGCCATGGCAGGGGGGTGTCACCACAAGTTTCCATTGGAGCCAGACCTCCTTTTGGCTCAAGGCGGCCGCCTGTTTCACCACGACATCCCTCACCTCAAATTGACGGCTTGGAGGGTCAACTTCTAGAATTTTCTGACAGAGTGCAACATGTCATGTTGAACAGTAAAAAGCTGTCAACTCGCCACTCCCATGAAGGAAAATGGTCTAAGTTCTTGTCTTTTCTACAGGACAAAGGTATCAATGCATGTTCTGCTGGTCTTGACTTTACTTTCTCTTGTTGATGCTGGACTTAATCATTCTTCGGTTCGAGTATATCTGGCTGCCATCTCGGCTCATCACAACCCTGTGGATGGCACTTCGTTTTTTACCCATCAGCATACAAAACATTTTTGAAGGGTCTTCACCCGCCGTCTAAGGTTCCTCCTTCTGCTTGAGATCTGCCTCTGGTCCTGGACTGGCTCTCGAGGAAGCCTTTTGAACCCCTGGCTACCTGCCTGTTGCATCTTCTAGCCTGGAAGACTGCCTTCTTAGTGGCCATCACTACAGCCAGGAGGGCAGGTGAGCTAGTGGCTTTACGGTGTGATGCTCCATACATCTCTTTTCAGGATGATGGGGTGTCCTTGGCCCTGGACATATCATTCCTCCCTAAGGTGGTGTCTAGTTTCCACCTTAATTTGGAAGTGTTTTTGCCTACTTTTTACCCTTTTCCTTCTTCTGCAGAAGAGAGACGTCTGCACGCCTTGGATGTTAAGAGGGCATTGTTGTTTTTTGTGCATCGCACCAAGCCGTTTAGGAAGGATCTCAATCTATTTGTCTCCTACATGGCCCCTAGGTTGGGTTTCAAGATTTCTGCACAGAGACTTTCTAAGTGGATCATGGAAGCCATTAAACTTTGCTACTTGTTGACTAAGCATCCTTGCCAGGGCTGCTCTGTATGCATTCCACAAGGGCTATGGCTACGTCCACAGCATTTCTGAAGGGTGCTTCCTTGGCAGACATCTGCTTGACTGCAACCTGGGCATTTCCTCATGTCTTCATGCGACATTATTCCCTGGATGTCCGGAAGCGTTACAGAGCACAGCTGGGTACCCTGGTCCTTCAAGCTGCTACTTCTGCATAACCGCCAGCTCCCTCCTCCAGGTAAGCCTAGCTTGCTAATCTCCCATGAGTGTGAAGCACAGAGACCACGAAGAAGATAAACAGGTTTCCTACCTGTAACTGATGATGTTCAAGTGGTCACCTGTACATTCACACTACCCACCCTCCTTCCCCTCTGCTGCCGGTCATGGTACTCTTGATAGGTGGCGGCGGGAAGGAACTGGTGGGATATTCGCATCCACCGGGTAGGCATGTGCACTGGGGCTGTCGTGCATGCCTACTGGGGTTGGGCAGCGAAAAATCCTGGACTTTGGAATTACCGATCGGGAATTGGCGCTGGCGCTTCATCCCATGAGTGTGAATGCACAGATGACCACTCGAAGATCATCAGTTACAGGTAGGAAACCTGTTTTTTGCTTTGAAATGCACTGTATTAAGAGGCACAGAACCATCAGCTCATGTTCAGTTCTGTTACGGGTAAGTAATAAGGTTGTCAGTCCCCAGGTCTGAGCGGGGGATCCCCTGGTTTCGGGGATTTCTCCCTGCCATGGGCCAGCTGGCCAGCAGGGGAAACCCTTCCCCTAAATAGGGATGTCACCATGCAACATCCTGATGCGATGATGTTGCATGGGAATGCTTTGGTTTTTTGGCAAAACTCTATTATTTGGGGGTGTATTTACCATAAGAGGTTTGCCCAAACCCCAGAGCATCACCAACATGATGATGTCACTTCTGGGTGATGTCAGTGCATCATGCAACATCCCACCTCTGGAATGCCCCCAAAATCCCCCTGCTGGAGCAATAAGGGAACCTGGCAACCCTAAACCATCTTGAAACATTAGTGGAACAGAGACACCTTGACTTTAGAAAAAGTCCAGCTTTGTAACTTTTCATTGCCACTCTAGCCTGAGTTACACCAAAGTACACTGAAGTCAGTGGGCTAAGAAGGGTGTGACTGCTTAGGATGGCACTGTTTTTGCGGTGTTCATGTTGAAGTTGTAACCCAGCCCACCAGCTGTAGTATTGTGACTGAGGGCTTTACATGTGGAAAAATGGGGTTCTGTGAAACTTTCAACTCTAGATGTGTTTTATAAATAAAACATTTAATTTCAACATTCCAACCTAAAATCTTAATGTCTCTTTCCAGAGATGCGACCAGTACAAATAAAGCTTCAGGGAGACATTTATAGGAGCTAGATTATCTCTTTGGATGAGTGGCCTGACTGGTTTTCATTTTGATACACTACCACCCTTGCATGCAGGGAAGTCTTTCACTTTCCAGCATGCAGAAAAGCCCTTTTGAATTTCAGGAGCATTTGTGATGTGTTTTGTGATGTAATGTGGGAGGCTTCTGTGAGGGGAAACAAAAGGCAAAAGCCAGTGCACACAGTGAAAGGAGCTCTCTGGTCTGTACTCTTGAAGACTCTGCAAGGCACTGTGAACAATATCATTGGTGTATTTTTACAGAAACATGTGGTTTTTATTTTCTTCCCTCCTGTGCTTTGAAAATCCTCCATGCAATTCTTCTTTTTAATTTTTTTTTAAAGCCTCACTGTTGATATTAGAGAATTTGTATTATAAAAACTATGGTTTGATCAGTGCTGTCAATTAGTTTTTGTTTACACATACGGTTCTGACTTTAATATCTTTTGTTCTTCGGAAGACCAAAAATGCAACTTCTCTGTAATGTGGTCATAGAATTCCCCCTCATCAGAATCTCCAAATAAACAGTTCCTTTGTGATAAAACTTGGTTTTTATTTTTTTATTATTTATTTTTTTTTACAATCTAAATATGCCTTGTAACTATTACAGTGGTTACAACTGGTTTCATTATCTGAGAGCACAATTTTATATGCTGGAGGAAACAGTACTCAAGTTATGTTAAGTGGTGCGGCTGCCGCAGCTGTGCTGCTACTTCCTGCATAACCAGAGTAATAAGATCCAAATAGGCAGCCGTGTTGGTCTGAAGTAGTAGAACAAAATAGGAGTCAATTGCACCTTTAAGACCAAGTTAGTTTTATTCAGAATGTAAGCTTTCGTGTGCATGCACACTTTTCCTTGTCTGAAGAAGTGTGCATGCACACGAAAGCTGCTGTGAGAGCCCTCTCCAGCCCCACCCACCTCACAGGGTGTCTGTTGTGGGGGAGGAAGGTAAAGGAGATTGTGAGCCGCTCTGAGTGGAGGGCGGGATATAAATCCAATATCAAAAATCATCAAAAGAAAGCTTACGTTCTGAATAAAACTAACTTGGTCTTAAAGGTGCAACTGACTCCTATTTTGTTCAGAGTAATAAGAGAATCTCTGGAGTATGTGGAAGGAAGCCATGTTATGGTTCTTCCCCACATCCCTGTTAACTTTGTATTTCAAGGACTGATGTCCGCATGGAATAGAGCTGCAGTGCGGACCCCTACTACAAAATCTAGAACGGGTCCCAACCTTCTTGAAGTCATGGGCACTTTTAGAATTTTAAGAACAGGTGCCATGACAAAATGGCTGATAATAATCATGCCCAGTCACAAAGCTCTTAAAGGTTCTACAAAGTGTTAGGAGACTCCAAGCCAAACATCACTGTATGGTGGAGAAAACTGTTCCAAATAGGTACACTACCCTCTGCAAAACAAATGTGATGCCTTCCATGCTCTTCCACAGCAGTTCCTGCTCCAACAAAGTGGATGAAAGACAGATATCTCTTTGCTTTGGGGAAGAGCCAGGAAATGCATTGCCTTTTGCCATGGGACCCACAGGTACCACATAGGAGATGATGGATCTAGGACTTCTGTTACTACAGCAATATGGGAAAGAGTAGATCCCATGCCATTAGGGCAATTTGCCTACTGGGCCTGAAGGAAAATGCTGTCTGCAGCTAAGTGGCTGTCTAAGAAAAAATTATATATTTGTCCTGCCGCTTCTCCAAGGAGCTCAAGGCAGCAGCTTTCATTCCTATCCTCAGAGAGCCCTATGAGGCAAGCTACTCAAAGACAGAGTAACTGGGCAAAGATCACCCAGTAAACCTAAGGGTTTAGTGCAAATTTGAATCTAAATGTCCTCAATCCTAATCCAATGGTCTAGCCACAATACTATATGGGCTCTCCAATTACTTACTGCCAAATTAAGCATTGGCTGCCTGAAATAATAGTCATCCAGCTCAGTTTGCATATGGTGAGCTGGTCATTTGAAAGGATCTCTGAGAAAATTAGCAGTCCTATGGCGCAGAGTGGTAAAGCAGCAGTACTGTAATCTGAACTCTCTGCTCACGATCTGAGTTCGATTCTGGTGGAAGCTAGATTCAGGTAGCCGACCCAAGGTTGACTCAGCCTTCCATCCTTCCAAGGTTGTTAAAATGATTACCCAGCTTGCTGAGGGGGGGAGTGTAAAAGACTGGGGAAGGCAATGGCAAACCACCCCATAAAAAGTCTGCCATGAAAACATTGTGAAAGCAACGTCACCCCAGAGTCGGAAACGACTGGTGCTTACACAGGGGACGTTTACTTTCCTTTTTCTTGAGAAAATTGCAATCACATTAGAAGTTGTGAAAACTTGTTTTCTCTCTGATGTGGGCAGTTTTGATATGGACTTATGATTTTTTATGTGTAATCAATATAAAGCAAACCCATTTGTGCATGAAATCTGGTGACAAAGCCATATGGCAATATTATTTATTTACAAAATTTATATCCTTCCTTTATGCCCGGTAAGGGCCACCAAAATGGCTTTTTTTAAATATGCATGATAAAATACATATAAAACCTTAAAATAAACATTCCTCCCAAAGAGACCTCATTAAGACAACTTTTAAAAAACTTTATAAAACAGAATACATTCAAAACATAAAACATTGATTAGAAAGGAGCAATGATTGTGGAAATGCTAAACAAAAAAAAGTCTTAACTTGCTGGTGGAAGATGGCAACAAAAGGAGACAGAGAAATCTCCCTTAGGAAAGAGTTCCACAGCTCTTCTGCCAAGACCAAGAAGGCCTCTACCAGGCTGCTGCCCGCCTCAGCTCAGAAGGCGGGAGTACTTGAAGCAGGACCTCCAAAGTTGGCTATAATGGTTGGGCAGGTTCAGAAGGGTTTAGGCGGTCTTTCAGGAATATTGGTCCCAAAACAATATTTTGTTAGTTGGTCTTTCAAGGTAAAACAATTTTTAATAGTAACATATGGTAATAAATCTATATATCTTACATCTTTAAAAATTTCTTTTATCTACCCCCATATATTACTTTCCACCCATCCCTCCCCCCGTTACTTGACCCTCACCAGTGTTATTTACTTAAAAAAACAAATATTAAAGGTACCCTTAACTATTAAAACAAAAATTTATATTCTTCTCCTTTAAAAACCTTAATTATTATAAAAATTGTCCAATGTCCTTTTATTTTCCACTCTTTTTCTATATATCGTCTAAACTTTTTCCACTCCGTCTTAAAAACTTCTAAATCATAGTCTCTTAATATTCTTGTTAATTTGTCCATTTCACTCCATGTCATAACTTTTATAATCCAATCCCATTTCTCTGGTATTTTTGAAGGCCAAGACCAACTAACTATACCACTTCATTACTGAACCACTTCAGCTGGTGAATCTGCTTGAATTGGCTGAGGCATGCAAGCTGTGAATGAAGACTTTGGACTACTCATTTTTAAAATGTTTGCATGTTCTTGCAGGATAGCCTGAAGCAATAAATTAAATAAGGGCAAGATTATGTGAAACCACAAGTATTGCTTGGTGGACAAAACAAAGCAAAGCAGCCAGAGACAGAATATGTGGGTTGGTTTCTCAGAAGATGCTGGGTTTCTTGTGAAGATTTTTTATGCAACATCGTATTGCACCTTTTAAATGTAGAAGCTGTTTTTTTTTTTAATTGCTATCATGTACATAAAGAGTCCCATGGCACAGAGTGGTAAGCTGCAGTATTGCAGTCCAAGCTCTGCTCACGACCTGAGTTCGGTCCCGGCGGAAGCTGGATTCAGGTAGCTGGCTCAAGGTTGACGCAGCCTTCCATCCTTCTGAGGTCAGTAAAATGAGTACCCAACTTACTGGGGGTAAAGTGTAGAAGACTGGGGAAGGCGATGGCAAACCACCCCATAAAAAGTCTGCTGTGCAAACGTCATGATGCGACATCAGCCCAGAGTCGGAAACGACTGGTGCTGGCACAGGGGGACTACCTTTATCTTTTTTATCTAGTACATACAGGAATTAGAGACAAAGAAATATTTCCAGATCTAAATTCTATAGAATTAGATAGTTAAACCACTGGCCAGGAATGTCACTTTCCAAAATCTTCAGCATGCCAACAGGTTTTGTGGGGGCTTTTTTGGTCTTTTCAAGCAATTTCCTTTTCAAATTAACCCCAGGTCTCATCCATACCCTGCGGTACATCTCACTCTGGTAGGGTATGTTTTTGACTTCATATTATAGATCCCATTCAGATCAAAGATATCTATATTAAAATGTTGCGAACTGCAATAAGTGTTCAAGTTCCTTGTGCAGCAGTCTAAAGATGTAACCCAGGGGTCCCCAACTGGTGCCCACCAACACTTTCCCTGAAGCCTGACAAGTGTTTTTGGAAAGTGGATGGAGCCAGATGGAGCTTTTACCTAGCAGTTTTTTTTTACTGGCCATGGGAGTTTTTTTTTTTTTTAAAAAAATGCTGCTTGGATAGCAGCTACCACCACAGCAGTGGGATTTTCACAGCATGACTGAAGGTAAGCCGTGGCAGCTATTTTGGGGACTGGCTTTGCCTCCTGTGGCAGCCCTCGCCAGGTTGTGTCAGAATTCCAAAGGTGCTCACAGACTCAAAACGGTTGGGGATCCCTCACTTCAACACATGAAGCTGCTTTATATTGAATAAGACCATTAATCCATCAAGGTCAGTACAGGCTTATTGTCATATAAGCTGTTATACTACTTTTTAAATAAAACCCCTCCCCCCTTTTAAAGAGACAACAGCAGCAAGTGGCAAAGCTTTTCCTAGATTGTGCTGCTTTTGGCTTGTATGTTTAAATGCTCTTTCATGATAAAATTCTCCTTGCTCATTGAAAGAAAGCATATAAGAAAAGGGGGGGGGGAAGCTAGTCTGAACTATTCGATCTGAAATGGCAGCTTTGGATGTACAGAGAAGACTTTAAAAAAATTAAGGGGGGTGGTGGATATCTGAAGCATGCAAATAGTCTGAAATAGTCCCATTTGATTCTGTTGATGGTATAAATTGGCCTAAATGGAAAATATTGTATCATTATTTTCTTCAGATAAAATTTATGAACTCATTCTGTGAACTGAAGAGCTGATTCTAGAATCTTGCTGCGTACAGGTTTTCTTCCAGACATAGGTATCTGGTATATATCTGCACACCTTCCTTGTACTTCCAGGGACAGAGGTAGATGCGAAATACTGTAAATGAAAAAGACGGGAGCTGATGAGGTATGCAGCTATTAAATAGTAAGACTCTGGTAAACAATAGCTGTAGGGGGAAAATGTTTCTGTGTTACAGCACTTCTGAGGAACAATGAAGCCTACCCAATCTTCAATAGAGAAATATACATTTAAGAGCAAAAGAAACAGGATGTACCCAAATTTCACAAATTAAGAAAACATAGTCCAGCAAAACATGTTCAGTTACAGCTGTTTTAGAATACAGAGGGAAATGAAAGAGGAACAAACATTTATGCACTTCATATAAATCTGAAACATCATTATACTACCACTCCAGAAGAAAGCTATATTCTTCTATCCTGCCTGTTGAGTTTCAGTTCTTCTTTTCTGTAAGTAACTCACAGCTACAGGAGTCATCTATATTCCTTTCTTCCAAAGGAACTAAACCAATGCCATTCAGAGTGTCATGACTGTATCCATGGCTTGATGACTACAGCAGCAAAACACATAAGTTGCCTGAAGCAGTGTCACATGGTTGACCAAAAGCCATTTAGCTCAACCTGCTATGCTCTTCAGTGCAGGTTTACTAGCAATCATTTCTGCTCCTGTCGTTTGCCTTCGGTTCTGGATTTCTTTTCTGTGATGTCTCATATGTTATTCTGCATGACATTAATAACTAAGGTTTTGTGGATTTTGTCCTGGTAAAATGTGTTACTGATTACAGAAGTCATATCAAAAGAAATTATATCTCTGCACTTGAGGAATGGTAACATTTTCCTTGATGGTTGATATTGGGGTCCCATTCTCATACATCTGTAGCAACATGGGAACTGATCTTTTCGTTTCTTGAAGAATGGCCTCATCATTGACCTAGATATTGGTTTGGTGGGAAAGCCAGCAAATTCCTTTCTCTCCTCCACAGAGTTAACATTTAAATGCCCAATCTGATTTGTGCAGTTCCCACTTTTTAAAAAAGTTAACAGTTCTTTTGAATCCATGTGTAGCTCCCACACCATACATGACATTATATACGAGGGTAGGGGAGAGGATGCCCCTCTTTCTCCATCATGTGAAGAACATCATCATCTAAGTTAAAGTGTCAGAATAATTTACAAAATGGCAACTTACCATAGAGTACATGCAGCTACCTGATAAGTCAGTTGCCCAAACTGCCCTCACAGTAATTTCAATCGTATTCATTTGCATCTTTTTTTTCTTCCCAAACTGGGGGCCCAAAACAGCTCAGAACCAAAAATAAAGTATAACAAAAACAAATGAACAAAAAAAGGAAGTGGAGAAGAGTTCTAAAGTAGGTTTTCCTCTAATTCTGTCTGCCAGGATATTTTGCTGTCTGCTCTGGCTTATGACCACCTTACCTTTGACTCACACACCCTGCCCATACCCAGGCCTTTACTGGCACACTTGTTATAAGCTAGACTGAAGTATAAAGACTCAGAGATCTCCATTCCAACTCATATCTGACAAAGCGGGGTTTGACTCAGAAACCTATAATCTGAAAACCTTGTTGGTCTCTAAGGTGCCACTGGACTCAGATCTCTTCTTTAGGGTTGCCAAGTCCAATTCAAGAAATATCTGGGGACTTTTGGGGTGGAGCCAGGAGACATTGGGGCGGAGCCAGGAGCAAAGTTGTGACAAACATAATTGAACTCCAAGGGAGTTCTGGCCATCACATTTAAAGGGACAGCACACCTTTTTAAATGCCTTCCTTCCATAGGAAATAATGAAGGATAGGGGCGCCTTCTTTTGGGGCTCATAGAATTGGACCCCCTGGTCCAATCATTTTGAAACTTGGGGGGGTATTTTGGGGAGAGGCACTAGATGCTATCCTGAAAATGTGGTGCCTCTACCTCAAAATACAGCCCCCCAGAGCCCCCAATACCTCCAGATCAATTTCCCATTATACCCTATGAGAATCAATCTCCACATAGGGAATAATAAAGTGCCCAGCAGACATTTCCCTCCCCCCCCCCCCATTTCTGGCAACTCTGAAGCGAGGGATTGGCATCTCTACTCATGAGTTGCTGCCAACTTCTTCAAAGTAACACAGACACACCATCTCAAGAGGAAGCCTTTCCAGTCAGAGACTGAAGCCTCCGGAGGTGGAAAGTCACATGATGGCTGTGGGTGCGGGGCTTTCCCCCACCAGCCAGCTGACTGGGGGCGAGAAGGAGCCTGGGAAAGTGGGAGAACCCCCGCTGGGACCTGGGGATTGGCAAGCCTACTCTTCTACGACAGACAGGGCTGGCCTTGTACTACGCAAACTAGGTGATTGGCTAGGGTGTTGACTTTCTGGGGGCATCAAATTGAGTGCCCCCCATGTGACTCTGACATTAATGTGTGTGGGGTGGGGGGCAGAAGTTAGCTTTGCATAGGGTGCCAGACAGTCTAGGTCTGGCCCTGACTACAGACAGACACACTTCCCCTCTGAAACTTATTACAAACTAACAACCATCATCCCATCCTGCTGAAAATGAGGAGAATTCTGCCTGCTTCCAAGCTTGCTTGACATCTAAGCAGGTATGACACAATTCTCACCACAACTTTGCAAGATCTCACAGAAACACAGTTGTGGTTTGTGCTCACCGCAGCAAGTCACCACTTGATAAAACTTTGCTTTTACTCTACCTTTGCATTTTCAAGCCAGAGTAATGCTTCTACCCAGTTGAAGTGCAGCTGTGTTGTAAAACTAACATTTTCAACCATCAAGTCCTACTGACACCAAAGAGTTCCATTTAGTGAATGTGGGGCAGTCACTCACAGAAATAGCATCAAGCTGTTCTTCTGAAACTTCATAGCACTCAGTAGCTATATGAAAATAGCCATCATTATTACCTTAGAGATTCTGAATTCTACCACAAAAGAGGCCATAAGCAAAGGTTGCCAGTCTCTGGGTGAAGTGCGGCGATCTCCCAGAATCATAATTGATCTCCATACTACAGAGATCAGTTCACCTAGAGAAAATGGCTGCTTTGAGGGGTTGTTTCTATGGCATTAAATCCAGCTGAAGTCCTCCCCTCCCCAAAGCCTGTCCTCCCCAGGCTCAAACCTGAAATCTCCAGGAATTTCCCAACCTAGAGTTGGCAACCCTACCATACACCAATTTCTTTATATACAGGCTGTCTAATTCCATCCAATTGCAGCCTTGATGCTAAAAATGGAAAGAAAGTTGCATTTGTTTAAAAGGTTGACCAACGGGGGGTGGGGAGGGGAAAGTGATTTGAAAACAGCTTCTGTTATTGTGTTCTCCCTGAAAGAAGTGCAGATATTTATCGAGATTTATTCCTTGCCAAGTTTAGCACCAGCCCGGGCTCCATGTCTGTGAAATATTTTGCTCTTGGCACAGGCACCTCTGCTCTGACCACAGCCAACAGAAAAGCTCACTGAAATCTGTATGCTCTGAACCAGCAACGCATTTCAACCATGGTTAAAGTGGGTTCCAGTACTGCAGTTGTCCCCCATGCAGCTTGGAATTCTTTTTCTGAAAATAGGCTGCATTTATCTGAATACTGTTGTGAATCATGAAACTGAGGTGATTGTCTCCTAGCTACACTTTTGCAGGAATGCACTTGAGGGAATTTTTGCATGTGAGACTTAACTTCTGGCTTCAGTTGACTTAGTTTAAGGCAAATGTAAAATCTACATTAGTCAAAATGCTCATTTGCATTTGCAATACAAATATATGTCATCCACCTAAGTAATATTTAGATGTTCAAGTAATTGAGGAAAGCTCAAAGGTGACTGAAGCCTGTCATAAAGAAAATTTCAGGCTTTGCCTTCCCATCCTAAACCAAGTTAAGTTCTTTGAAGCCCATTAGGTGTATGTTTAGAGCCGTATTGCTAATCACCTCACCACAGAAACCATGTATGATTAGTTGGTTCCAACTGATTCAGTGGCTTTTATCGTTTTCAGGGACTTATAAAAGAACCAGTAACTTCATAAGCCCTAGACTCTAACCTAGCAACCTATTGTAGACTGTGTGCATTCAGGCTGCAGAATCATCTTCAGGCCCAGAAGGGAACGTGAATATTCAGCACTGACTCCTCTGATTAACTGGCATAAAGAAGTCAATGGATTAGCCAGATGTGTAAATACTAGAAGTCTAGCTGCCTTTTGCTGCCTCAACTGAGCAGTAGCTTCTGAAATCCCAGATCCAACCACTGTCCTAGAAGACCTTAGATGGAAAACATTGCAACTGAAATGAACCAAAAATGAAAATTGGGGGGTTGGGGGAGGATTTCTGTGCACATCCATAGCATGGAGTGTCAGTTCAGATGTTTAACCTGAAAGCTGAAGTTTCAAAGTAGTCACAGGCATGGACACCAAATGACAACATTTCAGCTCTGGAAGATCCATCTCAAGTTTGCTTAAATATTTTCACCACCTCTGCAGTTTTTGCCTGCTAATATGTTCTGATCTATATCCTCAGAAAATGATTCCCAAATGGTGCATCAGGACATGCTGGCAGATCATCAGTTATCAGAATAATGGAATTAGGGATGTCCAAGGAGTATGTGTAGGATCACAGTGCCATTCCATGCCAAAATTACTCTTCTGTTTAGAAAAACAGCTGGAATCAACATGGTTTTAAAAAGTTATTTGACTTTTTTTATAGAAGATATCCTTCCTTAAACCTTTTTATTGCTCCTCTGAAAATGTATTTAAATATAAAGGGAGGAATGAAAGCACTGTGCTAAGTTCCAGAAGAAATTCCATACACAGCAATTCAGTTGAAAAGTGTTCATTCTCTCAGCTGTGCAGCAAAAGAGAGAGAAAAACATTTGTTTTCCTAGCTTGAAAAGAGGCTGGGAATTGCTTTGACCCCACAGGCTGAGGTTTGGGTGGTCGGTCTAAGAGCACTACACAGCAGACTCAAGCAGATGCACTATTGACATGGACGTGCATCTCATTAGGAGCTCTCTCAGTATTTTTTGTTGCTAAATGTGTAACAGTGGAAGCATTCATTTGTCTTAAAGACCACCCATGGTATATGAGTCAGGAGAGAGAAAGGGAAGGCCAAGACAGAGGCATGATTCTGGAGACCTTTCAAACAGGCAAAAGAAACAGCAAAGGTGAAACCACCCACACACTGTTGTTGAGAGCAACACTTTTCCCCCCCCTTCTCAATAAACATGTTGGTTTATTATTATTTGGTTACAATAAATGACCAATCACAGCATCATTTAAAAGACCACTGGTTGTTCTCTTTTAAGTTTGGCAACACAACAGGGGAAAGTGGGAAAGGACTTAGAAGAAGATGGATCCTATCATATGTCAACCATGAGAGCCTGTAAGATGCGGCTACAATAAGGTTGACAGTTTTGTTTCCAATGAAAGCGGAAGAAATCGCTCAGAGGAAGAAATGGCTTGTCTGATAAATTCCTAGAGGTGGAGGCAGGGGGTGGAGTTTGTGATGAGAAGTTACAGGCTTTTAAGTTGAAAAGCAAATCAGAAAAATGATAGCTGTCATTAGTGGGCATTAGATTTGTGCCATTTCTTAGCCCTGAATGGTTAAATGGCTTGAAAAGCATCCATTTGAGTGAGTGGTGATAGGAGGGCCTGAGGTTTCCATAAATCCTGGTTTGTATGATACATTTTCAGTCAAGGACTCTTTCAGTCAGCCTGCTCACTGTGACCAGTGCCATGATCACAACCAGTGTGCAGAATCAAATTAGAGAATCACAAAGAGCAAACCATGCAGATTTTCAAGGAGGGGAGGGAAATTAACGTTATTGTGCAGCTTTGTTAGGGCATTGGCAAAAATACCAATATTTTTTTTCAATTTAGTGATACAAGCTCTCCAGAGCTTCTGCCAGAGGACTCCATCCCCATACAAACTGCAGCTCTGTGCAAAACATGGTGGAGTGCAGTTGACTTTGCATAGTGTCAGAACTTAAGAACTTCAAACGGATCCCATACTTGGTTACAAAGTTAGGATTTTATTGAAGAGAACTAAGCACTGGAAGAGGCAAGATAACAGTGATGGCGAGAGCCAGCACCAGCACAATTTTATACACGTAAAACAAACATCTCACAAAGCCACAATTCACACCGTTACAGGCACATCTGTCTTCTCACCATCACTATCAGTAGAGAGGATGCCTCCCTACTTCGAAGGCCATGCTGCTCGGCTTCAAAGGGTCCCAGTGTGAGAATGTGCAGAGACATAACATAACTCATTCTACAACCCCAAATATTTTGGATACCAGTGGGGCAAGGTTAATTACTATTCAAGCACTTTGGGTCAAGCAAGGGTTACAACATGGAGTCAGTTTGGTTCAGTAACAAAGCAGCTCTAAGTCATAATAAAAATACATTGCAGCATTGGTCACATTATAGGGAACCAGCAGTAAAGATACAAGTTCTGACATACTGCCCCCCCTAAGCGCCCCCTCCCGCGGGGCCCGCCTTGGGCTTGTGCGGGTACAGTAGGTGAAACTTTTTCAGCAGTTGCGGAGCGGCTACATTCTGAGATTCGACCCACTCGTCACAGCTTGGGGGGAAGTGTTTCCACCTGATCAAATAATGCAGTTTCCCCCTTTTGACTCTGGAGTCCAGGATCTCCTGGACCTCATGGTGACTCTGACCCCTCACTGTCGTCGGAGGGGGCGGTGGGGCCCTGGGATGGAAGGACGTAGCACCAGGGTCTTTCCGAAGCAAGCTGCAATGAAAAACAGGATGGATCTTACTTAGAGATTTGGGCAGTTCGAGTTCCACGGTCACTTTGTTTATTACCCTTTTTATTTTAAATGGGCCCAGGAACTTCAGTGCGAGTTTGCGACAGGGCTGGGGAAGGGGAAGGTTTTTTGTGGACAGGAAAACTGTATCCCCCACCTTCAGGTCCCACTCTTGGGAGTGCTTTTTGTCAAACTGCTTTTTGTAGGCTTTTTTCGCTTCCTCCAGGTTTTCCTGAATACCCTTCCAGCCTTCACGGAGGCCCTCCCACCATTGCTGACAGGATGTGGGTTCGGCCGGGCTGGCGGGGAGGGCGAGAGTGGGAAACGGTTTGCCCTCGTAACCATTGATAATTTGAAAAGGGGAAGTTTTGGTTGAGCTATGGAGGCTGTTGTTGTAGCCATATTCTGCAAAAGGGAGGAGGTCCACCCAGTTGGACTGTTGGAAATTAATGAAGCAGCGTAGGTACTGTTCCAGAAGACCATTAACCCTCTCCGTCTGTCCGTCTGACTGGGGGTGGTAGGCAGAGCTTAGCCCCTGCTCGATGCCAGCAAGTTTGCAGAACTCCCGCCAGAAGTTGGCAACGAACTGCGTCCCGCGGTCGCTAATGACCTTGTCCGGGAATGAGTGTAGGCGTACAATGTGGGTGAAAAAGAGCTGGGCGAGTTTTTTGGCCGTGGGTAGTTTTTTGCATGGGATGAAATGGGCTTGCTTAGAAAATGTGTCGACTACGACCAGGATGACTGTTTTGCCCTGTGAGGGTGGGAGTTCGACAATGAAATCCATGGAGACTACCGACCACGGTCTGGTGGCTGTAGGGAGTGGAACCAGGTGGCCTGGGGGTTTACCCCCCCTTCTTTTTGCCATGAGGCAGGTGGGGCATGAAAGAACAAATTCAGATACATCTTTCTTAATTTTCGGCCACCAGAACTGGCGGGTGAGTAAGTTGAGGGTTTTGACATAGCCAAAGTGGCCGGCCAGGCGACTTGAGTGACAGCGCTCCAAGACCTCTTTTCTGAGGGGGTCGGGCACATAGATTTTTTCATTGTGCAGCCAGAGCCCGTTTTCGGCTTTAACCAAGTTGGGTGGGCGGTCGGTCTCCTGGTTGTATTCTGAGAGGAATCGAGGCAGCAGATCTGAATCCGGAGGGCTGGTCTGCCTGCCTGAGCGGGTAGTGACCCCCCCCCCCGAGATGGCTGAGGGGGAAATTAATGAGTCCACTACCTCCTCCCGGAGACTGTCGTGTTGTGGCATGCGAGAGAGGGCGTCTGCTAAAAAATTCTTTGAGCCTGGGATGTGTTTCAGCACAAAGTCAAATTTAGCAAAGAAACCTGCCCACCTGATTTGTTTTGCAGTCATTTTGCGGCGCCCGGTGAGGGCTTCAAGGTTTTTGTGATCGGTCCAGATTTCAAAGGGCACTCTCGCTCCCTCGAGCCAGGAGCGCCAGGTTTTCAGGGCAAACATGACTGCAAACGCCTCCTTGTCCCAGACTGACCAATTCCTTTGTTCGTTGGAAAATTTTCTTGAGATATAGGCACATGGACGGAGCACCCCATTTTCCCCCCTCTGCATCAGTATGGCTCCCACTGCGGCGTCGGAGGCGTCGCATTGGACCACAAAGGGTTTCCGCTCGTCAGGATGAGCCAACACGGGTTCGGAGGTGAAGAGGCGTTTTAGTTCATTGAAAGCTTTTTGGCATTCAGGCGTCCACGTTAGGCGTGCGCCCGGCTTTTTCGCCTCTTCACCCTTCCCTTTGGTTTTGAGAAGTTCCGTGAGGGGGAGCATGACGGTGGCAAACCCCTTAATGAAATCGCGGTAAAAGTTAGCGAACCCGATAAAACTTTGTAACTGTTTGCGGGTTCGAGGGGGTTCCCAGTCTAGTACCGCTTGGACCTTTGCGGGGTCCATGGCTAATCCCTCCCCCGACACTCGGAAACCCAAATAGTCCAACTCGGTCTTGTGGAACTCGCATTTTGACAATTTGGCGTACAGTTTGTGTTTGCAAAGGGTGCGTAACACTTTTCGGACCAGGGGTACATGAGACTTTAGATCTTGTGAATAGATAATGATGTCATCAAGGTACACCACCACCCCCTTAAACAGGAATTCCCGTAGCACTTCATTGATAAAGTTCATGAAAACACCAGGGGCTCCCTGCAGTCCGAAGGGCATGACTAGGTACTCAAATTGTCCCAGGGGGGTGTTGAACGCTGTCTTCCACTCGTCCCCCTCTTTGATGCGGAAGCGGAAGTACGCGTCTCGGAGATCAAGCTTTGTAAATACTTTGCCCTTTGCTACGGTGTTCAACAAATCCTTTATCAACGGGATCGGGTAGGCGTTGGACATGGAAATCCCGTTTATAGCACGAAAATCTGTGCAGAGCCTAAGAGACCCGTCCTTTTTCTTTCGGAAGAGGACGGGGGCGGCATGGGGGGCAGTGGCCGGCCGTATGAAGCCGCGCTTAAGGTTCTTGTCCAAAAACTTTCGGAGTTCAGCTTTTTCCGCCCAACCCATGGAGTACAGTTTCGCCTTGGGAAGCTGTTGCCCTGGGATCAGCTCGATGGCACAGTCCGTAGGGCGGTGGGGCGGTAGCTCGTCCGCTTCCTTCTCGCTAAACGCTAATCTTAGATCCTGGTATTCCTTGGGGATTGAGGCGACTTCCTCGAGAGTGAGGCAAGCCCGCATGTTTTGGGGGGGGGCGTGCGGTCCCCATTCGGGGCGCCAGTGGTGATGCTCACACCTCCAATCCGGGAACCGGACGATTTGTTCCTCCCACCTTATGTCTGGTTGGTGGCGGGCGAGCCAAGACGAGCCCATCACCACGTCAAAAGAGCAAGAGGGGGCAATTACGAAAGTTTCAATCCCCCAATGCTCCTCGGTTCCCACCGGGACTGCCTGAGTCTCTAACGCACAAGGTTCCCCCCTCATGGGCCCCCCGTCCATCTGCTGGAACTGCATCGGCTGTGGTAGGGGGGAGGTGGCTAATCCCAACGCCTCCACTAGGCGGGGGGTGATCAGTTCCCTGTTACACCTGGAGTCGATCAGCGCTCGGGCGTGCATGAATCTCTTTAGGGTAGGGTTGAGGAGGGTAACGGCCATAAATAGTAAACCCCCTGTTGCTCTCACCGTGAGGAGTGCTGGCTGTTGCTGGACCTGCTTTGCGGCACCCATTAAAGCAGGTCGCTGTCGTTTCCCGCCGACTCGGTGTCGTCCGATTCTTCAGTCGATTCTTCCACTGTAGCCAAGTCGGTGGTAAAATCCTCGTCAGTCGCCAAGGAAGTGGCGACGGAGCCCCGGCTGGGCTCCTTCGAGCGGCCGCTCTTTTTCTTCTTCGGCCCTGGGGTAGTTGTCTTCGCCGTGGGTGGGGTGGCACCCACTTTTACTGGGCAGTTGGCAGCGAGATGATTTGGGTCTCCGCATTTGAAGCACTTGCGAGCGGGAGACGGGGTGGAGGCCGCCGGTGCCTTTCTCCCTTCGGATTTAGTCGGCGTGAGCTTCGCCGCCTTCTTCGCCAGCTGCTGCCGTCGCATCCCCACATGTTGGAGGTTGGTCTCCACCTCTCCGGCCAGCTGGATCCATCCGACCAACGTGTCGGGTCTCCCTTGACTGTAGCAGCGGTCGAGGATTGACGGGTTCAAACCATTGATGAACGCGGTATATTTCATGACCTCGTTCCATCCCCTCGCCGCCGCGCAGTACCCCAGGAACTCGGTGGCATATTCGCGGGTGGAGCGGTTGCCTTGCTCTATGCGCTGAAGGGCGGCGACGGCCTTCTCCTCCCGCAGGGGATCGCCATACTGGCGGAGCATCGCGTGCAGGAACCCCGCCACCGTAGCTAGCTCGGGTTTTCTTCCCATAAAAAGCCCGACGTACCACTTGCGGGCCGCGCCTCTCAGTCGGGATGCGATGTGGTACACTCGGCTGGCTTCGGTCGGGTAATCCGCACCCCAGTGGGTGAAGAACGTGTCGCACTGTATGGTAAAATACTCCACGTCCTCCGGATTCCCATCGAAAGTAATCTTCAATTCTCTTCCTCGACCCTCGACCCCCCCTGGGGCTCGTGGCGCCCCCGGCGGTGGCGCGGGGCCCGGTAGAGCCGGCAGGATCGGGGCGGGGGGCGCTGGGGCCCCTGGAGCAGGCAGGGCCGGCAGCGCCGGGGCAGCCGGGGCCAGCGGGGCTGGTGGTGCCGGGGCAGGTGGAGCCGGCGGCGCCGGGACGCCCGGGGCCGGCGGAGCTGGGGCGGCCGGAGCCGGCGGAGCCGGGGCAACCGGAGCTGGCGGGGCCGGGGCGGCCGGAGCTTGCGGAGCTGGGGCCGGCGGAGCCGGCGGGGCTACGGGCAGTTGCCCCAGCGGTAGCCCTCCAATCGGGACTCCCAGGACCGCAGTTTGCAAGGTGCGGAGCTGGTCGTAGATCGCGCCCAGGTTCTGCTGCAACTCCTCGGCCATCGTCACGCGGGATCGATGCACGTCGTCGTGTATCTCCCGAACCCAGTCGAATAAGTCGTTGCGGAGGGTCCGGATCTGGTCGTCTCCCCCTCGGGGCTCCGGGCCCTCCTCTTGGCCGCCGTCTCCGTCTCCGGCTCCCCCTTCGCCCAGCATGCTGCGGTACCGCTGCTCCGCGGCGTCGATTGCTGCCGTGGACTTCCGTGGGCTCCAGGTTCGCGGGGCTGGGAACGCGGCGTCGACCGAGAAAGGCGCCGGGACCTTAATCTTGCGCCGGACCCCCGTCACATTTGGGTCGAGCGGCGGGTCCTCTATTGGGGTGGTGGGCTCTCCGTCGTCTGGCACTTTTGCCGCCATCGGGCCAAGCCTCCAGTGCAGATAAGCCACAAACAATGGGATCACTGTTATAATGTCAGAACTTAAGAACTTCAAACGGATCCCATACTTGGTTACAAAGTTAGGATTTTATTGAAGAGAACTAAGCACTGGAAGAGGCAAGATAACAGTGATGGCGAGAGCCAGCACCAGCACAATTTTATACACGTAAAACAAACATCTCACAAAGCCACAATTCACACCGTTACAGGCACATCTGTCTTCTCACCATCACTATCAGTAGAGAGGATGCCTCCCTACTTCGAAGGCCATGCTGCTCGGCTTCAAAGGGTCCCAGTGTGAGAATGTGCAGAGACATAACATAACTCATTCTACAACCCCAAATATTTTGGATACCAGTGGGGCAAGGTTAATTACTATTCAAGCACTTTGGGTCAAGCAAGGGTTACAACATGGAGTCAGTTTGGTTCAGTAACAAAGCAGCTCTAAGTCATAATAAAAATACATTGCAGCATTGGTCACATTATAGGGAACCAGCAGTAAAGATACAAGTTCTGACACATAGGTGCATGCTCACGCACACACACACACACACACATTGTCAACAATCAAAACTTGCAATGCCAGTGTCAATGGATTCTACCATGCATTCTGTACACTAAAAGTGTTTCCCCATATTATGAGATTATGTGACTCTTCTTCATTTTCCACAGTGGCCAATAACACAGCAGAGAATCCCTGAGTGCTTGGCAATATGGAAAACAGGGCTTCACAGCTCCTCCTCAGTTTTTTAAATAAAGTCATCAGTTTCAACATCAGGTTCCCCCCCCCCCCCTTAGCCTGTGTTCCTTTCTGTTCCCTTTCACTCACCAAACTAATGCTAAAATGCATGCACAAAACCTGAACCATGAGGATTTAAATGGAAGACACTTGCTGGGATGTTACTGGGCAGCTGCGATAGGGCAATTGCATAAATTGAACAAACCTTGGACGCCACTCCCCCACACATCACAAGTGACATTCCTACCTTGATTTAGAAAAGAGCAATTTTTAAACTGCAGCTGCAAAATAAATACACCAGAGGAAAAATAATGGTGCATATGGCAGGCACAGAATCTGAAGTCTTAAAGGCTTACTGCTCAGAAAATCTGCAGTAAGATATGCATGTGTAATGGGCCTTAGCTGAATACACTGGCCTGTAGTCACAGTGGAGCATCCCATGGCCATGCCTCTGACTTTCCTTTCATGCCCCACAAGTGACTGCCAGCAAGTTGGCTCTTCAAGAGCTCTCCAAGACCTCCTTAGCTGAAGAACACTGAAACTGAAATGAACCAAAAATGAAAAACAGCTGCTTTTCATTAAGAGAAGAAAGCAGGGGGTTAAAGGGCTCTGAGCCTCTTGAACTTCCACAAACTGCATCAAAATTTGTGGAAGGTAATGGAAGCTCTTTAGTTCATAAACATTGCTTCATGAACCATGAACTGGTCAAAATTCATGATGGACTTTAGTTCATGAGCCTATTCATGCTCATCCCTAGTTAGGAGTTAGCAGACAGTTTAGGAGATGAGGTGAAAAAGGTTTTCTAACTGAGTGGAACAGTGTAGAAGAGACGCTTAGAGCAGTCTGAAAATAGTAACTGTAATTAAAGGATCCCAGTTGTAGGAACAAGACCTCAGTTCAAAAGTTCAAAACATTGCTATGTATACCTTACTCTTCTCAATGTTTTGTTCTTATAATAAATAAAAGTTTCTTGTTTTGATTAATCCAGTAGGCTGCATGTCTAAGGGGAAGAAACACACCATTAAAATTCTCAGTCTATACACATATATTATAGGATATGAATGAATGGTGACAGCGAGTGATTGTAACAGTGTTTGAGCCCCAACATCAATAGCCCTGTGAGTGAGGGATGATTATTAAAGGGGGCTGGGCTACCCTGTTTGTGGATGTCTCTAGGAGAGAAAGGACCTGAGGTATGAGATGGTCATGACACTCTGTAGATTTTAAAAGAGACAAGAAGGATGGTGCGTTTGATGTCTTGTATAACCCATAACCTGAACAAGAGAGGCTGTAGAATTTGGTAGGCACTCTGTGTAAGTGGACAAGGGGCATCACAAACTGCATTAGCAATGTACCTCCTTGATTTAACTCAGCCAATTAGAATTTCTTGATCAGAGCTATTGGATCCCATCAGCCAATCATCTAATTATCTAGCTACTGTACTGAATAACTAGATGACTGCGGCTGGCAGCACTTCTATGAGCCCCTGCCCTTCAAATGAGGCAGAAACCAATGCCATCCCCTTTCCTAAGGCAGATCGTCTCTGCTCCCCCTTCCTAGAAAATAGAGGGCTCCATTTTTTAGCCTGATGGGGCTGGCAAGGGCTTGTCCCCTATACTTGCAAAAGGTTGACAGACTACATGGAATACCAGCCCTAGTTCGAGAAGCACTGCAGTAGAGCCTAGTGACTCATGCACATGGTTCACATGTGAACTAAAATAAATGGGCCTTAGCTGGATACACTGGCCTGTAGTCACAGTGAACTAAAATAAAGAAAAAATACGGAAAATCAGCATCAGTGTTACTGGTTAACTGTTGTTTGCTTTATTATAGTTGGATGGTGTGGAAATGTCAGTTACAGATTTATATTAGGTGCTGTATTCCCTTGGCAGAAATTGAATGAACTGCTGATGAACTTGCCTCTTTGTCTCAGATTTCCTTGAAATATCTTAGCATTGTGTTGGATTTTCCTGTATTGTATGGTATTTTCCATTATTTGTGATATGTTTCCAGTATGACCAGAACCACAACATAGCCTAGATAAGAAGGTGACAAATTCCTGCTTCCACCTACCAGCCAGTGAGCAGAGGTCATTTTCACCTTGACTCTTTTAGGTGGTGAACTCTAATATATAGTCCTTCTCCATGTTCTTGGAACACAGTCTAGGCTGCAAGGGATGCCTGAGACAATGACAGGCTTGGACCATCTCTCTCTTTTGTTGCTTCCTATCATATTTTATGTATGTTTGATAGACAGCCATCATGGAGAGGTAGGGTGACTGTTTTAAAGCCTGCTAGAAGGCTGCCATCTGGTTCAATCAATTGACTCCCTATTATTTGACCACAGTTAAATATTCCACGAGGTCAAGAGTATCACCATGTGAGTCTCATCTTGCCTATTTGTTGCATTACAGCAGGTGTGTCAAACATGCGGCTTGGGGTCTGGATCAGGCCCCCAGAGGGCTCCTATCAGGCCACTGAGCAACTGGTTGTCATCTTTCTTCTTCCTATCTCTTACTTCCTTCTGCATAACAGCTTGCTTTGCAAGGCTTGCTCAATCACACAGGAGCTATAGAGCAAAACCTCTATTTTCTCCATTAGCTGAGGCTCCTCCATTGGGGAGGAAGGGGGGAAGGCAGAGCTTGTTTTTCCAGGTTCTCTCAATCACACAGCAGAGCTACTGAGTCAAGCCACTCTCCCTTCTTTCTCCCTTTATATCCCGTCCTCCACTTCCGCCCATATTGTCACTTGAGTGCTAGAAAAATGATTAAAATATAACCACAGGAAGAATGACCTTCTGATGGCAAGGTATGTGTAGGTGGAAGGCAAGGTGCAACTGGTACCTGGTAGTTTGGTGTAGTGGTTAAGTGTGCGGACTCTTATCTGGGAGAACCGGGTTTGATTCCCCACTCCTCCACTTGCACCTGCTAGCATGGCCTTGGGTCAGCCATAGCTCTAGCAGAGGTTGTCCTTGAAAGGGCAGCTGCTGTGAGAGCCCTCTCAGCCCCACCCACTTCACAGGGTGTCTGTTGTGGGGGAGGAAGGTAAAGGAGATTGTGAGCCGCTCTGAGACTCTTCGGAGTGGAGGGCGGGATATAAATCCAATATCTTCTTCTTCTTCCCTTCTATTAGCTGAGGCTCTCCCCCCCCCCCCAGTTCCCTGGGGAAAGAAGGTAAAGAGTCACAGCTTTCTTTGCCCAGTTCCTTAGAACTCATGGGAGAAATACAAAGGAAGCACCTTTAAGACCAATGAGTGCTAACATTTTAAGCATGCTTTAAGTTTTTTTTTTAAATTGTGTTTGCCTGTGTCCTTTATAAATTTATATCTCTGGTACAACATGGCCTGGCCCAGGATGGCCCAGCCCAACATGACCCGGCCCAGATCTGTCAGATCTGGTCCTCATAACAAATGAATTTGATACCCCTGCATTACAGTATCATATGTTAGCAACATTAATCTTTACTTTGTAGCTATTACTTTGCTTGACTTCTCTCTTAATTAGAGATACCCAGTTCCCCCTCAGTTTAGATTGCAGTTTGTTTTCAGATAGGAACAGGGCTCTTGGACTCATATCAGTCACCTTTGCCAATAATGAGCTGTGCCCTTTCTGTGCAATGTTAAGAACCTGGGTGTAAGGGCACTGCTGCCCCTTGAACTCATTGACAGACTGAGTTTGCATCAGATACTGCATATGACCTTGGCAGAAGCATAACCATAAACCTGGCAAGCACCACATAGGCAAGACAAAATTATGGAAGTCTTTCCCAAGCCCAGCCAAGCTCAGAAAAGCATTGCCTGGGCTGATCACTGCAATTAGTCTTTAATTCTTTTCAGCAAAAAAAAAAAAAAAAATACAAATGTGTCAGCAAGGAGGAGAGGATTGTAGCACTCATCACTAGGAAGATCATAACTACTAGTCATGAGATGCCACCATTTCTTACCATCACACTGCCATGCATGCAGAACTCTTATTTGCACAAGATACCCAAGGGCCAAACTAGAAGTGATAGCATCCACCAATCAAACCAGTGGACACTGCCACCATTTTAAAGTGATCTAAAAATGTTACAAGGGCCTGAGCATGCACTGCAGTGGGCTGAGGAGCTCTTGTTCCCAACCCACCTCTTTTCAATAGCTGAAACAAATACTGCCCTGTGGATGTTCTGGCATTTGAAAAGGTGCAGGGGAGAACATGACTGCCTCGGTCTGTTGTCCTTCAGGCCAGATCAGGATTGTTCCCTCACAGCATTTGTAAAATGCTTTTAAATGGTGGTGGCATCCAAGGACACCTCTAGTTTAGCCCCTTGTGTATTTTGGCTTTATTTTCAGTGGCAAAATATTGTCACTTGAGTGCTAGAAAAATGATTAAAATATAACCACAGGAAGAATGATCTTCTGATGGCAAGGTATGTGTAGGTGGAAGGCAAGGTGCAACTGGTACCTGGTAGTCATCATCATCATCAAGAACAGCTAGTAATTTCAAAAAGAGCAGATAACTAAAGGCCAGTTTCCTCATTACAGACTATATAAGTTGGGTTGGTTGTGTAATATGGGTGCTACATAAAGAACTAGATTCTTTTACATGTCATTGAAACCTGTAGGCTTGGGACAACACCAGATGATATAGGGTGCTTGGATAAAGTTATGGCACTTAGGAAGTCATGTCTTTATCCTTTTCGTACAACCCATCTCCCCAGAAAGCTATCACCACTGATTATAAGTGTTTGAAGATCCATTTTCATGGGGAATGGGGAACAGTATTTGTATTGTACAAGAAGATGTTTACTTATGGCATCATTACTGCAAGATATATTGTACAGAATACTCTTAGTTCCCGTCAAAGTATTTCAAGTTTCCAATTGCATCAGAGGATTTTCCGAAACAAGGTACACATCAAGATTGTTGCCACTATGACAAATAAAATGGGTGTGTTAGTGCCTTTCAAAATAGGAGTTTTTTTGTACAGAGGTATATTTAAGTAACACAATACTGAGGCAACATTACTTTTAAAGAGAATGGAATCCTTGTTGATTTAACTGTTGGGAATATGACAATATGACAGTGCTTTGAAATGGCAGAGGCCTAGGTCTCTCCAAAGGTTCTACGAAAGAAGAACAGAATGTACACCAGTTCTGTCCCTGTTTCTGTCTTATACTCACATGAACACACATGACTCTGTCTTATACTGAATCAATCAGCTCTTTGGTCCATCAAGGTCAGTATTGTCTACTCAGACTGGCAGCAGTTCTCCAAGGCTGAGATATTTCACATCACCTACTGCCTGGCTCTTTTAACTGGAGAGGCAGGGGATTGAACATGGGGCTTTCTGCATGCCAAGCAGATGCTCTACTACTGAGCCATGACTCCAGTATGCATGGCCCCAGTATGCTTCTCATGGGTAATCAGCTAAAGCCAGAGAAGCTAAAAGACTGTCTTCTCTAATGTTCCCGAGGCATCAGTTCTAGCCCTGTACATCCTATCTGTCCTAAGGATCTGCCAGAACAAGCCTGATGCCAATCCTGCCTGTGCACAAATCCCAGCCTGAATAAGCCCTAATGCTTCCACTGAAATTCCTTCCTTTTATTTTTATGGGTTTCTCAGAGCATAGGGCCTTCAATCATTGCCATGATTAGATAATAATCAAATAGCAGTTATGCTTTGTTACCCACTGGTATGATTCATGTCCTGTTCACTGGTCACACTGAAGGAGTTGATCATTTGCTAAATGGTGTCCGATTAAATTATGTGGTGGCCATTTGAATTGCACTCTTCTACAATTAGATGGCTTTCTTGCATGACGAGAGTGCTTTCTTTCAGCTGCTCAATCCCCACCATCTGCTAATATCTGCTGGTTCAATAGTTAAAACACACATAATTAAAAGAGTGGGGTCCATTTGAGATTTTTGAGTTGATGAGATTAACTGCTTAGATGTCTGTGTGCTTTCAGTGTCTGCTCATACACTTAGCTAATCTTGCAAACAGTTCTTGAGATCACTTGATACCAGCAGATACATGTATGTTCTCCAGGAACTGAGAAGTTTGTTATTTGATTGCCAAGGCATGACTTGGCCTGGTAACACCAGTAGCTACTGTGTAGATGCAAAATTGTTTGGGTCAATGTTCTACAAGAATTTAGTTTAAAAGCCATTGAGGTGATTTGAACAAGAGCTCACCTTGTGTACTTGATGAGGTTTAATCAAGGTAAATATACCTGATGATCATATTTGTGTCCAAGCTCCCAGCATACCTACCAAATAGGGAGGGCTAGTCACTGTGTGTGTTCTCTTCCACTACTCTTTTTAAACATGTCAGGCTGAGAAACTCTTCCTCAGTCAAAAGGGCTAGAGTATGAGGCAATTTTGCTTGCTGTCCTCTTGATCCAACCCATAGCAACTAATCAATGATAAATATAAACTACAATATCAAAAATCAAATGGAAAAGAGTAAGAGTCCAGTAGCACCTTAAAGACTAACAAAATTTGAGTCAGTGACCCACCCAGTAATGAGCAGAGACTCAGGAAAGCTCATTCTCTGCCACAAATTCTGTTAGTCTTTAAGATGCTACAGGACTCTGGGTCTTTTCTACTGCTACAGACAGACTAACATGGCTACCCATCTTGAAAAATCAGTTAAAATTGCTACACAGCCTTGATGCCTTGACCTGTTCCTGCTTCAAATGTTGTGATTACCATGAACATGGTGGCAAGGCTTTCCTCCTCAGCTGTTTTTGCAATGCAGAGAAAATGATACTGCCCTACATTGTAGCCTTGTAAAGGTTATGGAACATGAAGAGCTCTTAAAGTTATATAAAGGCTGAACAATATGATTGTACAATTACTGGTGAGATTTTTGGAGGCTAGGATAGTACTATGAAACTCTAGTTTTCCTTCCCGCATTCTATCCAACAGAGAAGGCCCTGGACATTTTTATAAAGGGGCAGGGTGGCAGTAAAGTTGCATTGTTCAAGAGGACGTTTTTATAAAGTGATA
The DNA here is from genome assembly GCF_032191835.1 of Heteronotia binoei. Taxonomy (NCBI): domain Eukaryota; kingdom Metazoa; phylum Chordata; class Lepidosauria; order Squamata; family Gekkonidae; genus Heteronotia; species Heteronotia binoei. The sequence goes on along the minus strand of NC_083227.1, from coordinate 132,815,328 downwards.
AGCACTGTCATTTATGGCACTGTTCATTGTATGCCTTATATCAGCGTTTCCCATCGGCAGGAACAAGAGCCGGGCCGGGCCCTGGACCTCCAACCACCGGGCTGTGGGGAGACTAACACAGCGCCTGGACTTCCCCCCCCTCCCAACCCGCACATTTAAACACTCATCAGGTGTTTAAATGCGGGGAAAGGCAAATCACCCTCCTTTGCAGCCTCTCCATGAGGTGGAAAAATGGCAAAGGCAGTTCACGGGCTCCCCCACCCAATTAAACACCCACTGGGTGTTTAAATGGGGGGGGGGGGTGGAGAAGATCATCTGCCTTTCCCATTTCCCTGCCAGGCAGGGAGCCCCCCCCCCTTTTAAACAGCCAAGCGGGGTGTTTAAATGGGGGAGGGGGGAAGGAGATCGCCTGCCTTTCCCATCTCCCCGACAGACAGGGAGATGGCAAAGGGAGCTCCTCCCCCCTTTTAAAACACCCGGGTGGGGTGTTTAAATGGGGGGGGGAGAAGATCACCTGCCTTTCTCATCTCCCCGACAGACAGGGAGATGGCAAAGGGAGCTCTGGGCTCCCCCTCCCTTTTAAACACCTGGGCGGGATGTTTAAAAGGGGAGGGGAGGAGATCTTCTGCCTTTGCTATCTCCCCGCCAGGCAGGGAGGTGGCAAAGGGAACTCTAAGCTTCCCCCCTCCCCCCTTTAAATACCCCGGCAAAGTGTTTAAATGGGTGGGGAGATATCATTTCTTGCCTCCCGGCTCCACCCCCAAAGTATCCTGGCTCCACCCTCAAATTTTACTGGGCCAGGAAAGAGCAGTCCAAAAATAACCGGGCCAGGGAGGGGAAGAGTTTGGGAAACCCTGCTTTATATTGTTCTAACTGCAATTGTTCTCTAATTTCTGTAATCCAGTTTTGCATTTCTTATTATATGTCATGTCTAATACTTTTTAATTTATTGTCTGATTTTCTAACCCTATATATTTTTGCTTTTTATGTCATACTGTTCCTATGGCATCAATCTTAAATTGTAATCTGGTTTGAGAAAGTGAGAAAGGCAGACTAGAAATCAGGAAAAGAAATGCATCTATAAACAGGCATTTGTGAACCAGCCTTTCATCACTGGACTACAGCCTGGACTTTTATATGTGAATGCTTCACTGATTCAACACACTTTGTGTGAAACAATCTGGATTTACATTTAATTTGTAAATAGTGTTGACACTGGTTTTTGGTTTGTAAATGAATGTATTAAAACAAAGTATAATATTTCAAAATGTAGTATCTAATTAAGGATTACACAGATCCCCCACAGATCCCTTTATTGATAAAGGGAGTGTTTTTTGTACATTTATGTACATTTAGTACATTGATATATTTTTAGAATTGATAAAACTTAGCACAGCCTATCCACCTGTCTTGCTTATATATTGCTGCATTGATGGTTCAGTAAGAAATACAAGAATCACATCAACATAATTAGGTGCTGGGGAAGGATAACAGAACCAGTTGGGTTGACTTGAAACAATGATGCCATGCTGCCACATTGGTGAAAACTTGTATAAACTTCTTTCACCATAGACCAATGTTTGAGTCCAGTGGCACCTTTAAGACCAACAAAGTTTAATTGTGGGTATAAGCTTTCATGTTCAGGTGAGTAGCCATGTTGCTTCAGTCCAACATGGCTACCCACCTGTATCTTCTTTTACTATACTGAGTTACAGCTGGTTTGATATCTGCAAAAAGCCAGGACGTACTGCCAGGTATAAAGCAGGAGACTATAGTACAAGGACATAATGTTTCAGAGGACACCAGTATTCAGAATGTGATTCAGTTTTGGTTAGGGTTGTCAAGTCAATTCAAGAAATATCTGGGGACTTTGGGGGTGGAGCCAGGAGACTTTGGGGGCGGAGCCAGGAGCAAGGTTGTGTGACAAGTATAACTGAACTCCAAAAGGAGTTCCGGCCATCACATTTAAGGGACCATTTCCTTTTAAATGCCTTCCCTCCATTGGAAATAAGTATAAGGGCACCTTCTTTTGGGGCTCATAGAACTGGACCCCCTGGTCCAAACTTTTTGAAACTTGGAGGGTATTTAGGGGAGAGGCACTGGATACTATGCTAAAACTTTGGTACCTCTATCTCAAAAAACAGAGGCCCAGATACCCGCGGCTCAATTCTCCATGATACCCTATGGTAATCGATTTCCATAGGGAATAATGGAGTGCCCAGCAGACATTACCCCCCTCCCCCTCCCCTTTCTGATGACCCTGAAGTGGGGGGGGGGCCTCCAAACCAGGGGATCCCCTGCCCCCACCTGGGAATTGGCAACCCTAGTTTGGGTCCTTTCCTCATTGTTGTGTCTTGCATTTCGGTCCCTGAATTTCCAACACAGCACGACTACGCGCACTGGGGTGAGCTGCGGGAAATCATGGGTCACCTGACTGTAAGGGACTGAGGCTGACCACCAATTAAGATCTGTGGTGGGAACTTTAACCGGGCAGGATTGGACCTGCCAAGGGAGTGGTTTGTTCCAGGTGATAGTATATAAGCAGGGACCTGGCCCCGCCATGTTGTCTTTGTAATGTGCTCACTATAAAGTATGTTTGCGGCTGAACATCTCTTAGGGTGGCCAGACCGTCCCGGGCGCCCGGGAATGTCCCGGTTCTGGCCCCCTATTCCCGCCTCCCGGGCTGGCTATACCGGGACCATTTAGAGGTCCCGGTTTAGCCAGCCCCGGAGGCGGTGGGCCGCGGGCGCCGGCGGGGAAGGCGGCAAGTGAGGGAGGGAGCGTCCCTGCGCGTGCGCAGGGCACCTGCGCAAGCGCAGGGACGCTCCCTCCCTCACTCGCCGCCTTCCCCGCCCGCGCGCGGGGCCCGGCGGTGGTGGTGGAGGCCTCTCCGTGGCCTCCGCTGGTCGCTGGAAGCCCTCCAGAGACTCTGGAGGGCCTCCAGCGACCAGTGAAGGCCTCTCCGCGGCCTCCGCTGGTCGCTGGGGGCCCTCCAGAGACTCTGGAGGGCCCCCAGCGACCAGCGGAGGCCACGGAGAGGCCGCGGAGCAGCCGGCGCTGGTCCCGGAAGGCCTTCCAGAGATTCTGGAAGGCCTTCCGGGACCAGCGCCAACCAGCGAAGGCCTCTCCGCGGCCTCCGCTGGTCGCTGGGGGCCCTCCAGAGACTCTGAAGCAGCCTGTCGGTCACTTCCGGGTTCCTGTCCTGCATCTCGACCTGTGTTATTAGTGACAGGCTGCTTCGGCGGGCCGCTGCGCCGGCCCCCTGGGTCCCACAATGATGGGACCGATGCCACAGGGACGGGCTCAAAACACTCTATAACCCCTCAAAAGAACAGCAGTCTAGCTCGCTTCCCCCGAGCCCTGCCGCCATAAGCCTCAAGGGGGCTCATTTTGCGGCATCTCCCAGCGGGAGGGTGGCACCCGCACGGGACACATATCAAATAAAAGAGGGGACGCAGGGCTATCAAAAACAGCCGGCGGAGGGAGTCGGGAGACCACCCCACTGGGGGATCCACACCCCGAAAGTGATGAAGGTGGTGCAGATAGAGCCAACAGAGCAAACAGGACAAAATAAATAGGCTGCATTATGCAGCACAGTTGAGAAAGTGCCTTATCCCATATACTGATGAAGTATATACGGGATTTGAGAACAAAATTGTTTCCGGCGGTGATATTTGGGGGATTTTTGGGGACGTCACAGGAAGTGCTGTGAAGTCACTTCCTGTTTCCGGCAGTGGCATTTGGGGGAAATGATGTCATTTGGGGGAAGTGATGTCACAGGAAGTGATGTCACTTCCCGTTTCCGGTAGGTGACGCGGGGAAATGATGTCACAGAAAGTGGTGTCACTTCCTGTTTCCAACGGTGGCGTGACATCACCGGAAGTGACGTCACCGGAAGTGACGTCACTTCCTGTTTCCGGCGACGGGCGCGCTTCGCGCGCGCACCCCTGCCTCCCCCCTTCCCCCCCAAGGCGTCCCTGGCTGGCCTTCAGACATTATGGTCACCCTAACATCTCTGGACTCAGTACATTACATTCATGCACATATATCACTTTCTTATTAGCTGAACACATCAACTAACTTCACTGAATAACATTGACCTTCTGCTGATGAGCAACTTCAGTCTGTGCTATTTGATCTACAATGGATCGTTCACTTTGAGGACCGTTTTTATATTTTCTCTTCCCTCCAAGGAACAGTCTCTTTCCCATCATTCATAAGGGCCTCTCAAGCAAATCTGACCTAATTTCTTATATGTATGGTTCTATACCCTCTGTGGTCTGTGCACTTTTTGAATTAACACACATCTTACCAGGAGGGAAAGATTAGTCCCATAAATCCAAGCGTTTGATATTGTTAGGGGCCTCAGAGTTTATTAGAGCTATATAAAGAAATAACAGAGTGAAAAAGGAAAGCTTGTGTATCTCTCCTGGTACTCACTTGAATTGTGTCTGTTTGGATTGCTGAGATATATAATGCATCGGCCAAGTTATGACCTGTTGATTTATTAATGGAGAACCCATACACATAGCATAAGATCAACAAGAGATATTTATGGCAGCACATACCTGATGCTGATGACATCTTTGGCACATCATTGTGCCTGCTGCATAGAATCATTGAGGTTTAAAATTACAAAAATTATAGCCTGTCAAAACAATATCAATGTGATTTTCAGTTTAAGAACAATGAGGTTGATCCAGTTTGGAAGAAGTTTCATCAGATTACAGAAGGCTTTAAACTCGAGCCAAAAAGAGAAGGTGGGTACAATACTTAACTTTGCTCTATAGAATGGTAGGATAGGGTTAGGATCCACCCCATCCCTTCTCATTGATAGATCCCTTCATGAGTTTTCATAGAATATTTTCAGAATTAAATTTATGGAAAGTATTTTGAAACTGAACAGATCATAGATGTTGATAAAATTTGGACACACCTGGCAGATTTTTAGGTTGTGCACTAGGAAAAAATATTGTTTTAATTCCGTATAATGATTTAAGAAAGGGAAATAGTATCAGTTTTAAGATATCTCAGAAACGTCATATCATAAAAACATAAGGACATATAAAGAGCCCTGCTGGCTATGAAGTCCAGCATCCTGTCTCACACAGTGGCCAACCTGTTCTTCTGGAGGTTCAACAACAGGGCATAGAATCTGAGGTCCTCCCCTGATGTTTCCTCCTGGTACTGGTATTCAGAGGTTTACTGCCCCTGAGCTTGGAGGCTCATTGGGTTCCTTCCCCATTTTCATTAAGACCAGTTCGGATTTCTGTCCGTTGTTTTCCATGAGCAGAAAATACATGGACACTTCACCAAATAGTTTCAAAACATTAGAGAACCTAGTCTATCATTTCTTCAAAAGACTCTCCAGATTTCAAGCGAATTGGACACTGATTTTACAGCCCCTTGAATAAGTAGCACCCAGCCATCCTCTAAGTTTAAAAAAGGCATGAAAATGGCTGTCAGTTTTTTGGAGCATCATTTTTTAAAAAACCCCAAACCTAGTTACTGTAAGTAAAAGTAGTTCTTCCAGAGTGTGTCTCGAGTTAGGTGCCCCCCCCCCCCGCCCCGATTGCATTGCATGGAAAAGGGAGACTATCAAAATCTAAGCAATGAAAAATGTGGCATTACCCCTGACTAGTTTGTTGAGAAGCACCATCCAGGAAGGATCCATCTGGCCAGGGTCCAGAGTAATCCAAGCAAAACATCTCTCGTAAAACTCAAGCAGCAGCATGTGCAGTACTCACTCGAAAGGTTGGCAGGTCTCTCCCCCCGCCTCCTCCTGGGAAACTCCTGGAGATTTGGGAGTGGAACCTGAGGAGAACAAGGACCTCAGTGTGGTACCATGCCATAGAGTTTACCCTCCAAAGCATCCATTTTCTACAGGGGAACTGATCTCTGTAGTCTGGAGATGAGCTGTAATTCCATGGGATTCCCAGATCCCACCTGGATGCTGGCATCCCTGCTCACACAGCATACATGTGGTGCAAAAAGCCAAATTAACAGGCATCTGCAGTTTAAAATTTCCCTCCCCTACAAGAAGACTATGATTGGACAAAACAACTTACCTGATTGATCTCAGGGCTCAGATTGGCTAGAAGAAATGCTGTTTCCTAGAGAATGGGAAGAACCATTAAAAATATGCCAACAGGCTCCTGGCAATTAATTTACAATGTTAAAAAAATCTAGAAGTAATTCTGGAAAGTCTTTGACTGCACTGGATATAGCCGACCCAATATGATATAGGGTAAGTCAGATGACTCTTAGGTTTGGTAATACCTGACTGCATACACTCAAATGCATCACATGATTTTGGAAAATGTTTATGGACTCTCTTTGTTTTTTACTTTCTTGTATTTGACCTTCTACAGATTACAAAGCCTTTAGTGTCTCCTTATGAACCACCTTATCTCCTGGTCCCATTTCAAGATTCATACCTCCTGGACTCTCCTAAGGACCAGTGGATAACATGACCCATGAAATAGGTAGTAAATGCTTTATACTCTTTAGAACAGGGGTGGGGAACCTCCATCCTGAGGAGGCCCTTGAGGTCAGTTGGTGTGGCCCTTGGGGATTGCTGGGCCAAACTGAGCCATGTGGCTGGCCAGCGAGGATTATGGGGCCCAGCCACGCTGTGCGGCAGCCTCCCCAGGGCCAGGCAGGGATCACAGGGCCCAGATGTACTGTGCAGCAGCCTCCCTGGGGCCTGGCTGGCTGGCCAGAATTGCTGCAGGGCCTGGAAAAGTTACTGTCACAGTTCAGTTTGTACTTGATTATCCCAGATGGTGTGGCGTGATATGCTAATGAGTTTGTGACCTAATATGCTAATATTAGGGGATGTGGTCTGATATGCTACTGAGTTCCTGCTGGGCTTTTTCTACAAAAGAGCCCTGGACCTATGCATTTGCCTGGGGCGGTGGGCCGTGTCTGTGCATGCGCATGTGTGTGCCAGATTAGGCTCTCCCCACATGACTTCAAATAGAAAAACAATTATTTGCATTAATTTTGCAGGCCTGGATTATTCTCCCTCAGTGGAACTCTGTTTTTTAAGTTGATAATTTTTTATGGCCCGCGAATGTTGTTATAAATATCCATATGGCCCTTGGCAGAAAAAAGGTTCCCCACCCCTGCTTTAGAAGGCCAAATACAAACATTCTTAAACATTTTGCAAAATCATGTGATGAAAATCTGATAGTTTAATCAAGTCTAGGAATTAAATTGCTCAATCATGATGTTCCCAGAACAAATATAATCCATATGATTTTCTGAGCTTTGGGAAGTACATTCTGTACAGCTATTTATCCAGTCTTACCTATCAAGGGTGTTTTCTGCTGTCCTTGTGTTAATGATTTATTGTTTTCTGGGCTGAATCTTTGTAGACCAAAAGTCAAACTTTGTCATTCTGTTCATTGATGAAGCAGGAAATCTCTCTCCCTCTTTCTCTCTCTCCCTCCCTCCCTCCCTCCCTCTCTCTCTCTGTGTCCAGTGGCACCTTTAAGACCAACAAAGTTTAATTCTGGGTATAATCTTTCATGTGCATGCACACTTCTACAGATGCCATGCTTCTTCAGATGCTTTTTTCAGATGCATGCCAATGAAAGGTTATACTCAGAATTAAACTTTGTTGGCCTCAAAGGTGCCACTGGACTCAATGTTTGTTTTATTGCTTCAAACCAACACAACTACCTACACTGGGATGTCAAACATGCGGCCCAGGGGCCGAATCAGGCCCCCGGGGGGCTCCTATCAGACCCTCAAACAACTGGTTCTTGTTTGCTTCCTTCTGCATCTCAACTTGCTTTGCAAGGTTTGCTTAATCGCACAGGAACTACAGAGCAAAACCTCTATTTTCTCCATTGGTTGAGGCTCCTCCCACTCCTGGTCCCCTGGGGAGGGAGGGAGAGAAAGAGCCAGAGCTTCCTTTGCCCAGTTTCCTGGATCCCATGGGAAAAATACAAAGAAAGCACCTTTAAGACCAACAAGTGTTAACGTTTAAAGCATGTTTTATTTAAAGTTTTTATTAAAAAAATCTTTAGTCGTGTTTGTGTCCTTTTAAAGTTTATATCTTTGCTACCTAATCTTAAATAGGTACATACATGGCCCAACCCAACATGGCGCAACCCAGCCCAACAAGGTCTTATTTGTGTCGGATCCGGCCCTCATAACAAATGAGTTTGACACCCTTGAAAGAGTGTGCGTGTGTGTGTGTGTGTGTGTGTGTGTGTGTGTAAGAGACAGAGAGAGAGTTTTGAGGTTCTTCTCCACTATAAAATGACAAATCTGGATAACCTCCTACCCTGGGGAGGGCAGAATTTAGGGAGGTGAGGGAGCTCAGTGGGAATGTGATGCCACACAGTCCACCTTCCAAAGTTACCATTTTCTCTAGAGGAACTGATCTCTATTGGCTGAAGATCAGTTGTAATTGTTGGAGCACTCCAGGCCCCAGAATTTTTATGTGAGGGACCTTTGTGTTTATACCTGAAACACAGGTTTGTCAAAAGTCCATAATGCATCCATCTGTGTCCTAACAAAGTTGCATTACAGTAACCCTAGAAGCACAACTGGTGCTAGGTTCTCATAAGTTTAGCACCCATTTTAAAGTTTTTAATTTAAAAAAATGACTCAAAGATAATAAGCATCAGCCATATGTAGAGAAATGTTGAATGCACATCACTTTGTGCCTTGTATTTCCATCAATGAGCAGTCATTGAGGGGGAAAATCCAGTTTGCTTGTTGCTCACTTTGAAATGTACTCCTCCCTGAGAGATTCTAAAAAAAATTCTAATGACTAGATTTTCCAATGTATTCATTCTCACTGATCTTAAAATCTCTCATCATGGAACCACCCTATTGTGTCTGTGGGCAATTTTGTTCAGCCTTTTGCTAAAGACCAAGGCTGTCCAAGTTGCTTCTGACTTGAATATTTGCTTTCTCTGTCCTTGACATCTCTAACACAACTTTACTGTTGTGCAGTCTACCAGTACTGAACCCCAGTTATGCTAAGTTCCACAGGGACTCCAGGACATGCAGAGGGCAGCAAGGTGGGTGGAATAATTGAAGAGCCAGCCCAGCAGGGTGTTCTGACCACAGACTTCAAAGATGGCCTGCCAGGTTATAGAAAGCTGTTTGGCTTCCTCAGCAGGGTTCAGCAAAAGTCCCTGAGCTCAGATTCTGCACTCAAGCACTGTAAGTTAAAGTCTCTTGAGTTCTGCTAAGTCAGAGAATCATTAGAAGAACTGTCTTTTGAATCAGGCCAATATTTTTTAATGTGAAGGCTAGTAAGGGGAGAGATATAAGTCTAAGTCTAAATATAAATAATAACTGTATTTGACAGGCAGACCTTCAGTTACATTAACTCTGTACATTGTCTATGATACTTTCCCTTCACTTTTCATCTTTCCTTTCCTTTCCTTTCCTTTCCTTTCCTTTCCTTTCCTTTCCTTTCCTTTCCTTGCTCTCTCCATCCCATGATTTTAAAAAAGTGTTCTGGCTCTTGAATTTATTGTGGCATGGTATTTCATAGGTTATAGCCCAATTCCTCAGCTATATAGAAGCTACACTCCTAAAAATACTTTCTTTAGAATTTGCCCGTTAATAAAATGGGACTTACTTTTGAGTTAACCTTGGTACCAAAGAAAACAATAAGACAACTAATTGGACTAAATGCGAAGGATGCAATACTTGACTAAATGAAGTAAATTATTTCATCCATTTTACATGTTTTATGCATAAAACTGTTTCTCTGCTACTATATATAATTTATAACAAAAAGCTAAAAGATAAAATGCAAGGTCAAATTCTTCATATTTTCATGACTGGGCATGGAACAGCTGAACACGTAAAGTTATGGCATCTGAACAGAACCTTCCTGGATCCTCTTGTGTGTCCTTCTGACAAAAGGAAATGAAGCTCTGAGGGGGGAACCCACATCTGAATGGCTCCCTGGGTGTGATCAGCCCAGGAATGCTATAGATCAGGGGTGGCCAACGGTAGCTCTCCAGATGTTTTTTGCCTACAACTCCCATCAGCCTCAGCCATTGGCCCTGCTGCCTGGGGCTGATGGAAGTTGTAGGCAAAAAACATCTGGAGAGCTACCGTTGGCCACCCCTGCTATAGATCACAACACAGTTGGGAGAACTGTGTTCCCTCTTTGTAGTCTGCACCTGGATGGCAGTTAGGATTGCCAGGTCTTCCCTGACTCTAAGCAGGGGATGGTGCAATAGAGTTTTTACCCAAATGCTAGAGTGCCCCCTGTGTGATGTGCCTGGTGCAATGACATCAGTTCCTAGTGATCTCATCCCACCAGGCATGTCGGGCACCGATGGAGTTCTTCAGGGGCAGGGATCCCTCTGCTGGCCAGCTCCCTGCTGGTGGGTTGGAGGCCTCCAAACCGAGAGAACCCCTGCCCCCAGAGAGAGGCTGGGAGCCCTAGTGGCAGTGAACTGATGTTGGAGAGGTGTGCCAGCATTGCCAGACACTGGTTGGCTGTTTCCATCTCTGGCTACCATGGAGGCATTAGCATCATCCTACCCTATGAGTTAGTGGAGTTGCTATAGACCAGGGGTGGCCGAACTTGCCTAATGTAAGAGCCACATAGAATAAATACCAGATGTTTGAGAACTGCAAGACATGAGCATCAGATGTTTGAGAGAAGGAAGGAAAATAGATTTGGGGAGGAGAGGTGGGAAGAAAGCAATTTTAACTTCAAATTATGGCAGCTTGAAGAAGTGATTTAAAGAGACAAATGCCTTCTCTGAGCCATCGACGGGGTGGTGGGGGCTTCTAGAGCAGCACAGTATGTGTGAAAGAGCCACATGTGGCTCCTGAACCACAGTTTGGCCACCCCTGCTATAGACTGTAGTGCAACTTCCATGTTCTCCACTCACCCCGTGGGGCCATTTTTTGTATAAATTTCTGCTCTGCCAAGACAAGCACAGGATACCTACTAGCAGTGCTTCCTAGTGCTTAGGTCTGGGCTGTTCATTACTTTGGTTCTACCTGACTCATTGAGCATAGCAGATTAAAAATTCAAATTAAACAAACAAAAACCCAGCTAGAAAGCAAGCATGCAGACTTGAGAAAACAGGGCTGCTGCATGTTTGTTGACTTTCTTCCCCTCCTGCCGGGGATATTTATTTGAACAGAAAATGCATTGGTTAAAATGTGTTTTTCTTCACTAGCTTGTAACAATTAAATGAGTGGTGTACTAAATAAAGTTTACTTAAGTTGTCAGTTGTTATAAGGGAACTTTTTTCTGACAATGCCTTAAGAATTCAGACTGGGTTCTGGCAGTCAAGCCATTTCATAAATAATTTCCTTCCATTTGTTGAAAAAAAAAATCAAAGGTTTCATTTTGCTCAGGGTTTTCCTCTGCAGCTTATTTCCCATCTGCAAAGTTATTTAAATGTGGTCACCATTCCTTGAATCCATTTCCTCAGCAAGGAATGTTTCACATTAAGCCAAAAAGTGCTTCAGCTGAGTGCTGTAGATGCAAAATTGACTGTGCTTTGAGCTGTCAACTCAGCCTCACCCCTTCCTTTCGGGAACCATGGTCCAAGAAGCAACCAGATCTGTTTTTGTTTCTGTTGCATTGCATGATGCCTGGTCTCTGTGCAGTGATTTTTTTTTAACTCCTGTATGAACATTTATTTTCCTCATAGAAAGCTTTGAGAGGATTGGGAGTAATGGGTTTGTAAATTCTAAGCTTGGTTCCAGAATGAATTCAGAATCACCACTTCTTGGTAGCATCTTGGCCTTCTCAGAATGGTATATATGCAGTTAGCCCATATTTCCCTCACAATATACATATGATGTAGTTTAGGTTGAGACCTGTTTATAATTGACTATTTGAACTCAAACTACCCTGCCTGAAGTCCAACACAATGGGTTGGAATCCATGGAGCATTTCCACTGGCAGTGGGACTGCTGTTAGCAGAGTGCAATTTAATCCACTTTTTTCTTCTACACAGCCTAAAATGCCACTTGAATGCTGTTGGGGGGGGGGTCCTCTGTTCCTGAGAATCAGCATTTTGGACTGCAGGGGATGAGAGGAGAAAGTTGTGCTCTGATGAGAGATTTATGTCAGTGAAAATGCTCTGTGGAATTCAAGGCTTTATTCCTTTAAACCGCTGTACGAGGTGAAAAATTCCCTGCAATAACTCATACTTACCCGCACATTTTGTGTCATTCATTTTATATTTTATAGATGGGAAAGTGAGCTAGATGGGGAGTTGATGTACTCCAAGCTATCCAGAAATGTCATGGCTAAGCTGAGATCATTTCTCTAAGTCTAGCACTGGATCAATGGTTCAAAGTTCAACAGTGCAACTTTTATAGGTCAAAAAGGATTCCTTGTGATCTCTGAGGAAAGCAATGTGCCTAAAACTGCTATTGGATAGGCCTCTGACCCTTTACAAGAGAACAATAATTCATGCAGAAGATGTTGGCCTATGACGCCTGGGTGTTTTTATCAGGTTTTCTTTGTTGTTCTGTATTGATGTTCCTCCCTTAAGCACTCTATTGAATTTCTTGTTCCTGCTTTCCTGAGTTTTCTGAGAGTGCTTTTGTGCCAATTTTCCCATTGCTTCCAAGCCGATGGTAATTTAAAGGCATACAGATTCCCTTGGATTCCCCCCTGCCCTTTTGCTACCCCTCGAGGATCTGTCGCCACCCACATCAAGATTGTTCCATCCACTCTGCACCTTCTACCACCACACTTTCATTGATGTACAGGCTCCATTTATTTTTCCTCTTGTTTTAAATTTTTAATTTTTGAGAAGTGACATGAGTCGAGCAATATGAGAAAAATCACTAGTCTTTGATCACTGAAAAAAAATTAAAAGGACTGAAAAAGTATTTCAGTGCTGCATGCAAACAAAATGGGGGGGATCATCAGCGTAGAATAAAATTGACATGAGATGTAAAGAGAGAGACACACAGAGACGGGAAGCCTAAAGCTTTGAAAACATTTTCCCCTTTAATGCTTTAGTGAACAAAGTTTTTTGGGGAAAATATTTTAGCAGTCTCAGGAAACCTAACATTAAAATGGTGGCTAAGCAACATGAACCTTCTGCAAACTGCCAAAGTTTAGAATTGCTTGGGATCAATCCATCTGGAGGAAGTAGTGCAATCAGCACAAAAGAGGTTTTTAAAAACTGCCAAGATCATGACCAGCATGCAGGATCAAATTAGAAAATCACAAAGAGAAAAACCATTCAAATTTGCAAGGAAGGGCAGGAAATTAACATTACTATGCAGCTACACTGGGGCACTGATGAAAATACAACTCCTGCGATAGCTATGGCTGACCCAAGGCCATTCCAGCAAGTGCAAGTGGAGGAGTGGGGAATCAAACCCAGTTCTCCCAGATAAGAGTCCGCACACTTAACCACTACACCAAACTGGGAAGGGGCTTCATTGAGGTATAATGCCATCTTCCAAAGCAGCCATTTTCTCCAGAGGAACTGATTTCTGCAGTCTGAAGATCAGTTGTAATTTTGGGAGATCTTTGGGCCTCATTTGGAGATTGGCAATCTGAGCCTAACCACAGAAAAACAAATAATATAATTTGCCAGTGCAACAGGCCTACAGGGTGACCAAGACCTCTTGAATTTTGTCCTCACCCCTTCCCTTCTGCAGCCTTGCACCAGGAGAATACTGAAGCTTTGAGCCAAATGGCTCATTTACACTAAAATAAATGTCAGTGTTTCAGGAGTGAAAACGTGTGTTTAAAAAAAAACAACTCCAAAAACTGACTGCAGTGTCTAAATGCATGACCCATTACTTAACAAGCAACACAATGTCACATTTTATAACCTACCTTGAAACTGTTTGGATTTTCACTATGATGGGGAAAACACACTGACAGCAGGGAAATCTGTTTAGTTTCTGATGGAGTTATTGCTTTAGTTCTGGTGCCATCATGAAATCTGGCATTCACTGGCAGCAAAGGCATCTGGAATTTGGTTTATAGAGCTGAAATAACACTGACTCTTAGTGAGTGATAAGAAAGCTTTCAGCTTTCTTTGATTCCAAATACACAGAAGGGAGGGAAGAGGGGGGGAAAGAAGCCTTAATGAAAATGTATCCAGAGTCTAATTATGACCTATGTTCTACTGTTTATTAAAATTATACGGAGAAAGGGCCTAAATATAAGTCAGGAGGTAGTATCATTACCACAGCTGTCAAAATAGAGGCAGAATTATTTCAAAATGTAAGTGATCTGAGAAAAGAGGTCATAACATGTGTATTAATTAATCTCAGGCATCAAGCCAGAACATTCAAATGGATTTTATCCTCCCCTTGATTTCAGTGAGACTTGGAGCCTGAGACTAAGAGGAGCACAGAGCTAGATCAGGTGTGACTTGTTTACAACATTATTGCCACATGATGAGACACTGAAAAATAAGATATTTGGACTTCTTTTTTCCCAGCTAGTTGTTCTATGTATATATATTGTTAATGATGGGTAGAATGTGTGGGAGCATAGCAAACCTGCCGTGCATCCAGTGTATATTTTTACCCTCTTGCAATGAAACAATTTCAGAAACTTGGATTTAAATCTCATATGGGAAGCCACCTTCACTATAAAACGCTGCTCTTTGTCCTCTCTGATAATGGCAGTTTACTAGATGGGGTACGGATACCAGCACCAAAGAGGATACTGAGAAAGGATCCATCCCAAACACACCACTTGCTCCCTCTTCACAGCTGGGCTGGATTATCATGATATGAATTTTGTCTTGCACATACTGTCCAATAATGCAGGATAACATAGAGTTACAGCCCTTCAAAAACGTTCGCAGGACTAGAATTGTGGAAACTGGGTGATGTTTATTTTTACTATAACATCTATATTTACTGTTTGTTTACAAGATCGTTTGTCCCTCAGAGCATTATCTTAAAGAGATAATTGTTTCCTTCCTCTAAACTAACAATTGCCACTTTGTATGGCTTTCCCTCACAGAGCTGCACTGCATTGCTTAGGATGGAATTAAAAGAGCCATTTTAGCTAGGCCTAAGGGTTTGCTTTGCCGTCTTCTAGTAGGGGTAGTGGGTTGTTCTCCTCAAACAGTAGATACCAATTGATGTATCGAAAACCCTTTTTAAAACTCTTTTCAGTTTCAAAAGCTGTTAGCTGTGAGATACAGCCAGGGTGGAGAAATAGGGTTGGCAAGTCCAATTCAAGAAATTTCTGAGGACTATGGGGGTGGAGCCAGGATACTTTGGAGGTTGAGCCAGGACCAAGGTTGTGACAAGCATATTTGAACTCCAAAGGGAGTTCTGGCTATCACAATTTTCCATTATACCCTATGAGAATCGGTCTCCATGCCCAACAGACTTCCCTCGGAGGGACGTTTCCAGCAATAAGGCGTGTCAGAAGGCTTTGCCTGTTATAGTTTTGCACTGGAGTCCATGTTTATAAGTAACTGTTGATATTATTGGGAAAGCTTTGCATTGAACTGTGTAAAGGTCTACGACTGAGGAAGGCATTGCCAAAACCAGTCTCCATTGACTAATTGACTTACTATGTTGATGGCTATTCTCCCTGGATTCACATCATGAGACGGTCAACACTGAGGATTAGATTTTTAACATATTTACAATGACTTTGAGTGAGAGACTTTTTCCATTGGACTTGTATGTAACTATCTTTTAATTTTGTACGTTAAGACTATGGTAAAATATAGATTGTTTTGTGCTACTCAGATTGTTCAAATTTTTGCTTTATCTGTGCTGAGTATCCTCCTTGTTTACCCTTAGGGGACTGGAAAACCTAAGGCTGCTGTTTGCAGGGGGCATGAAAATTCACCTCCACTCTGGCAGCAACAGCAAGCAGTGTGGGAATGGCATCCTTATGCCCCATTCAGATACCATTTGCTGTGCTGCTGCCCCCCATAAATACATTTTTCTCGATTCAGCAGACATCACTGGGGTCTCTTTACCACTCTGCTCATATAAATTTTCAATTTCACTGTATTTCAGAATAAAGGTTTCCGTCTGCCTTTGTATCAGCTCTGTTAACAGACTAATTTCCTGCTTTAAGGAGATTATGGTAATCATAACATCTTTTTTATCAAACACTTCAATTTGCAACGCCATTTCTCCACAGAATAACTCAGTCTAATAATCAAAGTTAAAAAGTAGCTCAAAGCCCCAGTTAGTCCTTCCTTCTAAATCTCCTCCAGCCATGAGCTTCTCTCCTGCATTTTAATTGTAGTTGTTTCAGTCCCGATCAAGCATCACATACATTTCTTTTAAAGTATATCCCATTTTTATTCAGACCATATTGTAACCAATTGTTGATCTCATTATAGTTTGTTTAATTGTAATCCAAATCAGTTCAAATATCTGTGCTCAGTCCAATTTAAGTTATTGAAAATTCTCAAGTTTGTTCTTTGTCTATTTGAAGCCTCCCTTGCAGAGAAGGGGGGGGGGGTTATCCTCCTCTTCCTCTTTCTTTTTCAACAGTCCCAATTGTTGTTGTGTTAAAAGATCCATTAGTAGTAGAAAGCAGACTTATTTGCACAGTAGAGTTTCAGTGATTAAGGTAGATGCATCAAAAGTTTGTTAAGAGAAGAAAGCAGTCGGGCATTCACCTCTTGCTGCCATAATGGTGATCGTGACACGGAGCACTGGAGCAGACAGGAAGAACAGGAAACAACTGCTGTTGTTACCCTGGCTCCTGTAAAGTTCCTTGTTGTCAGGAAACCCCTCCAGGGTCCCCCTCATGATGCCGCAGCTGCGGCACCCCTCCTACCGCCTGATTCGGGGGGCTCATTGGAGTCGAGCTCCACAGACCACCACCAAGCTTGAAGTGCTGAAACCCGGAAACACTCAGCATCCTGACTCACACAGTGGTCAAGTAGTTCTCCTGAAGACCCAAAACAGGACATAGAGGCTGAGACCTTCCGCTGATGTTGCCTCCTGGTTCCGAGATTCAGAGGTTAAGTGCCTCTGAATGTGGTTTCCTCCTGATGGCTCTTTCCACCACCAGGAACATGGTCCCAGCCTGATTAATCTTTTCTCCCCCATGGCTCCTTTTAAAAAAAGTAAAGGGAGATCAATTGCAAAATGCCATAATCACTCTGAATATGTTAAGGCAGGGGTGTCAAACTCATTATGAGGGCTGGATGTGACATAAATAGGACTTTGTGGGGCCGGCCATGTGTGTCATAAAATGTGATGCCAAGTAGCAGAGTTATAGACTATGAATGACACAAATAAACACAATTGAAGATATTATGTTTTAACATGCATAACAAACATGGTTATAATTCTTGCAATATTTTGTTTAAAATGGAAAGGTGGGGGAATTGTGGGATTTGGCAATGCAATTTTAAAAATAAAAGATCAAGAAAAAAACGTGAGGATCACAGCAGAAACTACAAATATAAAATGCTCTGAGCCTGGGGAAACAATAAATGGCATTGCAAGCTTCTCCCCCCACCCTAGGGTCTACTCAGATTGGCAATGGTTCTCCACTATAATATCCCCCTTTGGCTGGGGCTCCCCAGGTTAGAGTCAGGTCCATTCAGCAGAGACAAGCTGGCTCAAAGCATGACTTTCAGCTGGCTATAGGAATGTTGAGAGTGAAACTATCTCAATTCCATTGAAACATATTGCAGCATATTATTGTAAGGAAAGCATGGAATGGATTTTTGATTAAGGAAGACCTTAATGGAAAATCCATTCTATGTTTTCCTTGCAGCTTTGCTTCCTGATGTAGCTGGCAAAGACAAGGTGGAAAGAGCAGGAAACTTTGTCAGCCTCGGTGAGGTCAGGAGGGTGAAGAGTGGGGAGAAAAAAACCCTGTGGGGCTGATGAAAGCCCTGGGTGGGCCATTCTGGCCTGTGGGCTGGACATTTGACACCCCTGGACTAAACAACAGTGAGTACAGTGGTTCCTCGGTGGAACAGACTTCTTCTGGAAGTGGTGGGCTCTCCTTCCTTGGAGGTTTTTAAACAGAGGCTAGATGGCCATCTGACAGCAATGCTGATTTTGTGAATTAGGCAGATCATGAGAAGGAGGACAGGAAGGTATGCTTAATTCTTGTGGCCCTTTCTTACATTCCCAAGCAATGCTGTTCACTACTTTGGGGGCAGACAGCAATTTTTCTCTGGGCCAGTTTGGCCAGGGATCCTGGAGGGTGTTTTTCCATCTTCTGGGTGTGGAGCAGGTGTCACTGGGTGTGTGTGGGACGAAGTATTTGAATTTCCTGTATTGTGCAGAAGGCTGGAATAGATTACCCTGGAGGTACTGTCCAACTCTGATTCTATCCTCTTGCTCTACCTCATGGTTCAAGTTTTTAGGCAGTGCCTGGGAGGGTGGAGTTTTATTGCATATGATGTCACATTCTCCATGAAAACCATAGAGATTGGAAGATTCCTAGAACATCACCATCAATGCCATTCTCCCCTCCCCTTTTTTCTCACACTCCTCAAATCACCAAGGGCACAAGGTGAAGGTGGTGGGTTGCCTGCTGTCAGTAGGCTGATGGCAAACATAGCAACTGCTGGCTTTGCATTTTCAGTGGTATGCCTCCATCTCTTGCTTCTTCATCCCAGAAGACCAAAAGTTCCAGCTCACACTAGTACTATTTTCAGTTTGCATACCTGTCCAGCATTTCATATAAGGAATTTAGCAAGATTCTTATAGTGGCCTGAAACATCCCATTACAGCCCCTCCCCATCCTTAAAATATCCTGTCTGATTTTTTGTGTCATTGGGTTGGCCCTAACAAGAGGTATTTTGTGGTTTCAGCATGGTAGTAAGAGAAGATGAAAAAGTATCTAATTAAAAATATGTCTTGCTCAGTTTCCTGGGCTAGACATTCTTCAGCTTTGATTTTTGACACAACCTTCCATGTACAGCAAGCAGCAACCTATGAAGATTCATGACTGCCAAGACAGAGAGAGAGAGAGAGAGAGAGAGAGTTCTATTGTTCACCCTGTCCACTTACTATTATTCTATGAAACCTACTTCCTTTAAAATTAGATATCTGGGGGGCGGGGTGGGGGGGAGAACAGATTTGAAATCAGGCACACGTACTCTTGCAGTTAGATTCAAGTGGGCAGCCGTGTTGGTCTGAAGCAACAGAACAAAACTGGAGTCCAGTAGCAACTTTAAGACCAACAAAGTTATATTCAGAATGTAAGCTTTTGTGTGCATGCACATGAAAGCTTACTTTCTGAATATAACTTTGTTGGTCTTGATGGTGGTACTTGGCTCCATTTTTGTTCTATACTCTTGCAGTGCTCAGGATCTGCAATTACCTGCTGTGGCTTAATAGCCTAGTGTGTTACTATATAACCATTAGTGTTACTATATCTTGTGAAAGTGCTGGAAAGATCACCAGGAGTCTCTTGGCTTTGATCTTTCTATTCACCAGCGGCAGGGTTAGGAAGAAAATCTTACAGAAGGAGGCAGGAGGCCTAACACTGGAGTTTTTCCTGAGAAAGCTTCTAATTGGTGGAGCATCTTGACTTTCCCCAAAGAGGCCTCTTTTTATTTCAGCAGAGCTTTTCTTTTGCTGTACAATGTGATAATCATAGCACACGCAAGACCTGTGGAATTAGGGAAGCTGTTCCGGGTTGCACAGAATGGCATATGTAAGCATAGTTTTCCATATATAGGATTTACTCTATTTAGATTTTTCAGATACACAGAAATGGGAGAGGGAATCATGGACAATCCTGACCTTGCTAGCATATTTGGTATTCCTAGTTCTGAAGTCCCAGAAGGGACTATAGCATCAGGAAATGCAATCTCTGTTCTGGTCTACAACTGAATTTCCTTAGATTGGTAGGAGAACTTGCTGCCCTGATTCCATCTCCCAACTCCATTTGTTCAATGTACACACATTGATGATGATTCCTTTTTTATGGACAGATTGCTACCTGCTTGATTTTAGATTTACAGGGATACCAAGACTCTGCAGAGGGGCAGTCTATTAAGATGATCAGCTTCCAGAGCCAGGTGGATCTAAATTGCTTTTTGATGGCTCTAGAGGATTTTCTTATTGATATGGCTGGCATTCCTATAGATGCCCTGGCTGACCTCTGGAATGGGGAAATGACCAAGGCAGTTGACACAATAGCTTCCAGGCACCCTCTCTCAGGTGTTTAAGCATGAGTAGTCCCTTGGTTTACTCAGGAGCACTGAGCAATGAAAAGGCAAGGGAGATGGCTAGAGTAACAGTTGAGGAAAATGCAAGCTAAACCAGCTAGGACATGGGCAAAAGCTTATTTTAAATCATACTCTGTGGTAATGATTGTTCCAAAGAAACGTCCCTGCCACTGTTGCATCTGCACAGCGTAGGCCAGTGGAGCTGTTCCAAGTGGTCAGAGGCCTGTTGGGATATGGCCTGCAGGAGGAGGTGGACTGCTTGGTGGTCCACTGTAAGCATTTCACTCAGAACTTTGCAGATAAAATATCTTGCATCTGTTCCAACTTGGAGTCTACATTAGCAGTGACAGGTTAGATGGTGTCAGGGTGCCAACTTGTCCAATTGTGTAGGACACTTTTCACTTTATTCAATCTGAGGATGTGAACAGGATCCTTGGAAGTTTGAGGACTACCATCTGCTTGTCTGACACTTGCCCTTCCTGGTACTTTATAACTTGTGGGGGAGGGTGGCTGACTGAGTTTGAGAGAAAGTTAATGCTTCCTTAAGAGAGAGGGTAGTCACCTCAGCCTGCAAACATACTGTGGACTGTCCACTTCTTTAAAAAGCCTACCCTTGACCAAGGAGATCTCAAGAATTATTGATCAGTCTCAAGTGTTCAATTCTTGAGCAAGTGGATTGAACAGGTAGTGGCTGGAAAACTTCAGACCTTCCTGGATAACACAAATTATTAAGATTCTTTCCAATCTGGTTTCAGGTCTGGATATGGAACTGAAGCAATCTTGATCAATCTGGTGGATGACCTCTGCCAGGAGTAGAACTTGTTGAGTCTCCTGGACCACTCAGGGACTTTTGATACCATTAATCATGTTATCCTTCTCTACCACCTATCTTAACTGGGAATAGGACACCTTTATGTAGTGGTTCTGGTCCTACTTGAATGGTAGGTTTTGGAGAGTGGCGCTGGGGGACTGTTGTTCATCCCCTTGGATGGTGAATTGACCCTGAATTCAGATAGAATAACTTCTTTTCAGAGACTTTTTATCATCTAGAAACAACAGTTTCTCCACATTAAGGATCACATTAACCATAGTAACAGTTTATTTTTCAAATAATGCCAACATGGCCTCATTTTAAGTCACTTTCCTATCTCTTGGATCATAATGAGCACACAGAGGAAATGGTATGTAAGTGTGCGCCTACCCTAATATATAAACATAAATATAAATGCAACTCCCATTTACACAAAACCACAATGGTGATGGCTGTCTTCCAACTTTAGCAATTAGAGGAAATGATCGTATCAGCAAAGAACACCCTCCAATGTCAATATAAGAAATATAGGTATAATTTATAATACACATGAATGCAAAAATGATTTTGTACCCAGCAATTCACACAGTGTGTATTATATGTATGTTGTAAATTTATTTAGTTAGAAATCTTACAGCATTCACAATTTTATAGCATTCTTAATTCTCAATGGGAGAGTAGAAAAATAAAATCATGAAAATAAAACTATAAGCAGAGAATACTGTATTCCAATACAATCACATCAGAACTTTAATCCTAAAAGGCTCAAAACCTTAAAGTTTTGGTTTAGTTTAATAAATTAAATTTATATCCTGCCCTCCCCACTGAAGCAGGCTCAGGGCAGCTAACAAGCCAATAGCAATATAAAACATACAACATGACAGAACCATAAAACATAAAAAGGTGCTATATTGTTTCAATTCAATAATACAATATCTAAGATAAATAACTAGGTGGTATCTAATGTCGTCTTAATTTTCACAGTTTCACAGTTGCACAGTTCCTCCAGTGGTCTAGAAGATGTTAAATGCAGGTTCTTACTTCGCTACTCCATCCAGCTCCATATTCAATCGAATGCAAGATAAAATAGTTCAGTCTTGCAGGCCCTGTGGAACTGCGAGAGGTCACGCAAGGCCCTGGTCTCTTCCAACCAAATCTCAGACAGTATGCCAAATCTTGTGAACTTCAACTGATCAATAATGTGTGGGATGTGGATAAAATAGCCCTCTCTACTGTGGCTAAAATGAAATTAAGAACATTATCTTGAAGTAACAAGATTATCATAAAGTGCAGAAGGTTACATATGGGAGAAAGAGGCCCATACCTATAGTGGGGCCTCTTAGGGCCCAGCCCCACCCTCTATTGCCAAGGACCCCAACTTCCTTTCCAACCCAGGCCTCCTGACTTTCCATTTTTATTTTATTTTTTACACACACTCCTCTGTGCCGGCAAGTCCCGCACCACCCTCCATTCCCATGCCATGTCCAGCACCATGTGATCTTGCTGGCCAGCCCTGCACCTGCCCTCCAGTTCCATGCCACCTGGCCATTATGATTTAGGGTTGCCAAGTCCAATTCAAGAAGTATCTGGGGACTTTGGGGGTGGAGCCAGGAGACTTTGGGGGCGGTGCCAGGAACAAGGGTGTGACAAGCATAATTGAACTCCAAGGGAGTTCTGGCCATCACATTTAAAGGGACTGCACATCTTTTTAAATGCCTTCCTTCCATAGGAAATAATGAAGGATAGGGGCACCTTCTTTTGGGGCTCATAGAATTGGACCCCCTGGTCCAATCTTTTTGAAACTTGGGAGGTATTTTGGGGCGAGGCACTAGATGCTATACTGAAAATATGGTGCCTCTATCTCAAAAAACAGCCCCCTCAGAGCCCCTGATACCCGCAGATCAATTCCCCATCATTCCCTATGGGAATCGTTCATGGAGGTGAATGATGGCTATGGGGGCAGGGCTTCCCCCGCTGGCCAGCTGGCTGGGAGATGGGGGAAGCCTGTAAAACCGGGGGATCCCCCTCTGGGACCTGGGGATTGGGAAGCCTACTATGATTCTTGCCTGGAACCACTTCAGACTCTTCAGCACAAGAGTTCCATCTCTGACTGCAAGCAACCAAAAGAAACCTTCTCCAGCCACTGCAAGGGGGTGAGAGTAATGAGAAAATTAACCCCCTTTGTTTCCACACAGCCTGCCTGGGGCTCCTTGCCCTAATCAATGGGCTCACCCTGCTTAAGCTCAGGAAAGAAGGTGTGACAGGGACCACTTTTCCCCCTGGCTCTGCCTTGTATGGGAAGCCTTTGTTAGAATTCCACCATGGGAAGAAATCAAGAGAGTAATAAAACAATATTGCACTGTAGAGAGGGAAGAGTGGTTCTAAGCATGTGCAGAATGCGATGCTCCCCGATTGTCACTGGGTAATCATGCTGCCGCACCTGTATCTAAGGCTGAGGGGTGGTGCTTCCTGGGCAGAGAGGATGTGGTTTTCGGTCTCTGGAAACTGTGGGTTTAGGAAATAAAGTAAATTCTAGAAGAGCAGCAAAAATGTAAAGGGTTTTCACTAGAACCTGAATGTAAAACCCTGATTACCTAGAATGCATATCCGAGTTAGCACGTTTGACTATCTCCATTGCTGTACTGAGTCAGGAAGAAACCCAGTGAGTCCATATGTCTCCAACAGTTGGAGATGCATGGGGGGACATTTTCCTGCTTCTGCAGCCAACAGAAGCAGGAAGAAACCCAGTCGACATGGGCTGCTCCCCAACTGCAAAAATCCTGGTTACACCCCTGAAGAGAAGACTCTTTCTCATATATCCTGGACTTAGACCATAAGGCTCTAAGTACTTGAATTCAGCCCAGAAATAAACTGGTAGCCAACAAAGTTCACCCTGTAGCTAATATCAATATCAATCTGGTTGCTGTATTCTGAACAAGTTCCACCTTCCCAACAACTTTCAAGGGAAGCCTCACAAAGAGCATGTTACAGCAGTGTAACCAGGACAGTTTCAAAGTATGCACCTTGATGCCCTTTCTGTCTTTCAAAAAGAGGTTCAGTTGGGGAATCACCTATTAATGCATCATCCCTAAACACAAGAAGCTGCCATATGAGTCAGACCATTCATCTCTCAATCTTGTCCTGAGAGAGTTGTTCCCATCTATGCCTGAAACCCTGGAGCAAACCTCTTTGTTATAATGTACCCAAGATTACTCCGGCTTTGGACCAGTAAACTCACAGCAACGCACCATAAAACAAAATAAAGCTGTATTATCAGGAAAATAAAGGAAAAAAATTAAAAAGTTATATAGTTGCTGTTATGTATGTGGACTTAAGAGAAGACTTGGATATTCCTGCCGGCTCATTGGAGCCAGGCAGACTGAACTTGGGGACATGGGAACAAAGGGCTGCAGGATCCAAATCCCTGAAGCCCTAGACCGACCACAAGCCCCCACAAGTTTGAATGACCAATGATGTGCTAGCGCAGGAACCTAGAGATGTATATAAGTTGGGCCTGCAGGCCCCATCCTCAGTCTTGTATTGTAACCCTTTACTATGTGATTCCTAATAAAGAGCTTGTTATCACTACGCCGAGACTCTGCCACTATAATCCACTATATTATAGTGGTGACAAAGGTGGGATCTGGATGAGCGAGGTCCAGGGCACCCCAGCACCTCCAAGCACACCAAGCTCCAGCGCCGCCGCACAACTGGCACCACCGTCCAGCCTGATCACGGCCACCGGGTCTGAATCGCAAAACTCCATTCTGGAGTTCGACGTGGCACAGCCTGAGGCCTGGGAAGCCTGGGTCAAAAGACTCAAGTACCACCTCGTGGCACAGCGAATCAAGGAGGATGAACACAAAATCAAGAAGGCCATCCTGCTAAGCAACTGCAGCATCACCACGCTACAGCTAGCAGAGGGCCTGGTTGCACCAGATATGCTCGAGGCATCTTCCTTCGATAAGATCATTGAGGCACTGACCAACCATTTCGTCCCTGTAACGTACTCGAGGCGGAGACGAGAGTAGGGCAACATTGTTTATTAGGAGCACGTTGCAAGAGAGAGAACACGCGGGCCGGGCCCCGCTTATGTACATACCCGGTTCAGCCTCCTGTACAGGTCAGGCCAATCCTGGCCTGTTAAACTTCCCGCCGTGGATGTAGTAGGCGGGGATTCCGCGCCCCGCGCTAGAGGTGCCTGGGATACCCAGCCGCCTCTGCGCGTGGGCGCGTATTTCAGCCAATACATTACACTCCTCCCCCCCTAGTTAATGAACATAGTCTTTAAGATACGCGGGCGGGCGGCTCTCCCTGGTGGACCGTCTGGAAAGGTCCTGTGGGGGGGGCGCTGCTTCCCTGGCGGGCGCGTCCGGGGGTTGTGGTGCCGCCAGAGGCGGCGGGTTTGGTTCCTCGGGCCGGTCGGGCTCGGTAGGCCCCTGCACTTCGGGCGGCGGCCCTGCTGTCATTGGGGGCGCGTCGTCTGGCCGGCCTCTGGTTGGCTCCGCCTCCTCTATGTCCGCTGGGTCCTCGGGCAGCGTCCGGCGGCGTAGCTGGTCGATGTGCCGCCGTAGGACCTGGCCCCCCTCGGTCGATATGTCGTAGTGGCGGGACCCCGTTACTCGTAACACTCTGCCCGCCACCCATTCGGGTCCCCTAGCGTAGTTCCGGGCATAAACTGGGTCGCCTGCGAAGAACCCCCTTGCCGCGTCCCGGACCTCGGGACTTCCGCTGGGGTCAGCGGTCCTGTCGGGGTGTAGTCGGTCCAGCCGTGTTATGAGTTTGCGCCCCATGAGGAGCTCGGCCGGACTGACCCCTGTGGCCGGGTTGGGGGTGACCCGGTTATCGAAAAGGAACGCAGCTAGTCTGTGGTCCCAGTCTCCCTGAACGATGCGGCTTAAGGCTTCCTTGGTTGTGCGGACCATCCGCTCCGCCTGGCCGTTAGTGGCCGGGTGAAAGGGGGCGGAGCGAATGTGTTTAATCAGGTATCTGTTGAGGAACCCTTGGAAGTCCGCCGCTGTGAATGCTGTCCCGTTATCTGAGACTATGGTATCCGGAATACCGTGGGTGCACAAGACCCTGCGCAGCGCTTTGATGGCGGCGGCCGCTGAGGTGGACCCTACGGGAATGACCTCCAGCCATTTGGAATAGGCGTCCACAATGATCATGAAGATTTGACCCTGGAATGGCCCCGCAAAATCGATGTGGAGCCTCGACCAGGGCTTCCGGGTGGACTCCCACCGTGTGGCGGGGGCGCTGGGGGGCTCAGGCCTTGACTCCTGACACGTTTGACACCTGCGCACCCACGTCTCAATCTCCCCGTCCATTCCCGGCCACCAGACGTAGCTCCTGGCTAACGCCTTCATTCGGACTATGCCGGGATGGGTCTCGTGTAGGGATTCCAGGACTCGCTTTTGCAGCGGAGGCGGGATCACCACCCTGCTTCCCCATAATAGGCACCCCTTGTGCGCGGCTAGTTCCTCCCTCCTGGTCGTGTATGGTTTGAATTCTTCCCCCATGTTCCCCTCCGGCCAGCCCCTCATCACCCAGTCTAGCACCCTCTGTGTTTCTGTGTTGCCTTGGCGACCTCCGCCGCGTGGAGGGGCTGCTCCGGGAGGCTCTCTATCATCATGACCTGGTGTGCGGGGGCGGGGTCTGGGCCTACTTCTGGGAGCGGCAAACGGCTGAGCGCGTCCGCGTGGCCCATGGCCTTGCCTGCCCTGTGCACCAGTGTGTACGTGTAGGAGTTGAGGAATTGGTTCCACCTCAACACGCGCTGTGAGAGAATTTGGGGGGTTTGCCGGTCCGGGGCCAACAGGCCTAGGAGAGGCTTGTGGTCGGTGGCAATAGTGAACCTCCGCCCGTACAGATATTCGTGGAACTTGCGGACCCCCGCCACGATTGCCAGTGCCTCTTTGTCTATCTGCGCGTAATTGCTCTCGGCTGGAGCCAGCGTGCGGGAGTAGTATGCCACCGGAACCTCCCTCCCGTCCGGGAGTTGGTGCCCCAGGACTGCCCCCACTCCGTAGGGCGACGCATCGCACGCCAAGATGACGGGGAGACCCTCGTCAAAATGGTGGAGCACCGCATTAGATACTAGGATGTCCTTGACCGCCTGGAATGCGGCGGCTTGCCTTTTTCCCCACACCCACGGGGCCTTTTTGTCCAGTAACCTGTGGAGGGGCTCAGCGAGGGCTGCCTTGTGGGGGAGGAACGAATGATAAAAGTTCAGCACCCCCAAGAAGCTTTGGAGCTCCGCCTTGCAGGTTGGAGCCGGGGCCTGCAGGATGGCTCGAGTTTTTTCTTCTGTTGGGTGGATTCCCGCGGAGTCTACGGCGAAACCCAGGAACTCCACCCGTGGGACCCCCAGCAAGCATTTTTCCCGTTTGACCTTGAGCCCCGCTGTCTGGAACCGGCGGAGCACCTCTCTCAAGCGATTTCCGAACTCTTCGGGGCCGGGGGCGGCGATTAAAACGTCGTCGAAAAACGGCTGCACTCCGGGGATCCCTTTAAGGAGAGCGTCCATTATACTCTGAAAAATCCCCGGAGCGACGCTTACCCCGAACTGTAGCCTCTTCACCCGGAAGGCCCCCCTGTGTGTCACTATGGTCTGGGCTTCCGCCGTCTTGGCGTCTACTGGGAGCTGTTGGTAGGCCTGGGCCAGGTCCAGCTTCCCAAAGACCTTAGACCCCGCTAGAGCAGCCAGGACGTGGCTCACCACCGGCACTGGGTAGGGGTTGTCTTGGAGCGCTTTGTTAATTGTGCACTTGTAATCTGCACATATACGCACGTCCCCATTGGGTTTGACCGGAGTCACTATGGGGGTCTCCCACATGGCGTAATCGACCGGCTCCAGGACCCCTTGTGCTACTAGGCGGTCCAACTCTGCCTCGATCTTGGGCTTCAAGGCGAAGGGGACCCTCCTTGCCTTGAGCCGGATCGGTCTGACCGTCGGGTCGAGCGGTAGGGAGATGGCCGGGCCCTTGTAACTACCCAGCGACCCATCGAATACATCGGGGAACTCTCTGCACACCTCCCCAAACCCTCCCGCGGTGGTCGTGCGCGCCACCTCTATTCGGATTCCCAAGGGGCCAAACCAGGCAAGACCCAAGAGGGTGGTAAGCGGCCGCCTGACCACCAGGATGTCTAGGGGGCCTCTGAAGGACCCCCGTTCCACCTGCACCCGTGCCCACCCCGCTATTTGGACCGGGTTTTGCTGGAAGTCCCGCAATACGATATTTGCCGGTCGCAGCTGCAGCCCCTGGCCGGGGCGCAGCCTTCTCAGGGTCTCCTCCGCGATTATGGAGATGGAGGAGCCCGAGTCCACTTCCATGACGCAGGGGGCCCCGTCTATGAGGACCGCCATCTTTATCTTGTTGGGGGTGGTCAGGGGCAAACTCAGTACCTGAAGTGAGGTGGAGGCTGTTGAGTGGGACTCTGTGGCCTCGTGGTGTGCGGTCGGTCGCGGGCGGTTGTGCTTGGCTCGGCAAGCTCGCGCGATGTGGCCGGTCTTCCCGCAGCTCCTGCAGTCCCAGGTCCGGTACTGGCAGTCCCTCCGATCGTGGGGGTCGCCGCAGCTGGCGCATTTGGCCCTTTCGTTAGTTCGCTGGTTCGGCCGTTCGCTGGCTCGGGGGCGCTGTGGAGCTCGGGCAGCTGGTCCTGCGGCGCGGCGCGTCTGGAAGGCTTCCCCCTCGTCCTGGTGCTCGGGGTCCAGCTCCTCATGGTGGGCGGTCTCGGTCTTGACCCGGGGAAAGGTCCGTGCAGCCCTCTCGAACGCGACTGCCTCGCTGAAGGCGCCCTGGAGGGTGAGCTCTTCTTTGGCGAAGAGCTTCTGCTGGAGCCTTTCGTCGCGGAGGCCCCACGTGAATCGGTCGGCCAGGGTTTCCTCCAACTGGGGGAAGTTGCAGTTCCCGGCGAGTTTGCGGAGGGCCGCCAAGTAGTCCGCGGCTGATTCTCCAGCGGTCTGGTCCCTTTTGTGGAACAGGAATCTGCGGGCCACCCGTGAGGGCTGCGGCAAGAAATGGCCCGTGAGGAGCCTGATGATCTCATCGTAGGATTTCTCCGCGAGGCGGGCGGGAGCCGAGAGACCCTTGGCGATCTCGAACGTGGCTGGCCCGCAGACGCTCAGGAGAACATCCCTCTTTGATCCGGCGTCGGTGATCTTGTTGGCCCGGAGGTAGAACTCGACCCGTTCCGAGTAGGACTCCCAGCCCTCAGGATTTGCAGGGTCGAAGGGCTTGATGTACCCGGTGTTCCCGCTCTGGTTGGCCATGGTGGCGGCGGCAGTCGTGGCCGGTCGTTCGTTGCCCAAGGTCTCCGATTGTAGCCGATGAGGCTAGTATCCCATCCTCGTCGCCAGTGTAACGTACTCGAGGCGGAGACGAGAGTAGGGCAACATTGTTTATTAGGAGCACGTTGCAAGAGAGAGAACACGCGGGCCGGGCCCTGCTTATGTACATACCCGTTTCAGCCTCCTGTACAGGTCAGGCCAATCCTGGCCTGTTAAACTTCCCGCCGTGGATGTAGTAGGCGGGGATTCCGCGCCCCGCGCTAGAGGTGCCTGGGATACCCAGCCGCCTCTGCGCGTGGGCGCGTATTTCAGCCAATACATTACACTCCCGAAGCCTACTCTCCTCACCCAGAAGGTACAGTTCCTCAGCTTCCAGGAGCCAAACGAGACCATAGCGACCTTCCTAGCCTGCCTGCAAGACTTGGGAAGGAAGGTGGAGTATGGCGCACAATTGGAGGAGAATCTGCTCGTGAAGTTCACTCACGGCCTCAAGGACAGGAAGGCATGTCATAAAATCGCGACGGAATCAAAGCCAACCTTGGAGAAGGCCCTACAAATAGCCACCGCTGCCGAGGATGCGCACAAAGAAAAGCCCTGCCGCCTGGGAACCAGTCCCCACCAGCTGTGACAGGCCGCAGAATCAGACAACTCAGATGGGGACAACGCCCTCAAGCTGCATCAGGTGACCCAACAAAAGCCGAGGCCGCGAGCAACAGAATCAACCACCCCCAAGACCTGCACCAGCTGAGGGGAGCCACATGAGCGATGCACGTGCAAGTTCAGGAGCACAACCTGCCATACATGCGGGAAGGCCGGGCACATAGCTCGGGAGTACTGGTCGGCGGCACTGCGCCAAGGATAACTTCCTCACCAACAGAATGGCCACCGCCACAAGGTAGCACTAGTGGACGACATCCAGGCACTTACCACTTCGGAGACCCAGGTATGCCAGTTGCCCATTTCCTCCCCAGATAAATACTACATGACTGTGTTCATGGAAGGCAAGCCTTGCAAAATGGAGGTAGACTCAGGGCGGGCCAGACAGTCATTTCGGCCCACACGTTCAGGGAGATGTGCCCTGGGGGGGAAGCTCAATTAAAACCAACCTCATTCCTAGTCCGAGACTTTCAGAAGCGGGAGGTTGCTGTCTGGGGAGTGGGCCTGGTCCACATTAGGTACAGAAAGTTCAAGGGCGAGCTCCCCCTCATAGTTGTGGAGGGCGATCTGTGTAGTCTCCTAGGTCGGTCCTGTTTCCAGGCATTGGGCATCCAAGTGACGGGAATCCATTACACCCCCGTTCAAAGGGACTTTCAAAGGGTGTGCAAAGAGTTCCCCACGGTTTTCGATTGAACTCTGGGGACATACACCGTAGCCTTACAACTAGACCCCAACGTACAGCCCATATGGCTGAAGGCCAGGTGGGTGCCACTAGCTGTCAGGCCCAAGATTGAAGAGGAGCTTGACCGCCTCATGGCTCAAGGGGTTCTGGAACCAGTTGTCAATGCAAAGTGGGAGACTTCCATAGTAATCCTGATCAAATCCAATGGCAGCATATGCATCTGCACTGACTATAAATGCACGACAAATAAGACGTTGCATGGCCATGCATACCCCATTCTGGTGGTGAGCCACATGCTAGCATCCCTAGCAGGAGCAAAAATCTTTGGGAAACTGGATTTGGCACAAGCATACCAACAGCTCCCTGTGGACGCAGCCACAGCAGAAGCACAAACAATCATAACACACTGGGGGGCCTTCAAAGTTAGACGCTTGCAGTTTGGGGTCAGCGTGGCTCCAGGACTGTTTCAGAACTTAATGGATTCCCTTCTTAAAGGTATCCCCGGGGTACAGCCATTCTTCAACGATGTGCTGATTGCGGCAGCCACTGAAGAAGAATTCGGTGACTGCCTCTGAATGGTGTTACAGCATTTCGAGGGGGCAGGGTTAAAGGTAAAATGGGAAAAATGTGTATTGGGGGTGCCCACCATAGATTTTCTGGGGTATATGGTGGACGTGAGCAGCATTCATCCAGCCCAGGACAAAATAAAGGCCATCTGCAATGCGCCGGCTCCCACCAACAAGGCCAAGTTACAATCATCCTTGGGAATTCTCAGTTTCTACCATACCTTCCTCTCCCACAAGGCGGTGGTAGCAGAGCCCTTACACAGACTGCTGGACAAAAGGGCAACATGGGTTTGGGGTCATCAGCAAGCCGCTGCTTTCCAGGCGGTAAAAGACATTTTGACTTCTAATAGCTTGCTGGAACACTGCGACGAGCGGCTACCCGTCATGCTCGAGTGCAACGCCTCACCTTACGGGGTTGGCACCATGTTGGCCCACAAGCTGCCAGATGGCTGCGAGGTCCCGGTAGCCTACTATTCAAGGACCTTACAAAAACCAGAGCATAACTACGTTCAAATAGACAAATAGACATAGGCAGGGGTAAAAAAATTCCATGATTACCTGTATGGCTGGCCCTTCACTATCTTGATGGACCACAAGCCCCTGCTGGGCCTGTTCGCTCCCGACCGACAGATGTCCCAAATGCTTTCACCGCGGGTGCTGAGGTGGTCCATCTTCCTGGCGGGTTACATGTACGACCTTAAGTATCGCCCTGGGAAAGCAATGGGTCACACAGATGCTCTGAGCCACCTGCCGCTGACCTCCATGGACCCTGACCCGGCCCTGGCATTCCAGAGCATGTCACTGGAAGCCCTCCCAGACCACCCGGTGCACATGAAAGACATTGCCCACTGCTCTTCCATGGACAAAACTCTCTCCCAAGTTCTGAACTAGGTGTGGAGGGGGTGGCCTGAAGGATGGGTGGGCTCGGAATTCTCTGCGTTTGTGTCCTGCTGGGACGAAATATCTGTACATAAAGGGTGCCTGTTGTGGAGAAGTAGGGTAGTGGTGCCCCCAATACTGCAGCAGTGAGTCCTAACAGCGCTGCACGAAACCCATCTCAGGATAGTTCGCATGAAAGCGCTGGCCCGCAGTTATGTTTGGTGGCCAGGAATTGATGCTGCTATAGAATCTTGGGTGGCCTGATGTCAGCCATGCCAGGAGACATGGTTGGCGGCACCCCACGCCCCAGCCCAACAATGGGAGTCCACTCGCAACCCCTGGTCCCACCTGCACCTTGACTTCGCAGGGCCCTTCCAGGGGCATATATTCTTCCTCATTGTAGACTCCTACTCCAAATGGTTAGAGGTAGTGCTAGTAGCCTCCACCTCTTCATGGGCGGCGCTAGAGGCGCTCCGCAGGGCTTTTGCCACACATGGCCTCCCAGACACATTGGTATCTGATAATGGGACGGCCTTCACCTCAGCTGAGTTTCAGGATTTCTGTGGTCAGAATTTAATAAAACACATAAGGTCAGCCCCCTTCCACCCAGCCAACAAATGGCCAAGTGGAAAGAATGGTGAGGGTTACGAAGGAAACACTTTGCCGCATCATATATGGGGAACGGGAAGCACGCCTCACCGAGTGCCTCTTAGCGCAACACTCCATCCCCAGTAGGGTCACCGGCCGCAGCCCAGCAGAGCTTCTCATGGGCTGGTGGCTGACAATCCTCCTGGATCGCATACACCCGGACTGCGCACCCGACCTACAAGAGATACCAGAGGCAGTCCGGGCCCCCTGGGGGTTCGACATGGGGGACTTGGTGTTTGCCAAAAACTTTGGGGGAGGGCCAGCCTGGATACCAGCATGAGTATCCCGTGTACTAGGGACTGTCATGTATGAAGTCATCACAGAGGGGGGATTCACAATAAGATGGCACATTGACCAATTACACACGCGAGAGGCGCCCAGGGGAAAAGACGAGAACGCAACCACTCCGGTGCCTGATCTAGGTGAAACAACCCATGAGCCGGAGGAAGCGGAAGATCCCGCAGCTACACCCGAGCCAGCTCCAGTGGAGCAGACAGAACCACCCTCAGCGCCAGAGACCGTGGAGGGCCCCGTCCCACCGACAGAATCCCCCTCGGCACCTGGACCTTCGCCAGGAATGCCGGCACAGAAACTGCGTCGCCATCAGCTCCAGTGCTTAGGTGGTTGATGCAAAAGCACCACAAGCCCGCGTACCTTAAAGTCTATGTTCACTAGGGCTTGTAAACTAAGGGGGGAGGGATGTTATGAATGTGAACTCAAGAGAAGACTTGGATATTCTTGCCAGCTCATTGGAGCCAGGCAGACTAAGCTTGGGGATGTGGGAACAAAGGGCTGCAGGATCTAAATCCCTGAAGCCCTAGACCAACCTCAAGCCCCCACCAGTTTGAATGACCCAATGATGTGCTAGCGCGGGAACCTAGAGATGTATATAAGTTGGGCCTGCAGGCCCCATCCTCAGTCTTGTATTGTAACCCTTTACTATGTTATTCCTAATAAAGAGCTTGTTATCACTACGCCGAGACTCTGCCATGCATAGAACCCACTATATTATAGTTGCAGTGGATAGTTCAAGCAAAATAACTTTCTAAATACACTTTACTGAGTATGGATTCTGCAGTGCAGTCTCAACTTCGTAAAGCTCTAGCAAACACAGCTGAAAGCAAACTGCAAAATCTATTGTAGATGTAGCATATAGCAAAAGCAGGTACCAAGGATGGGGAAAGGGAACGGGATGGGATGTAGCCTAGTTGAACCGACTACATTTTATACACAATGTGAGCCATGTACCTCCTGATCCCCTTCAACCAATCATCATACTGTCTCTGAGGTATCTTTTAGAAGATGAGAACATTCCCCATTCCCAGCTTGTTCCACCTAAAACCGTGAGCTAATTAGTAGGCCTGAGAAAATGACCTTGGTGGGGTAATGGTCCATGGGGGACGGCTGACACCTGTTGTTGATTGGACAGAGCACAAAATAAGCTCTCCGTTGGAATTTTACTCAGAAGATGGCTTTTCTCTTTACACCCATCATGATCTTTTATTTTTAGGACCGATTCATGATAAATAAGTAAAATTATTGAACAATTATAATACTAGTTGATGACTTTAATAATGTATATCTTGATTTTTTTTATTAAAAAAAGGGTCTGGTAAAATAAAGCAATTCAATTCAAAGAAGTTTATTCACCTACAGTTTAGGGTTGGGATCCAAAGGGCCACATGGATACCAGGGTTTCACTCTTCACAGCATGTGCAGGGCCTTTATCAGAAAGTTAAGGCTAAAGCTATCTGTTTAATAGGGAGAAAAGTGAGGAGGCTGTCCCTTTCCAAACTGGTGATTGTCAGGATTTTAAAAGGCTTCCGTGTGCAGAGCGCCAGCTGTTGGATTAGGACGGATATCAGCCAACTGTGTAAGCATTTCTTCATCCAGGTAGTAATGTGTTTTCAAAAATCCATACAGCTCCTAGTTTCATCTGAGTGCCTGGTTTTCAAGTACCCCTTCCTCTCACAGTACCTCCTCACACACATCCCAAGCTGCCATTGACGACCGGGAGATTTTGCGGAATTGGCATTTGATGCAGTGTGAGGACAGTAGAGGGAATGAATAACCAACAGTTGTACTTTATTGACTCTCAAACCATAAAATATTGGTGGACAAAAAAGCATTTGTTCCTTCTCTTGGTCTGTTGGTTCATTTATATCAACAGCAAAAAATGTCAGATCACCTTAAACTCATCCAAAAGGAAGAATATGAACAGCAATATTATTGATAGTGGTATCTTTAAAATGCTGTTAAAGCACCAATGGCATGATTCAGACAATGCTTCGTCTGATTGATTCCAGCGGGAGAGTTAGTCATGTGATAAACTTCCTCACAGAAACCAATGACATTAACATGAGAATCTTAAGCAGAGTGAAAAACTTTTATAGACTTCAATGGCTTTTGTAGAATATAATCCTTTTTAGGATTGTATTGTTAAAAAGGTAGTCCCCTGTGCAAGCACTAGTCGTTTCCGACTCTCTGGTGACGTCGCATCACAACAGGGTGGTTTGCCATTGCCTTAATTTTGCATAATTTGACTAGATTGTACCGTTTTATTATTGCTATTCTATGGTTTTTGTGTCTTAGAGCATGTTTATATGGCCATCATCATAACATTTTATGGGGGGGGACTATATATTACCTTTTCTCTTTGTTTTACCTAATTTGTGAGCAGTGCACATTTATAGCATAGTAAAAGAGAATATAGAAGTCAGCTGGAGATAAGAAAAAACCCACCAAGTTTTCAAATGGTTTTTTTGGTACCTTTCCATAGATCAAAGCAAGAGGCCCCTCTAGTGGCCAGCTATGTCAATTGCTTTCAAGCTGACAGTGTTTTGACTAAGGTGGGGTCTGCAACCTTTTCTAATAAAAGCAACAAATGGTGTCAAAATGCAAAGCAAGAGGCCTGTATGAGAAAGTCCATTTGCATAACTCAAAACCTACAACTTAACATCATTGCTCCTTTTCATGTCAGTTAATAATAGTGTGGAACAAAATTGATTCCGAATGACATGCTGACTACTGCAGATGTATCTCAGCACTGCGACAATTTCAAACAAAGGCATCACAAGTGAATTGGGGGTTACAAAAAGATAGGCAAGGAAGGGCTCCATGCCAACCCACACCAAACTTTAAAATGTACCCCACTCTGCTACTTGATAAAGGTTTAGAGGGCAGTTCTGACCGTGAGTGTGTTGCCAAAATGTCTACTTTGGCCCTATATTTATATTTTTGGTAGCAAATGACGAGCAAAGTGCAAGAGCTACATTTGCCAGCATCTAGAGAGTACTTGTTGTGATGCAGAAATAAAAGGGTATATTCTGGAAGCACTAAAGCCTAAAGGGAATAGGAAAGCGAAGTGGGTTTGTTCTCAAAACAATATGTCCAGTTATTTGCTAGTATAGCACAACCTAGCCCAGGCTAGCCTGATCTCATCAGAACTTAGAAGCTAAGCAGGGTCTGCCCTGATTATGGTTACTACACAGATGGGAGACCACCAAGCCTGCCACACAGAGGCAAGGGATGGCAAGCCATCTCTGGACATCTTGCTTAAAAAACCCTATGGGATTTGTCTTGACAGCACTTTCCACCACCATGGCATTATTTAATAGAAGGTTAATATCTGTTTATAGTGGGTTTACATGGACACTGGCCTCATCTGAACACATCTGTTACATTTTACAATGATGACCTAGTAGTGAAGACCCTTTCCCCCTGAGCCTTTATAGTTTTTACCTCCACCTCAGAAACATGAAAGAGAGGTGGGTTTAGGATTTGAGTGGAGATTAAAGCAAGTGTTTTCTCTATAGTGCTAAAAAGGCAATTTTTCTTTCTTGATTTTGGACCAATGAAATAGTCATCTGTCAAATTATTTAATCATGCTAGGCAGATTTCCAGCTTCCACAAAGGTTTCTTCCTTGGGCCATCTATTAGTTTCAGTCAGTTTGCACTTCATTTTATACCTTTCTATATGCTGTAACATGCCGTCATTCATTTGTGACCTGAATTGGGGGCACATCATAACATAGATATATAAACTAATTTGATTAGTGTGCTTAGGAATAGAAGATGCTGATACAGATGGTAGATAACATTCTTTTCATGTATATCTAGTATATGAAAGTGAAAATGTTTTGGTTGTCTTCCAAAGGTACGAACCACTGTATCAAATAGTAGATAGGAAAGAACAAGTTTGGGAAATGAAAATATTTTATACAGAAATAAATGGTTGATAAACCCAAGATCATTTGAAAGGAGAGTACACAGATATGCGCATATTCCACATGATGAAACCATAGTGGTGGAACAGATGGTTTCCAGTCGCTCCATGCGATCCCCATCTTGGCCATTGTAACGGAAGAATTTGCGCAGCCAGGAACTGTCCAGGCAAGCGGTTTCCAGCCTTGACCAGAGACTCCATCTTGGAAGGCTAACACCACCAGCAGCTATCTTCCTGCAGTGCCAGACTCCATAACAGCAAAGCAACAGGAGGCTCATGTACTCAACAGATGTCACCTATGCATAAAGCCATCAAGCTTATCTTAGGAATGGAAACTGCCAGACTGCCTAAGCCTTTGTCCAATGGAACCAAAGACAAAGAATGGTGCCAGTAGAGGGATGAAGAAGAGGAAGAACCTCTTCACCTAGAGCCAAGTGTCTTTGTATAGACCGGGTATTACCCTGGGTAGCAATTTGGCCATCTATTGTCACCTTTTTAGATAAGCTTGATAGTTTTAATCACCCCCACCCCAATCACTTCTCCCATTCTTTCCCTTAATGGTCATCCTGGAGCCTCCGCCTTGGCCCATTGTTACCTGGAAGTCCAATCAGGTAGCCAGAGCCAAGTCTGCTCATTGACCAGATATGGGCAGCCAATCAGGTGCCCCCAATAAACTGGCTATTGGCTACCGCAAAAGTCCAGCTCTTATGGTCATTGCGGAGCCTCCCCTTTTTCTGAGGTCATGTACCAGCTGACCACTGTCATCCGCCCCTGTACCTCCCATCTCCTAAGGGCTCAAGGTAGTCCTTATAACCTGTGGTCCAGCTCTCCACAGGTGTGCATCTAGCAGTACCCCAGTTTCGCTGTCTAGATACATCCCTGATTCCTGATCAGTTGGGGGTCCCTTACCCCTAGTCCTTGTTCATCGCCTTTGGAGCCTTCCTTGAAGACTACAATTGGTAATTATCACCCTGTTTGTCCATCCCTGTTATATCTCTGCATTTCTTTCTATTTTTATTAGGACTGTTTGCGTGTTGTATGTATTCATCACCTTGTATGTGTGTTCTATATTTTTCTGGAATAAATTTTAAGTGTTTTACTTAGTTAGTGTCCTTGGAAAATTTAAGCAATAATTTCTGGACGTGTATCCTGTATACATAGATTCTAGATCCTTTTTTAAGCCAGGTGCCCACCTGTCAATTCCCCAACCTCATTTTGAGGGCATTTTGGCTTACAGCAGGGCTAACCCTGACTAGTATTTGGATTGGAGACCTCCAAAGAATACCAGGGTCATGATGCAGAGGCAGGCAAGGGCAAACCATCTCTGAATGTCTCTTGCCTTGAAAACCCTATGGGGTCTCCATAAGTTAGCTGTGCCTAACATTTCACCACCATGTTGAGAATGCAGCAGAATTCACTCTTAGGATTTGCTGCCTAATTATGGTGACCCACCAGCCTCCTTCCTTCCCTCACAATGGCTCTCTGTGAACCCAATTTGACTAATGGTGTATAGAAATGGGCAGCTTTTAAGCACAAAATTAAACTTCCATGCAAATATTTGACGTATCTTTGGTATTATACAGAAACATAAATAGTAGAGGGTTTTATCACATCTTTTCCTCCAAGGAATAGAGTACAGCTATTGTTTCATTTTAACTTCAAAAGAAGCTTGTGAGGGTGAGATAGCAACTGACCCGCAATTAACATAATGGCTATAAGGGGAATTTAAACTTACATTTCTCTTGTTCAGGATTGGTGCTTCATAACCCTAGATTTTGAAAAGCATTTTCAAATGGAAAATAGAAGATCTTTTTATATCTTCAGTAAAACTGATAACTGGGAAAAGGACATAATCAGAACTACAACACATTGCATGTAATGGCTTCTTAAAAATAGCAGTTAGAAGAGCAAGGGAAACAAATAATTTAGGGAAGGAAAACAAAATGCCATCTGTGCTTACATTGAAACAGACAAGCTGATTGAGTTGCCTTAATATCCTTGCCTTTGTTTACACTTTCTTCCATGATTCCACCCTTAGTGCAACATCTTGGAAATCTTGATTAGGAAATTCAGCCCCGGGCTGTTTGGTGGGTATACTCAAAGGCAAGGAGAAGGCTGGGCTCTCCAAATGTTTGTACTTGTCCAAGGTCAGCTATTGTTCAACATGTTATAAATAGCCTTGAACTGGCAATAACCCACCTACCCCAGATATTAACTTTTTATAAGAGCTCCTTAATTTATTGCTCTTGAAGAAAGTGGATAGATACAGCATTCAACTGAGCAAAATGGGCCAGCCTGAAGTAATGTCCTGTAATGTCAACCCTATACCCTAATATTATACCAACAATAAAAAGTAAAGGTGGTCCCCTGTGCAAGCACCAGCCGTTTTCAACTCGGGTGACGTTGCTTTCACAATGTTTTCATGGCAGACTTTTTACGAGGTGGTTTGCCATTGCCTTCCCCAGTCATCTACACTTTCCCCCCAGCAAGCTGGGTACTCATTTTACCAACCTCGGAAGGATGGAAGGCTGAGTTGTCCAGTGTAGACCGCTCTGCTAACATGTTTAGACTTAATATGAAAGGTAATTGTAATGATTTGAATATATATATTGTGTCCCTTTAATTGTTGGTAAGTTGCAGTAGAGAAGGGGGGGTGAAAAGGAGGGAATAAGTGAGTGAGGTCATTGATTGCTGACAGAGAGTGTATGCAGAACTAAGAAGTATGTGTGGAGAGCAGGGAGTTTTTTGAGCAGGAACACAGCTCCGGTTAGCTTGGTGTCAGGAGGTGTGACCTAATATGCAAATGAGTTCCCACTGTTCAAGAAAAAGCCCTGTGCAAAACAATGGTGAATATTTAAACTATAAACATCTTGAAACCGATATGCTTATTGTACAAAGAAAGTTTTATATTGTTTTATATTTACCTGGAGTCCTATGATTTAAAAATATAAGAGTCTCATCATCAGGGCCACATAGTCCAACAAAGAATCCTTAGAGCTTGGGCACAATTCAATGGGGAATGCTAAATAAAGTGTTTGTAATTATATCCCCGGTGGCAGCATTACAATTAAAAGAGAAGTTGTGACAGTAATGTATTACATTTGTTAAAAGGAATTTAGATGACTTGGTTAATGATAGTGCGACCAATCCATTTCTCAGCTTCCAAGCCATTATTAATAATGACTCCCTTATTTTTTAGCAATTTCATACCCATATTTTACTGTTTCTGAATCGGTGTTGACATACGTCTAAAATGTTTGAAATAACTCACTAAATGATAGTTCTTCTGGGTCATAAATCCATTGATGGTTAGAGTGTACCTACTCACCACAGCAGAAACTTCAGCATCTTTAATCACTACAAACATTCTATAAGACCGACTTGTTAAAAATGCTAATTAGCTGGTCTTAACATGGTTTATCAGATTGTAAATTTGTACCAATACCACTTAATTTTCACTTAACCTTTTGAACCTCTGACCCAGGTCACTCACAATCCAGTATGTGCAACTGCTAATTCTGCTGATTTATGACAGGACTCATACCTCAGCTTTCAACATCACCTCCTCCCTTTCCCACTTACACTGAGACTCCTTACATTGAGACTCCTCATATTCGCACCATAACCTTCCCCATAAGATTCCCCTATATGATTTCCCCTTTATCTTTTCTATCTGTTGAAGTGGACTCATGAAAGCTCATACTGGAATAAATTTTAAAGTGTCACTTGGCTTTCATTTTATTTTGCTGTTGCAGCAAACCTCTATGCAGGGCTTTTTTTTTGTCAAAAAACTCAAGGTGCCTGCCCTGACCTGTATAGTCCAGGCAAGCCCAGTCACATCAGATCTCAGGAGCTAAGCAGGGTTGACTCTGGCAAGTGCTTGGATGGGAGACCTCCTTGGAATACCAGGAGTTGGGAAGCAGAGACAGACTTTGATTCAGCCACCTCCCTGAATATCCTCCAGGCCCCCAGTAGGGGTCAATCACCAGCAGTTGCTATGACTTCCTGGTGCACATGTGCATTCTCGCACGCAGGCACGCACACACACCTTTCCCATGTCCTGATCTTTGTGTGCTGACCCACCCCACTTAGCCAGAAAGAGTGGACCCCTAGGAACAGCTTAGTGTGGATCAGCAGAGAGAGAGGAAAATTGGTGGAAATCAGGAAAGGAAAAGAAAGGTCCCCTGTGCAACCACCAGTCGCTTCCGACTCTGGGGTGACGTTGCTTTCATGTTTTCATGGCAAACTTTTTATGGGGTGGTTTGCCATTGCCTTCCCCAGTCATCTACACTCCCCCCCCCCCCAGCAAGCTGGGTACTCATTTTACCGACCTCGGAAGGCTGAGTCAACCTTGAGCTGGCTACCTGAAAACCCAGCTTCTGCTGGGGATCGAACTCAGGTAGTCAGCAGAGCTTAGGACTGCAGTACTGCAGCTCTAACGCTCTGCACCACGGGGCTCTTCTGATGGAAATCAACACAGCTTTATATACAAGTACAGGAGGCACTTTGTTTAGAGTGAAAAAGGACAAGGGGATGGCACTGACTCTTTTCATCAGGGAGCTGTGCTTGCAGAAGAGAAAAAAGAGGTGATTTCAACCAATCATATGCCTATTTGTGGGTCCTGCAACCCTGGTAATGATCTTTCTGGCAGCTGGGGGGGGGGGGAGTGCTGCAGGAACAGAAAGAAATGTGGGAAAACTCCACGTCCCAAGAGCCAAGTGGTAGTAGAATACAAGCCTCCAATCTTTTTCTACCTCTACATGTGATAGTCCTTGGCCTTCACATTTTTTTCTTATTCATTATCTTTGTCCACATTGCTTTGCTTTTACTTTCCTACTAAAAATATTTGTTGATTTTTAAAAAATGGTTATAAAATTCTGCACAATACGTGCTTTAGAAACCTAAGCAAAGTGGAATTAGGCTGCCAAGAATAATCGCCTTGTTTCATTGCAATGAGAATCAGGGCAGAACATGACACTTAATGATTACTCTGCCCTGATCATGTAGTAGAATGTATTTAGGACCCAGTCTCTTAATTACAAAGAAAAGGCTTTCAAAACTCTAACTGCAACAATTAGAGCATTAGCTACTATTATAACCTCAGCGTGCAGTCTAGTGTTTGTTAGTGGGCATCTCACAATCTTGTCAGCTCACAAGAGATATAATTACAACACATCTTAACCTTTTAAGCTTCCTGGTGAGATATTTTTCTGCTTGGAATAAATGCCTGCCAGCACAACTGTTACAATTTCCTGAGGAAGTAGTTAAAGAGCACTATTAAAAAAATGGGACAAGTTTAAGAGGCAAAAGAAATCCTGCTCTTGTTTCCAGAAACACACGCCATCAAAGAAACCTTAGCAGCCTAACTGCCCAAATGTTCTGCCAACACAATCCTCACTGGAGCAAATAGGGCTCAGCCATAATTACTGGCATGTGCTTTCCTCTTATGGACCAGTGTCCAACCTGAAGTTGGGTGGGGTGGGGTGGGGAACTGGAGAAACAGTCAGTTATATAGAAAAATGGAGCCATAACTTAGAAGTACTTAAAATGTACAAATGAATCTATTAATTTTCATGAAAAAAATCCACTAGGGCTGTAGGAAGGGAACAGGCAAGGGTGGGCAAGACTATTTCCCTCTCCTTTGGGCACTCGAGAACTCAGAATACTGGTGGGTTGGGGCAGGTGTACGGTGGAAATCTCATAGAAGGCTATTTCCTCATTAAGGAAAGACTTCCTTGGATGTGGAGTAATGTTGGGTCCCAAATGAGGCAAAACTAGTATCACCAGCATTTATTCAAAGCCACTAAATTAACAAAAACAATTTAACATGCAGATTAAGAATACAAAGGAGACAGAAATTAGCTAGATTATTTCCGTGTATTTAAAAGCATAGCCCAATTTTCCACCAACAGACTCTGATCAAAAACATCATAAAAGCATGTAAGTAAATGTTCATTTTTAACAAAATCTGTAAATATTGGCAATAATAAACAGCAGATTAAAAAAAAAATCTGACACAGAACAGGTCTGGCAAGACTAACAGTAGTCTCATTCCAGTATACTCCAAAATCAATTTAATATACCTGTTAGGTTTCATTACTTGACTCCCTTGGATTCTTTGGCCCTTTCAAGAGAAGGCCAGGGCAAATACAATGTCGAGCTAGATCCACTGAAGACACAGAGCGCAACCAATCGAAATAATTTAGTGAGTATACATAGAAGTATCTTGAATAAGACTCAAGACAATATGTATTTAAAATATTGTTTAATCGATTTTTTATGACATGCCAGCCCCTTTGGTGAGCTGCCTGAAGGAGGACTGACTCCAAAAAAAGGACGGAAGCAGAGGTCCATTTACAGACACACCTGTTTTTGGAAGCAGTCATATCTATTGTTTAGTATAAAAATTGTTTTGGTATGTGCATTAGTAAAAACTCTCATGGAGTGTTCAATATTTAATAGTAGCTGTAATAAAGCTGAGTAACTTTATCAACAAATACTAAACTTTCACAACATGCTACTGATGGCTCAAATGTCCAGCAAGACTAGAATAGATAGATATACCACTTAGGCAAATTCAGGGCTTTTTTTGAGCAGGAATGCACAGGAACACAGTTCCAGCTGGTTTTGTGCCAAGGGGTGTGGCCTGATATGCAAATAAGCTCCTGCTGGGCTTTTTCTACAATAATGGGCAAACTCCATTGTATGTGACTGAGTGGGTGAAAAGGTGACAGAGGAGAAAGGTTTCTTCTCCTCCTCCATTGAGCTGGATGATCTCTCTGAATTGTCAAGTGTCTTTCCTTGCATTCAAATCATCATACCAACTCAATGAAGGCAATTACCAGGAAAAGCAAGAAGAAGCTTGAGTTCTGGCTGACTGAAACCTTTTCAGCACAAT
The DNA here is from genome assembly GCF_032191835.1 of Heteronotia binoei. Lineage (NCBI taxonomy): Eukaryota > Metazoa > Chordata > Lepidosauria > Squamata > Gekkonidae > Heteronotia > Heteronotia binoei. Next base: position 132,771,546 of record NC_083227.1, on the reverse strand, counting down.
TAGCTATGTCTGCAGTGCTGTGCCAGGCAACTATTTTTTATTTAGAACAAAAATTAATTTTAATCGAGAAGAAAGAATGCTCATTTATTTCCAAAATCCATTTGTTGGGTAGGTGGGAAGGAAGAAATTGCATCTGGGCATATAAAGGTTTTCAGTTTTAACAGAAGAGAACAGAAGGGGACATAATACATGAGCTTAAGAATTTCTGAGTCTCACTTTCACTCACATTTGTTTGGTTATTTCTGTTTGAATGTAGTCTGTCTCCCCAAGTCACAGTTCAACAAGTGCTGCTGCCAGAAAGCAACTGCTGAAATTGCAGCAAGAAGACACTATAAGTGATGAGGCCAACACCGTCCTCAAATTGTTTCAGAGCTCTCTCCTAGAAAAAGAATGGCTTCAGAATTATGCACTGGTTATATTAATATTCACTATAGTATTTATAGGATGTGTTTCTTGTTGACATTTTAAAGACTCTGGTAATAGTGATGTTGACAATTTCATTTTATGCGGGTCATTCAATTGTTTTGCGAGAGAATCCTTAGATATAGTTCATTGCACTCTTTGAGAAGTAGGGTTGCCAAGTCCAATTCAAGAAATATCTGGGGACTTTGGGGGTGGAGCCAGGAGACATTGGGGGCAGAGCCAGGAGCAAGGGTGTGACAAGCATAATTGAACTTCAAGGGAGTTCTGGCCATCACATTTAAAGGGGCTGCACTCTGAGGAAGTCTGTTGCTAACCCTTCCCCATTAAGTACTTCCTGCTCCAATTTAAAGGCACACACCCATTTTAAAACCAGACCTGTTTGCAGGTCCTGCCTGAGATCTATAGGTACATGGTGGGTGTGAGGGAGGGGCTTCCCCCGCCGGCCAGCTGGCTGGGGGCGGGGGGAAGCTGGTAAAACCGGGGAACCCCCCGCTGGGACCTGGGGATTGGGAAGCCTATTGAGAAGACTGGGAGGTCGGGGTCTCAGAACCTCCTTACAATCCCTGGGCCAAAGGAGGCCCGTCTGAAAGCGACCAGGGACAGGGCCTTCTCGATTGCAGCTCCCTGTTGGTGGAATCAGCTCCCGGAGGAGGTGAGGGCCCTGCGGAACCTTGAACAGTTCCGCAGGGCCTGTAAAACAACCCTCTTCCGGTTGGCATATAATTAATTGTGATCGGAATGCCTGAATATTAAATCTCGAACATCAGATTATTGAATACTGGAAAATTTGAAAGACTGATTTAAGGAAAGGTAGCATAGTGTATATCGATGTGAGTTTTATGTATATTTAGGTTTTTATGTATTTTATTGTATAATTATTAACGTATTTAAATTGATCTCTGTTAGCTTTTTTCTGTTGTAAGCCGCCCTGAGCCCACCTCGGTGGGGAGGGCGGGATATAAATCGAATAAATAAAAATAAATAAATAAATAAATAAAATCATTTTACAAAACTAATTCAGAGCTCCTTCATTCAATAGTACAGTTTAGGAGTTGTCAGGGATCATTTGTCTACCATATGTCTTTCTACGCACATAACCATAATAGAGGCCTAGGAAAACTGACACTATGAAATTAAATATCCAGTTCTTAAAATTGTCTAATTTCCTCATATAGTAATATTTATCCAAAGAATTTGTAAGGATTTTAATCCCTTAAAAGAAGGGGGGAAAGCATGTAAATTTGTGAATATGAGTTTGATTGATGTTGTGTGACGCTAAAAAAACCTCTGAAATATTCTAACCAAAAACCATTTTGGTTTGCTTGTTAGTACACATGTAGATGGTCAGTACTCAATAGTCAAGTATATTGAGCATTCTCCTCAGGTAAATGGGTATTTGCTATTTGGATAACCTTCCGATTCATATTAGCATAATTCCAACATAACAAAAAATGATGGCTTATCTTAACTATGGTTAGTTTGTGGAAACCAGGATTCATCACTAAATCTGCCACTCACAGTACACCTCATCAAATGCTGGTTATGTTGCCTTCATTCTTTCCCTCTCCTTTTTCTAGACACACCTAGCATCCTAGCCTACACTGTGGCAAGGGAGGAATCATGGGAAATTCAGCTTTATAGATCTCAAAACTTCTGATAAGCCTAGGGCTGTTTCCACACTTATGTCTTTCTCTGCTTTGGCCCCCAAATGGGAGCACTTTTTTTTTTTTAAGCATCCTTACAATGTTGCACTCAAATTGTGCTCCAACCATGCTTTCTCTGTCCTCAATATCCTCTGTCCTCAATATCCTCTTTCCCAAACCTGCTTTTCTCCAGTCCTTTTGGGAAGAGTGCAGTCTCCAAGCATATTGTCATGCCAACTTGGGGAGAGGTGCACTTTTCCAAAGGTGCAGCCACATTGGAATCATTTTTCTTCTGTTAGTTCTGCATGGATGGCATGCCCTTTTCCAGCATGACACCACAGGACCTTTTGAGGGCTTTAAAAAAAATCAGTAATTCCTATAGTGCTATAATATTATAGTAATTACTGATTTTGTTTTTTGTTTTTTTAAAAAAAAGCCTTCAAAAAGACCTCCACTGGTACTATGGGGTAAAATGTAGGAGAAATTGTGGGTGACAGAGAAAAGAGCCTAGAAAATCCTTGTGTGGAAGCTCCACTCCCAGTATGCACACTTTTGCATTTATAGTAGCAAGGAAGGCATAATGGAGAATCCTCACAATGCAGATGCTGCCTAACTGTGGTTTCAGATTCTGCTTTGACGTACTCTAAGCAACCATAGTTAAAGGAGTGACCTATTTTCAGACAATCATGTTAATCACAATTAGTTTAATGAAGCCGTAGTTTCACCAAGCCATTCTGAGTAAGGTCTTGTTCACACTTCTGTTTGAATCCATAGCGGCAACATGTTTTTCACCAGCCTTGGCACAAGCTGAGCTGCCAGTTGCATGAAAATTCCAGCTGCTGTGCTCTACATGAACCTGGATTTCCTGTTTACAACCACTCAAAAAGCTGTAGCAGTAATGGCTTCTGGAAAGTCTTCCTGGACTCTTGTTCATTACACGGGACTTCCTTCTGAGAGTACCTGCTTAGTTCCACTTTCCTCATCCCAGTAGAACCAAATCTGAAATGGCATTCTGTTTTAGAGTTCCCTAAAGTTTATTTTGCATCTTAGAATAAACTGAGCAGTCATGGCTAGAACTGATCATGTTCATGTGATAGTTTTTAGAAGAAATCCTGTCAGCTTATATAGATGGAAAAATTATGGCACAATGAGCTCTCCCTACCTTAGGCCTCTTCACACAGAATCACCTCAGGAAAGGTACATGGATATATCCATTTTATTGAATCCTTTAGAGGTGTGTAGTCACATACAAGATCACTTCAAAAAGCAATCAGGTTAGTGGAAACTATTAAGGAGAAATGAGCTCTGAGTTTCTCATTTACACCTCATTACAAGTATCTGTGCTGCTCAAACAGGCCAAAAGGGACTAATGGCTTTACCTGCACTTTAAGCCCAACTTGCAAAGATTTTAGGTGTGAATGGATGCTGTTGATAATTAAGTCCTATTTGGAAAGCCTTGCTTTTCCCAGAAAGGATGTAATTGTTTTAATTAATCTTAGGACGCTCCATCTTTCTCCCAGTTTCCAGATTTTTGAGGGCCCTGGACAGAGAGTGCTGAGGGCCCCCTGTCCTCTCCTCTGCCTACCACCAGGCCCCCTCCTACTTGCTGACCTACATGCCTGTGCATCTTTTCCCTATCCCAAGAGTTCTCTTATCACCTGTACTTAGAGATGCCTGCAACATCTGTATCCCTGTTCTCAGGCAGCAGGGAACATACATGGTCAGTGGCAGTGGGCCCCACCAGAAGCCGTGGGCTCTAGCAGCTGCCCAACCTTATGGTTTGCTGATACTGGCCCTGCTTTCTTCTTTGCTTGTTAGAACCACATCAAATTAAGATGTGTTATAATTTTTCAGGTTTCGTGGTTAGATTTCTCAGCAAGATGTAGATCATATACATGACAAGGAGTGTATATTTCCTCCATGAGAAAGACATATACCTTTAGATGTGCTATATCAGGGGTAGCCAAACTTGCTTAATGCAAGAGCCACATAGAATAAATGTCAGATGTCTGAGAGCCACAAGACATGAACGTCAGATGTTGGATAGCTGCAAGCAAGGAAGGAAGGAACTAACTTTCAATGCATTGCCAGCTGGCTTGGCTTGGAAAAGTGATTTCTATGAGCCCCACAAGAAGGTGCCCCTATCCTTATTTCCAAATGGAGGAAAGACATTTAAAAGGAATGCAGCCCTTTTGAATGTGATGGCCAGAACTCCCTTTGGAGTTCAATCATGCTTGTCACAATCTTGCTCCTGGCTCCACCCCCAAAGTCCCCAGATGTAACTTGAGTCAGATCTGGCAACCCAACCTTGACTTCTGCTGGTTTGGTTGTCACCTGAGCCTAACCAAGGCACTGCTATCCATTCAGCAGCAGTGCACCTGTGCATAAGTAAGGGGGTAGTCCCAGTGTCTCCACATCTTCCTCCTGACAGCATCCAGGAGACAAGGTGACTCATGTCCCCATTCACTGGCAGCAAAAGCTGCATGGGGTTTTGATGCACACATGAAAGTCTGATTTAACAATGTTAGCCATCTCTCCAGAACACAACTCAGCTATCCAAACTCCACTCTTGACATCTCCTATTCAACACTACCTCTCCCAGATGGTATGCCAAAACTACCTATGCAATAATACTTATGCTTCATAAATATTATGCCAGTGCAGAAATCACCATTGTGGATTCATACTATTCCAGTCCCATTCACTTCTACTAACCCCCTTTTTTATGTTCCCTGTTTCTAATTTATCTCTCACAGTACTGAAAATTAAGGGGTTTGCCTTCTGTAATCACTGTGTACATAACTGTCCCTGCAAATTGCATGTTGAAATACAATGAAAACAGGTGACTATATTTTGTTTTCAGTAACAATCAGTGCAAATACATACCATAACTTGTGTGATGTGCAGAGAAGCTTTAGTACCCAATCATGTTGTTGTTGATCAGTCGCACAGTCGAGTCTGACTCTTTGTGATCCCACGGACAAAGCCACGTCAGGTCCTCCTGTTTTCCTCCATCCTTCGAAGTCTGCTCAAATTCGTGTTTGATACATCAGTAATGCTGTCCAGCCATCTCATCTTTTGCCATCCCCTTCTTCTTTTGCCTTCTGAATTTCCCAGTCTCAGGATCTTCTCCAGGGAGTGCTCCCTTCTCATTGGTGGCCAAAGTATTTGAGCTTCAGCTTCAGCATCTGACCTTCCAAGGAACAGTCTGGGTTGATTTGCCTAAGGACTGACTGATTGGATTTTCTTGCAGTCCAAGGGACCCTCAAGATTCTTCTCCAGCACCACATCTCAAAAGCATCTATTCTTCTGTTCTCAGCCATCCTTATGGTCCAGCTCTCACAGCTATACATTATTACTGGGAATACCATCACTTTGACTATACAGACTTTTGTTGGCAGGGTGATGTCTCTACTTTTTGTTATACTACCCAGGTTCACCATAATCGTCCTACCAAGGAGCAAACATCTTTTAATTTCATGGCTACAGTCACCACCTGCAGTGATCTTGGCTCCCAGAAACGTGAAGTTTGTCACTACTTCCATGTCTTCCCCTTCTATTTGCCGAGGTGTGATGGGGCCGGATGTCATGATCTTAGTTTTTTTTTATGTTGAGTTTCAAGCCTACTTTTGTGCTCTCCTCTTTTACCATCAACAAGAGGTTCTTTAGGTCCTCCTCACTTTCTGCCATTAGACTGGTGTCATCTGCATATCTGAGGCTGTTGATGTTTTTCCCGGCAATCTTAATTCCGGTTTGTGCTTCATCCAGGCTAGCATTCTGCATGATGTACTCTGCATATAAATTAAGTAAGCAGGGTGACAATATACATCCTTGCCAAACTCCCTTTCCTATTCTAAACCAATCAGTTGTTCCATATCCCATTCTGACAGTTGCTTCTTGACCCTTATACCGGGTTTCTCAAGAGACATGTGAGGTGGTCTGGTACTCCCATTTCTTTAAGGACTTGCCACAGTTTGCTGTGATCCACACAATCAAAGACTTTAGTGTAGTCAATGAAACAGAAATCAATGTTTTTCTGATATTCCCGTGCTTTCTCCATAATTCAGCAAATGTTGGCATTTGATCTCTTAATTCCTCTACCTCTCCGAAACCCAGCTTGAACTTCTGGTAGTTCCCGATCGACATACTGCTGAAGCCTAACTTGTAGGATCTTTAACATGACCTTGCTGGCATGTGAAATGAGTGCAATGGTGCTATAGTTTGAACATTCCTTGGCATTACCCTTCTTTGGTATTGGAATATATACTGATCTTTTCCAATCCTGTGGCCACTGTTGTGTTTTCCAGATTCGTTGACATAATGTGTGCATCACTTTAACAGCATCATCTTTTAGGACTTTGAATAGTTCAACTGGGATACTGTCATCTCCACTCGCTTTGTTGGTAGTAATACTTTCTAAGGCCCATTTGACTTCACACTCCAGAAGAGGAGAAGGAGAAGAAGAAGAGGAGAAGGAGAAGAAGAAGAGAAGGAGAAGAAGAAGAAGGAGGAGAAGAAGAGGAGGAGGAGAAGGAGAAGGAGGAGAAGGAGGAGGAGAAGAAGAGGAGGAGGAAGCGGAGGGGAGGAGGAGGGGAGGAGGAGGAGGAGGGGAGGAGGAGAAGAAGGAGGAGAAGGAGGAGGAGGAGGAGGAGAAGGAGGAGAAGGAGAAGGAGGAGAAAGAGGAGCCTGTTCCTGACACAATCTCTTCCTGAGCTTCATGCATCTGTTTGGGATCCATTACCACAAGGAACTACATATCACAATGCAGTGATCAGAAGAAGTAGTAGTTCCCTTCCTTTCAATCAAGGACATTTTTAGAAACTGAAAAAAAGCAAAATACAGCATGCTAAACAGTTCTAAAATCTGCCTATCTGAATTTGTATGTCTCCATCTGCTAGCAATAAGGAGAAAATATCACTTATGCATTTTGGAGCCCTGTGGCAGGGTGCAGCAAACATGATTTACGGGTAAAAGAACTTCTTGTTAGAGAACAAATCAATAAGTGGAAACAGAACAAGGAATTAGCAGGAGATGCTGATGACTGTGTTTGGGCAAGCTATATACTTGGAGACTGAGCAAGAGACTGCTGTTTTGAAAAACATAAACAGATATGGAATTTGGATCTGAAACTCAATGCCCTTCATAATGTGAATGTTTTGCCAGCACAAAATGAACTCTGAGCATGTTGCATTTGAATAGGAAAATACTGCTCTTCAGCACTGGCACCACACCCTTATTGAACACAAACATCAGCAGCTCAGGTCCATTCTTTTAATTTGTCTCAAGAATATGTAGGTATTGTGAAGAAACTCAGATGGTTAGTTTGAAATTTACTATATAGAGATAGGCTTTAAAAATTCACACACAATACTATTTGAATTTGATACTATTACAGACATTCCCCACTTCTTCAAGCAGCAAGAAGTTCCACGGGCAAAGCTTACCTGGACTGGTTCTCTTAGAATGAAAGCATATACGAGTCTTACGATGTTTTAAATAATATAGTTTATCTGATTCTAAAATGGGTCATATAGTATAGATCAATAGATCTACAAAGCGAAGCTAAGGACAGATAGGAGGGGATTTCTTGACAAACCTGACTAAACCCCCAGGTTTGCAGAAAAATCCAAAATGTAAAAAAGTAAAATACATCAGGGTGAAGGGGCATTGGCCCAGTGGCAGAGCATCTGCATGGCATGCAGAAAGTCCTGGGTTCAATCCGTGGCATCTCCAACTAAAGGGACTTGGTAGTAGGTGATGTGAAAGACCTCTCCCTGGTACCCTGGAGAGCTGCTGCAAGTCTGAGTAGACAATACTGACTTTGATGGACCAGTGGTTTGATTCAATAGAAGACAGCTTCATGTGTTCATTAAAACTCCCCCAATGCCATAGCAACAACAACAACAACAACAACAACTTTTATTTGTATCCCGCCCTCCCCGCCGAAGCAGGCTCAGGGCGGCTAACAACATAATTCATACATTAATTAGACAAATGGAATAAAACTACATTTAACAATTTAATTAAAATTCTGATTAAATTTAAAACTAATAAAAGTGCTAGTACTATGTTCACTTTTTATGATGGTGGTTTTCTTAACAATTTCATTCTTCTTCAGCGAAAGCCAGTCGGAAGAGGATGGTCTTGCAGGCCCTGCGGAACTGTTCAAGGTCCCGCAGGGCCCGCACTTCCTCTGGGAGTTGGTTCCATAGGCTTGGAGCCATGGAAGAGAAAGCCCGGTTACGGGTGCTTTGCAGCTTCTCCTCTTTTGGTCCGGGGATGGTCAACAGGTTTTTCCCAGCTGACCTCAGTGCTCTCTGGGGTTCATATGGGGAGAGACGGTCCCTAAGGTAGGCAGGTCCTCGACCATATAGGGCTTTAAAGGTAATGACCAGCACTTTGTAGCTTTAAGAAACAAATGATCACTGAGCTAGGCAAACATAACAGTATTGAGGAGTCTTCCAAACTTTGGTCTCTGTAAATCAAAGCCATGTTGCTGGGAGCCAGGTAGATTTCAGAGGCCAAAACAGCCCCCTCCCGTGTCATAACCTCTGGTGAAAGAAATGCATAGTTTGTTACCGGGCTTTGTCTGACACTCGGAAAGGGATCAAAGACTTGAAGGTAGGATCAATCAAGTTATGCATTAGATTGGATTTTAGCAAGGTAGAGACTGGAGGAAGAGACATTTGGCACTTCCAGAAGATCAGAGTGAGAGTACTACTTATCCATAGCTCCCATGTCATTATGCATCCCGTTTGGGTGGGAATGCTGGAGGGGAAATGGGTGAGATTGTGCTGAGATACAGACTGCCGGCACCAACCAAACCAGGCTCTCTACTGGGTCCACTCTACCTATTCTAGATGGAGTGTTGACTTGGCCTGTCTTTCGGTCAGACTCCCATTTTGTTCACCAAGAATAGGAGACCCTCTCTCTATATTTGTCCTGGGGTACTCTGTTTATATCAGGCAGCGCTTCTCAGTAACAATACCCCCTTTGCGGTTGTGCTTATCTTTGGATATGACGACTGCACATTCGAGAGGCCAGGTGGCGCTGCCGTTGGGGAACTGCTTTTTCCAGAGAAGAGGCACAGACAGCTAGAGAACGAGACAGCAAAAGGATCAGAGATAGGAGTGTCATCTAGAAAAATGGGGCGCCAGCTCTCTAAGAGCTCATTACTTCCTGAAGACCAAATTCAAAAATACCAAATTAAAATGGAGGGCTGCGGGGACACCTTTCCTTCTGGATCTGTGCTAACATGGGAGTACATTTGAATAGTAATGGTTGTACATGAGCACACTGCGACAGAATGAAGCTATATACAGAAGTAGGATGGATACTTATTAAATCAGTTCACTAGAGGCATCAGAATCATTCATTCAAAATGTGCACACAATGTATATATACGTTAAATGCATGGCGAGTCTCGCAGGCAGTCTGCCTTTGACCCAGGCTATAGAACAACATTCGTCTATCTAACATAGTTTCCTATCTATACCCGAGGTTCTGCATTCTTTACATGCTTCTTCGTGCCGGTGGGCACAGCAACGCCTTTTCTTTTCCATAATAAATTGCCTTTACACTGAGGTAAGAGGCTCAGTCCCCGGGATTTGTAGCAGTTGCCCCGGTTACTACATGCTCTCCTTTTAAAGAATATTAAAGCTTCATGGGAAAAGAACACAAAGATCCCTGGGCTCCAGAGAGGACGATCACGATCCTGCATAAAGGTACTTGGAAACAAAAAGCAGACTCAAATGTTAGCTCCTTTTCAGATGAAGCATAACTTCAGGGAAAATCCAGTTTTACGGCTGCAGGGCTTATCAGCAAGGCTGGGCTACACTCCTTTTCAAACAACATGGAGTTTTGCTTGGCAACAATACACAGACTTGGGAGAAATCTCTGAGAGGGCGACAGTCCTCTCATATGTAAAAATGAACTGGAGCATGACGGGTTTATTGTTGGATGGACGGAAGAATTTATTTCTAACTTATTCAGTGACCAACATAATTCCTAGTCTAATATGCCAAGGTTCTCTCAGTCCCTCCCAACTTTCTTCTGGTGTTGGTGCAACCTACCCATATTTATCATGAACAAAAGGAACTTCCTGCTGTAAGGTGGAATCTCGGCAATGCAAGCCTGCACTTTCATTTCTCCTCCCCGCCATTGATCGGGGCCCACATGGGTCTCGATTCGACAGGGGCTCCTCACTCCATGTGGACCGAATCCTAACCAGTAACAGGCCAGGGAAAGTCTGCGCCTCACTCCACTGCTTTTTCTCTCTTTTAACAATCGGAAAGGAGGGGACCCCTTGTGTTGGGGTCCCCTCCTTTCCGATTGTTAAAAGAGAGGAAAAGGGTGCCTGTGCTTCCTCTTTTTCTTGACGTCATGAGGGGGAATGGTTGGAGGTTTTCTTGCATGGCCGAGCTTCCTGACCCTATTCCCACAATCCCTCAGCGTTTTTCCTTATTTCTTCAGAGCACGCTCCATTTCCTTCAGGGCTGTGCATATGTAAAGCAGTTATCTAAAAGCATCATGGGGGAATACATTACAGGCTTACTCTGGCAGTGATCCTTATTACCAGGTACTGTTATAATACATACTAATTGCATATGCGAGGGTGTGCAGTTCCATTATCTATTGGCAGCAGCATTAGGCAGACTTATATTAACATTTCATTATGAAAGTACATCCCTGCAAGGTAGGCTCTGAGTGTCAGCGATACTTCTGTATCTGGGACAATGGCCTCCAGTGAGTCCATCCTGACCTGGGCCTGCCCGACAAGAAAGCAGGAGTGCCTGTCGAACCGGTGACCCCTCGTTGTGTGTGGCCATGCATACGAGTAGTCTAAGTTTTCCGCATAGACTGCATAGAGATGACAGTTTCTACAACGTGGAGCTCCAAGGTGGAAGAGCTCCATCTTACAGGCCCTGCAGAACTGTAATAGATCCTGTGGCCCCTAACCTCTTCAGGAAGCTCATTCCATTAGCATGGGGCTGCAGCTGAGAAGGCCTTTACTTGAGTTACAGCCAGTTTAGCTTCTCTGGGGCTGGGGACTGAGAAAAGGTTTTGAAACTCCGATCATAATACTCTCTGGGGGAATGGGAGGAAAGATAGTCCTGCAGGTATGCAGGTCCCTGGCCATATTGGGCTTTAAAGGTAAGAACCAGCACTTTGAAATGAATCTGGTATGCAATCAGTAACCAGTGCAGAGCTTTTAGTGCAGGCTGAATGTGCTCCCCCAAGGGGAGACCCAATAACAGTCTGGCTGCAGTGTTCTGCACCAGTTGAAGCTTTTGATTTTGAGACAAGGGCACCCCACGTAGAGAGCGTTACAGTAGTCTAGTCTTGAGATGACCATAGCATGGATCACTGTCACTAGGTTGTCACGGCTGAAGAAGGCAGCCAGCTGCCTTACTAGTTGGAAGATGGTAAAAGGCCAATTTGGCAGTGGCTGCTACCTGGGCCTCCATTGTTAGAGAGAAATCCAGGACCACTCCCAAACTCCTAACCTTCGGCATTGACACTAATTGTGCCCCACTGAATGCCAAGAGTGAGGTCTCTGACCCCAGACCACCATGGCTCAAGTACAAGACTTCTGTCTTGGTTGGATTCAGTTTCAACTGACTTAGCCTGAGCCAATCAGCCACAGCATGTAATGCCAGGTCCAGTGTTTTGGGTTGTAGTCAGGCTGGCCACCCAACAACAGATAGAGCTGCATATTGGTGACGTCCCAGCCCTCTGGGCAGTCTGGGCAAGGGGGTACAATAGATGTTAAATAACATCAGGGAAAGAACAGTCCCTTGTGGCACTCCGAATAATAGTGAGTGCCTCTGGGACAGCTGCTCCCCTATCACCACCCTTTGTTTGTGACTCTGGAGAAAAGAGGAAAGCCACTGTAAGGCAGACCCTTGTATCCCAGCATCAGTGCGGTGGTGGATCATGAACTAATGGTCAACGGGTCCAACAACAGCAGCACTGCTGCCCTGCCCTGATCCAGATGCCTCTGGAGGTTGTCCATAAGAGCAACTAGTATTGATTCCATCCCACGGCCTGGGTGAAAGCCTTACTGGAAACATCCTCCAGGAATTTCTGCAACTGAATTGCTCTCTCAGTTATCTTGCCCCAAAAAGGCAAGTTTGACATCGGCCAATAATTTGCCAATACAGCCAAGTCCAGTGATGGTTTTTTTCAAGAGAGGGTGGACCACTGCCTCCTTTAGGGCCCCAGGAAAAGTCCCTTCACATAGGGACCTGTTAACAATTTCCTTTAAGGGACCTCGTAGCGCCACCCGGCTAGCTTTAACTAGCCACGATGGGCATGAATCTAAACTGCATGTGGTTGAGCAAACAGTGATAAGAACATCCTCCAGACTGAGCTGAGAGAATTGCTCCAGAATTGGACCAGAAGATGTGCATGGAGCCTCAAGCTCAATTACTGTTTCAACTGTGGCAGGGAAGTCATGGCAAAGCAATAAGACTTTATCAGTGAAAAAACTTGCAAAAGCCTTGCAGCCGATGTCCATTTCCTTAGCGTTTGGCCTGCATTGAGGCAGGGTAGTCAAAGACTGAATTGCCCTAAATAATTGTGCCAAACATGAGTTCATGGATGCAATCAAGGCCGTATAATGAACTTTCTTAGCAGCCTTGACTGCCACCTCATAGGTTCTCATAAAATACCTATAAGATGTTCTTGTCGCTTTGTCACAAGCATGCCACCACTGTCTCTCTACCTGTCTGAGCTTATGTTTCATCAGCTGCAGCTCTGAGGTGTACCATGGAGCCCCTTTTTTGAGCCCCTGTTTAGCTGGGGAGTGATTTCATCAATGGCTATGGAAAGTCAGCTATGCCAGTCCTCTGCTAGCTCATCTAATGTGCCTCCAGGGGGCAAGGGATCCCAAAGAGCCACCTGGAACCACACAGGGTCCATTTGACTCTTCAGGCAAGCCAAAATATGCTTGCTGCCTAAAAGGTGGGACACTCATCCGGGCCTTCAGAATTAAGTGGTTCAACCATGACACCGCATCAGCAGTAATCCAGTCCACTGTAACCCCACCATGAAGATCAAATCCAGCGTGTGTCCAGCCCTATGAGTGGGAGTTATTACAGATTGGGAGAGTCCTAGTGCCATCATGGATGACACTAGGTCTGCTGCCTGCATGGAGGTCGCATCATCAGCATGGACACTGAAGTTGCCCAAGAGCAAAAGCCTAGGGTGCTCCAGTGCCCAGCCTGCTACGGCCTCCACCAGGGATGGCAGGGTGCTGGCTGGTGCATGAGGCAGTTGGTACACCAGCCAGATAACCATACTCTCCTCAGCTTCCAACACAAAACCAACACACTCTATGGTAATGATCTTTGGTGATTGGAGTGCTGTGAAGGAATAAGTCTCCCAGATGAACAACGCCACTCCACCCACCCCACCTGCTAGTCCATGACTGGTAGAGGACTGAGAACCTGGAGGTGTCAAGACGTGGAACTTCAAACAGAGACGGATCATATTGTTGCAAAATTAATCCATTTATTTGAGAACAAACAGTCTAGTAAGGAGGCAAATTGAGTTTGATAACTTTCAAGGCCGAAGCCAGCCTTTTTGTACATTTCAAAGGAAGGAATCAATACAGCATTTTCACACTCTGAGAGACAGTCGGCGCTTCCCATACCCCTTATCTCCTTCCCAGGAAGCGATTTCCTAGTCACCTTGAATATGCTAACTTCAAAAGCCCCAGATGGTTTCTAGGCTAGGTGTGAAATTCTTCTCCTTGCGGTTACAGATTGCTGGGGAAAGATGCATGTTACTGTTCTCACGGTTAGTAAAGCAGGGGTCACAATGGAATACAATACGGCGTTAGTCATGTCAAGCTATTCTAATCTACAGTTCATTTTACCATAAGCAAGTTACACGTCTGACAGGAGGGGCATCTGGGAGAGAGCCACTGTCTCCCCCTCTCACACCCAGGTCTCAGTCATGCAAGCAAAGTCAATGTCCTGCTCCAGCAGGAAGTCTCAAAGGACTGAGGTCTTATTATTAATGGACCTGGTGTTACACAGTACAAATGCTGGAAGTAGGTTACTTGCCCTACCCCACTGTCTGCAACCCTTTGGATAGGATGCAGGCTGGAAGGGGACTGAGCTTCTAACATCTCAGTCCCCTTCCTTCACTTAAATACCTGTTCCCACCACTATACTTTCCTCTCCCCAGGAGTACCAGAATCCCCAATCCAGTCATCACCTTTTGTTAACACTGATGGTCTTCGCCACAGCCTCAGATCAATCAGTGGAGAACAACCAGGGCTTTTTTGTAGCAGGAACTCATTTGCATATTAGGCCACACACCCCTGATGTAGCCAATCCTCCTGGAGCTTAAGTAGGCCCTTTACAAAGAGCCCTGTAAGCTCTTGGAGGATTGGCTACATCAGGGGGCATGGCCTAATATGCAAAGGAGTTCCTGCTACAAAAAAAAAGCCCTGAGTACAACTAGTGATGGAATTTAGTGCGCCACTATATAAATTATCCAGCTCTATAACTTAATCTCTAAAACCTAGTCTACCTCTTTGGCCCATCAACCCACTCATCTCCTATCTAAGTCTTCTAAATTACCAAATGTTCTCTAAGAAACTAATTCCCTATCTATTAATATTAACCTATAGTCCCAATAAATAACTAGTAACCAATCAATCCAATCAGTCACTCAATACATTAATAATCACTAAATGATACTGCTAGGGTCTAATCAATCAATCAACAAATCAATACAAATAATCATCAGTAAATTTAGCAGCTACTCCCAACTTAGCCTGGTGCTGGCAGCCCCTGAGGAACTCAGCCAGACTTTTTTGCAGGGAAAGTTGAAGCTAGAGGAGAAGAGTTAGATGGTTGTTGAGTGGGAAAAACAGAAGTAAGCAGGGAAATGTGAGAAGCTATGGGGGCTGCCAGGGAAGCAAAAGAGGAAATAGTGGGGGAATGGAAAATAGGATACCTCCTGAAAGTCCTTGTAGGTCCCCTGCATGTTTGCAATATTTACAAATAGTCAAGCAATGCAGATGTGGAGGGAAAAAAGGCCTTTCTCCATAGCAGCTGGTTTGCTACCACATAGCAGATCCCCAGAGAAAGATCCTATATCCCAAGGTGCTTCACTTGAACTCAAAACTGCCTGTCTGCTTCTTTCTCTGTCCTGCTTCTCAGACATACATCTGCCTCCTCCCTTCAGCTGGGTGGGGTCACTTCCTCCATGCTCTGATGGGTGCTTGAGCAGAGCCATCACTGGACCATCTTCAAACAATTATCTTCCATTGAGCAAACATCCACAGATGTTAAGGTACATTAACATTCTTTTGTTTCATACCTTGGCTCCAGTCCCCTTAGGCCAAACCCATTACAGTATTTTCCTTCTTTGTATATCTTCACATCTGCAGGCTTCAAAGAGCCTATTCAAAATTATTCAGGAGTTTTTATACTTTGGTCAGTGGGTCGTATTAAGATTGCCTGCTGTCACCTTGGAACCATTTATTTCAAGTAATATTTATGAGGACCATTGCTTTTATTAGTAACATTTGAAATGCTTTTTAGAGTCCCTATTTTAATTTTGTTTACTCAGCAGGACTGCCACATTCCCTGCAGGGTTACTTTGGATTAGCCTGCCCTGATGTGGGATCACTTCCAGGCCATCTAGCGAGTAAGTAAATGTAAAGTCAGTGCAGATATAAGGATTTGGTGTAGGCATACTATACCATCACATTAATGGGGTATACAAAATGCATGCCTCAGGTTTTTTCCTCACCATGTTACTCATGCCAAAGCGGCAGCATTGGGGATTTTTTAAAAATGCACACCCTGCTTTTCTCCCCAGTGGAAACCCAAAACAGCAACCCTGCAAGTTAGGCTGAGAGACTAAGTGACTGGCCCAAGGTCACCCGGAGTTTCCATGGCAGAATGGTGATTTAAGCACAGATCCTCCATTACTCTAATTACAATATCATGCTTGCTCTGGTATGGCAGTGCTGGTTGAAATGGTGGCAGGAAGATTTTTTAAAATGGAAACATAATTCAAATGTGGATGAGACCAAATTATAGATAGCAATTTTTTTGGGGGGGGGGGGGAGACAACCACACAGAGGCTTTATTCAGAATCATTTTAAAGGATCTTAATATTAGCTAAAGCCTATGTTTAAGCAAACAAAAGATAGCAGAATTGTTGAATGACAAGTGTTCTATGACACTTAATGTGTCATTAGATCTTTTAATCCTAGACACTGTGAATGTAAAATCAAATGTGTTGTTCATCTCTTGGTATGAATGATTGCGCACACACTCCAACAAACCAGCTCCAACATCATATGTTTTTTGTGCTTGTATGAATGTTCAAGCCCCACCCACATTCCATCCTGAAATTGCTGAAGCAGCATGCAGAGAAGTGCTAGAATAATTATAGTTTATAACTCCTCTGGAATTAATCTGGTGTCTCAGAGGTGAGCATGGAAAATGGTGCAATTTCTTCAGCGTATCATTGTGTCAGACAGTCCTCTGGTTTTCATATTTTATGAATTAATGTGACTCTTTCCTTGCCAAAGCTCTTTTGCTTCCCTAGAATGTATGAATGCTATGCATTCACTAACATTTATTACCTTAATGAAGGTACAGAGAAATCTTTTGTGGTCTTATCAGAGCAGACTCAAATTGTTGTCGGTAAGAAAGAGAAAGTTGTATCCTACTTTTCTTAACCATACAGTTTCCTTTATAGCCTCTTGTTTTACTAAATGCTATTATCCACTCTTGTTAAGTTTTCTTTAAAGTTTAATTTTAGTTTTATACAATATTATTTCACACTGCCTTTGCTGGCAGAGGGAAGTTCAAGGATAGCCTTTAAGGGCATGTTTCCTTCTGAGGAAAAAGCTTAGGAGGTTTATGGTGACTTTGCAACAATCTGTCCACTGACCAAAGATCACTGGTACCCAAACATAAGCAAACTACGAACACAATGGAACTGTCAGCCTAGGATCAAGCACCCAAACTAAATTGAAAACCTGTTTTTCAGCTCCGTTGGCACCTACTCCCCAAGCTCAGAGTTTGCTGTGTCTCCAATATAGATAGGAATTCTTTACCTAAAAGAAAACAATGTAGTGATTCCCCATGATATGCACAATCAAGGGCAAATTTCCAATGTGCATATCACACATGTACAAAACAAACACATGCTCTAAGATGACTGAGTGCTTTTGTCCTGCATGGAAATGCTATCCATGTAAAACATCCATCACATCTGAAGCAGCCCCCAGACTGGGCAAACCTGTTGTCAGGTCCCCAGCGTCCTGCAAGATGAAGGTAACGCAGCATTCATTCCAGTGTAGCTTTAGACAAGGAGCAGCCAAACTGCCCATTAGTGTGTATTGTTCCCAGCCCATACCAAAGTCATCTCTCAGTTTGCATAACAGGATAACAGCAACAGAATTAACGGAGCCTTAAATCCTCCTTATCATGTTCCGAGACCCCGTGTATTCAAAGTGTAAAACTATAGCCAGATGGAAACTGACTAAACTGAATGGCTTTCACGAAAACTGTGATGAATGTTACCAGTTCTCTACAGGTTCCAAGACAGGATCTTTAGTTGTCAGTCTGCAGCTGAAATTGTATTCAAAACACCCTCATTGTCTAAAAAGATACAGCAATTTTTGTTTGATAAAGCATCTTCCTGGGTTTTATGGCTACTCATAATGTGTTCTTGTAGGGTATTAGGTAGTTCTTTTCCAAGGTTCTCTTCCTGGAGGTTGATGGGGCTACCTTTTCTGTTATTTAAGTTTGCCAACATCAACAATGGTGGTGGCTGAGCAGTCAACTTGGATGGAGAATACTCAGATACATGAGGCGATGGAGGAGCAGCTGACACAGTGTCATGTTGAGGAAAGTCATTTGTTGTACATAGAAGTTTTAATCTTAGATGCTCCAGTCTAGTAGTTATCCATGCCTGCTCAGGTAAAGGAAAGTCGGGAAAAGAGTTTAGTAAGTTCTCCTCAATTGAGCTTTCAGGAGAAAAATGTACTGATGGAAGATCATGGTGAATAGAAGAAACAGGCCTCCTGACCTGGGTCTGAACCTCCATCAGTTTGTTGCTGAGAGAAACATCCGCTTTCTTTACTTCCTTTATATCCATTGCATCCTTTACAACAACAGATCTTTGTGAGATAGAGGTCAGGGGTTTTATAATTAGATTTTTAAAAACCCGAGCTAGGAAAATCCTCTTAGTATGCAGGAGTTCTTTCTGTTGCATCATTATTCTAGGACCCCTAGTGGAGCCAAAAGTAAGCATCGCCCTGTCCAAGCAGGTTTCCGGAAAGGATTCAGTGTCATTGATCACTGCCAAACACTCCATCAATTAGCTTTTTCAGGTGTTTAAGGCCCTTTGAAGACTTTATATGTAGCTTTTGTTGATTTGGCTGCCGCCTTCGACTCAATTGATAGGAGCCGATTGTGGTCTAAACTTGCGGATATAAATATTGATAACCACCTATTATTTCTGCTCCAAGAGCTAAATAAGCATAAGTATGCCCAAGTCAGAGTTGGAACCTCTGGCTCCCTCATTGACAGAATTCCAATTTGGAAGGCGGTGAAGCAGAGCTGCATGCTGGCCCTCTCATTATACAACCTCCATATTAATAGCATAGTTGAGAACCTCTCAGGACCTCAATTCACCACTCCCACTTTGGGCCATCAAAAGATTTCTGTTCTACTTTATGCTGACAATATGGTCTTAATTTCATTTACAAAAATTGGTCTGAAGAGATTATTGCATCAGCTAGGGACTTTTTGAAAAGAAGAAGCTCTCTTTATCAACTATGACAAGACCAAAGTAATGGTTTTCAGGGAAAAAGCCATAATTTTCACCTGGAACATTTTGGGCAATCCTATAAAACAATGTAACTCATTTAACTATCTTGGTATCACATTTAAGGAGACTCTTAACTGGTCCTCTCATGTTGCATCAATTAAATCATCTGCACTTAGATTGGTTGGGTCTATTCTAAGCTTTTACTTTTCTATAAGGTGGTCACCTTATAGATCCTGAGATTATAAAAGAGTAAGGTCATACCCCACCTTCTGTATGGAGATGAAGTGTGGGGATGGAATAATAGCAATTTAGCTAGCCTTGAAGTAGTTCAGAACCAATTTTTACGGTGTATCTTAGCACTTTCCAAGGGGTCTCCTGCTGCTTTGATGAGATCTGAAACTAGTATCCCTTCTCTTATGGCTCAGGCACACTTAATAATCATTAGATATTGGAAAAGGGTTGAAAACTCAAGGTCTAATTCCCTTAGTCATCAGTCTTTCAATCTTCTGTTAGCTAAAGATCCTCAGTGCCTTGAGTTTATTAATAGCATACACTCAAGATACCTTATCCCTGATGACAGCTTGGGTCCCACAACTGACAAATCCCATCTTAGAAAATGGGTATTTGACTCTGATGCCCGATTAGATCGTACCTTAATATTAAAATCAAATATTAAAACCATGGTACAAATTAATTAAACTCTAATCAAGATCTCCATACTTAGTTAACATTTCTAATCATGTTCTTAGAGTGAGCTTTACTTCCTTACGATTCCAGTCAATGCCAACAGCAGTCATGGAAGGTTGTTTAAACCAAACTTCAGTGGCCCAACGTTTATGCATTTGCTATTCTTATGCAACTGAGGATTTACCTCATTATTTACTTTTCTGTTTGCTCTATTCCAGTCCAAGGGCTAAATTTTTAGATGGAATTCTCTAAGTGCTTATTCAGTTGAAAAAAAACAGTATGTCTTTTATCTGATATTGATGCTTATATCTCCCAGAAAGTTTCAGTCTTTGCCCTTGCAGCAAAGAAAATACGTTCCAAGGTGGCAATGTGAAGGGATAACTTTTAGATTTATGTCTACATCTTTATTGTTATTGCCATTGTATTGCATCCGTTGTTATACCCTTGTTATACCTTACATGATACTTTGTATGTTTTAACTTCTGTCTGCCGTGTGAGAATCTGCCCTGTTGTCACTTTCAATAAGAAATGTATTTAATGAAGTTCTTACAATTTTTTCATGATCCAGTTTTCAGCAATTTTTGGCCTGGTAGCTAGACCTATAAAATGTGGGAGCTTGATTCTACTGCCCGTATAAATTTGATATAAATGTTCTGAAAAGTCATGTGAAAATATACTAATGAATATACTAAAGCAGGCACAGGAGATGAAGCCAGTGGCACAACTGGCAATCCAAGAAGACAATGCAGGCTCAAATTTGTGGTAAAAAATAGCAGTAATGGGTCTGCAGAGCTGTGAGGTTGCCAGGAACAGTATATCACCTGCTTAGCGCCAACTGAGATAACCAGTGATTTGATTGCATACTGGAATGCCAAAGAGGTTATTAATCTCATCAAGATTAACATGGTCTCTCATTCCATACGTGGGCAGGATAATACTTGATGTTTTACATTAGTGGAAGGTCAGATTCACCTTATCTTATTTCCCAACAACTGCTGGATGAAAATGGTATCCCTCCTTTTCTTTTAGATAATAGAGTAGCTAGCCCCTCGTTACAGTGTAGAAAGAAATAACATGCACATGCTGTTAAAGAATTTTTGATCAAACTGTTTCACAAACACATTGCATTTGAGGAGCTAAGAATATGAGCTGTTAGCTATGGCATTTCTTCTTAAAATATCACCTTAGGCAAGCCAATGTCCCTCAACATTGCCCATTCCTCACACACTCACCTGCAATGCTGAGCTAGTAAAGCAGACCTATATAGCAAGGTTGTTGTAAAGATTGCTGATGGTGTATATGGAGTATATGATTTGGCAATTTATAAAATACTTACTTATTTACCTGAAGTGAAGACAAGGTATCAAGAAAAAGAAAAGGTGAACACATACAAGTTGCAATTACTTACAGCATTTTTTTTGTGGGGATTGTCTTATATTCAGAGCCATTTTCTCTTCAGTATATATGGATATTTTTATGTATAGCTATCAGAAAAAACTTTCAGGGTTTTTTTTGTGTTGCAGAAATCTAGCTCCCATCTGCTGTAACTGTAGCAAAAAAAGAGAATTGATATTCAGTCATCATGAAGGTGCAATTGTATATTGTGTTCCATTGTTCGGTACAAATTTGATAAACATGGCATTTGTTTGGCATACATATTGTAGAAACAGTTATGATGCATATTAAATATAGTACTGTTATTGAACTGATATATTGAAAGGTGTGACTTTCTCTGGCAATGACTTAATTAACTTGTGAGGTGGCATGTGTTCGTTCACAATATTCTTTAAAACAGAACATTGGGCTATCATATTTGGTAAGCAGCTGTCATATGTTGTTTCATGAGCCTAGAGAAGCCTGTGCAGCAGGAGTTGCAGGGCTTACATCTTCCAGGATCCCTTCTGTCCCTCTGATTGGGTGAACGCAGTTTTGGAGGGAAAATTTACCCAGAGGGGTGGGACCTGGGAGGAAAGCATAAATAGGCCAAACTTCAGACAAGGTTCTGGAGAGGCTGCAGACAGAGGAGTGTTATCTCTTGAAAAGCTGCAGCAGGAAGGTGCCCTCACTCAAGGGTGAGTCCATTTGGAGTTATAGAAAGGGAACATCTAGTTAGCTGTATCAGGGCTTCCTGCTCCTCTGCTGTGTGACAGGTTGTATGGCCAAGAACAGAGGGGAACATATGCCAGTCTTGAGTAAAAAACACGGAGGGTGCTCTTGCAGGCCAAAATGGGAGTATTGGTAGGAGTCCAAAAGACAATCATAAATAAGAGGATTTATCAGGGGATTTTTTGAGCAGGAATACACAGGCTTGCAGTTTCGACAGGTTTGGTGTCAAGGGGTGTGGCTTAATATGCAAATGAGTTTCTGCTGGGCTTTTCCTGCAAAAAAGCCCTGGGATATATAATCCATCTTTTTGATATTCTTTGCTAATGATAAAAAGTAGCAATAATGGATTAACACAGTTTGTATATATTTTAAGAAAATACATCAGTATAGATAACTTTGCATGGCATTTGAAGTTATAATTATCCAAAAATGTGAGTGCTAACAGGTAGGGCTAGCTATTGTTAGAAGATTATTCAGAAAACCTGTAAATATGGGAAACTGAATTGATCTGGAGCATCTTCTATACTCCTTGCTTGTAACCTGTTTACTTTTGTAAAAATAATTTTGTAAAAATAATTGATGAGCTCAAATAATGGTTTTTCTTTAAGAATCTATTTAACACTAATGAATGGTATTATTTCAAGTGAATATCTGCCAAAAGAGTAAATAATTATGCATCTACTAAAAAAGATTAAATGGAGACAGGATTCTCCAGGTATATTTTTACTGGATCACCCTATCCTCATGCCTTTGCCTAAACATAGCAATTTAAATTCTTTTTCACTCCACTTCTGTTCAAGCAGTAGGAAAGGAAAGGAAAGGTCCCCTGTGCAAGCACCAGTCATTTCTGACTCTGAGGTGATGTTGCTTTCACAACGTTTGTAATGTTATGAAAAGCTCATTGCTTCCCCAGCTGTAGGAAGTTTCCAGGGTGTGTCTCCTCACAAGATCTGTTTCCTTGTGATGAGAAAGAAAGAGAATGTGTGTGTGTGTACTGGAGACTAACAGTAATATCTACTTAATATGCTTTGCTTGCATATCTGTAATTGAAAGCAAGAAGATTCCTAAAGTATTAATCCAATCACAGATTTTCAAAGAGCAATCATATGAATGCAGTGAGTCCCTAAGGCTGTTCTTAGCTGTAGCTAATTCCAGCTAAAAACTTCCAGCTCTATGATCCTGGAGATCTGTAAATTGAAAAAGAATCTTATATTCTAATAGTGAAATCAAGATATCTTTGGAAACTTAAAATCAGTGACCAGAGCAGTGAACAGGCAAAACAGTTCTACAAAACTTGAAAGGATACCAGAAAAAGGATTGCAGAAAAATGTGAAATGTGGAAAAAAAATAATAATACACTGGGTGGCTTAAAAATTCAAAAAATGATAAAAAGAGAGCCTGTAGCTTTAAGCAACAGATACCCTCAGTGGCTGTTGCTAGGCAACTACAGTATTCCAGGCTTCAGTTTCTGTCATTAAAAAGGCAGAGGAAAGGAGCAGGGCCTATTTTGGCCTTTGAGGGAGAACTCATGGAGGCCAAGCCTGGCTAGGGCTGCCAGCTCCAAGTTGGAAAATTCCTGGAAGTTCTGGGGTAAACTCCGAGGAGGGCCAGGCTTGAGGAAGGGAGAGGCTTCAGCCAGATATAATACCATAGAGTTCACTCTCCAAAACAGTCATTTTCTCCTGGGGGGCAGATCTGTCTGTTCAGTTGTAATTCCAATCAGGAGGTTGGCAACCCTAGGCCTGGAAGCATGACTGAACTAGGCCTGGATGCTGCTGTTCAACAGCAGCCATCCTATAAAAGCCAGTATGGTTTAGTGGTTATCACTTCAGAGTATAGTCTGTGAGACCCAGGTTTGAATCACCATACTGTCAGCCTAACCTACCTCACAGGGTTGTTGTGTGATTAAATAGGAGGAGAAAATAATGTAAGCTGTTTTAGTCTCCATTGTGGAGAAAGATGGGATATAAATGAAGTAAATACAGCTGAATGCAAAGAGGCAGTTAAAAGATAGGTTGGTGAACAGCTGAGAAGGAGAGAGTGAGGTAAGGAGAGGATATAGGGATTGCTATGCCAAGAGGAGGGAAGAAGGTTAGGAAATTCCTTTAAATGGAAGAGGAGGAGATTGGATTTATACCCTGCCCTTAACGCGGAATTTCAGAATGGCTTACAATTTCCTCCCCCTCCCCACAACAGACACTCTGAGAGGTAGGTGGGACTGAGAGAGCTCTCCAAGAACTACTCTTGAGAGGAACAGCTCCAAGAGAGTTATGACTGACCCAAGATCATACCCGCATATGCAGGTGAAGGAGTGGGGAATCAAACCTGGTTCTCTCAGATTAGTGTATGCACACTTAACCACTACACCAAACAAGATCTCAGTTTGATCAAAGAATAGCACAATAGCCTGGAGACGGTGGGGTTTGAGGAAGGGAGGAACCTTAGAGGGGTAATGCCATAGACACCACCCTCCAAAAAAAACCATTTCCTCCAGGGGAACTTAGGTTGCCAACTGCCAGGTGGGGGCTGGAGATCACCTAGAGTTACTTGGATGGAAGCCCACCTTCTATCCAGATGACAAATCAGTTCCCCTGGAGAATATGGCTGTTTTGGAAAGGACTCTGTGGCACTGTACCTAGCTGAGGTCACATGACTCCCCAGATCTTGCCCTTTGAAGGCTTTACCCCCAAATCTCCAGGAATCCCCCAGCCTTGAGCTGGCAACTTTAAGGGGAGCTGATCTCTGTAGTTGGGAGATCCATTGTGATTCCAGGACATCTCCAGACCGCACCTGAAGGTTAGCAATCCTAGAATGAGAGAAGGAAGCAGGAAAAATGGAGAGGCTATGAGGACTTTCAGGAAAGAGAAAGAGGCAAAAGTGGAAGAGGGGGAAGTGAGATGACTCCCACAAGGATGGGTTCCCACTTGTTCTTTTCTATTACACACAGTCATAAATGAAACACTGATCTCATGCAGATTGCCAGTAATTAAACCCAATTGAGGAAATAGCAGTTGATCAGCCCTGAACATTAGGAATTAATTTAAACAACTGCCAACTCAGTGTTACAATAACTGTGATAGTGGAATGTGTTGTCAAGTCACAGCCAACGTATGGCAACCCCTCATGGGGTTTTCAAGGTAAGAGATATTCAGAGGTGGTTTGCCATTGCCTGCCTCTGCGTAGTGTCCCTGCACTTTTTTGGTGGTCTTCCCATCCAAATACTTCCAAGATCAAGCTAGCCTGGTGCTCTTGTGCTAGTATTTCCCTCTAGGATCCCTCCTCTCCTCACAGTGGCGTCTAGGGAATATTTTCTTGCCTCAATGACATATTTTTGGATCAAACTACGGTTTGTGGAAGACAGCAGATTTCCTGAATTCTTAGGGAACAAGCTTTTCTCTCTCTTTTTTAAAACCTTGTACAAAGACTCTTGGCTGTAGTATGCTGCTAATAGGTGTAATCAGCATGGTGGGGGTTTTGTTTAATCTAGTGTGGGTTTTTAATTGCCCAGTCTCAGATTAAATGCAAAATCCAAGATATAGATGAACAGTGGGATTTACTAACAAGACTTTCCCCCCTGCTTTAGATATGCAAAATAGAGTAATTGTTTGGGAGGTTATTTCAGGATCTTCTTTTAAGTTAAGTAAGCCTTTTGCAACCCATGGTTTCCAAGCAATACTATTCATAGTCATATGTTGACAGTATTACAAGAGTTTGCAGATGAAGAAAAGGTGGGGCAGCCTTTTGCAGTTTCAAACAGCCCACCCTACACCTAACAAAGGTGATACAATATCTATTATCTCTTGTTTTAGTTGACACAGAATGCACTTGGTGAGCTGAATGGATAAAGGCGATCAGTCATAAAGGGAAGCTTTGGAGGGAAGACTCTATGGCATTGCATCCCACTGAGGTCCTTGCCCTTCCCAGGCTCCATCCCCAAATCTCCAGGAGTTTCCCAATCTGAAGCTGGCAACTCCCTGCGCCCCCCCCCCCCCCCGCCAGTGGCTGGGAGGATCTGGGAACCCTAATTTACAGGGTTCTTGTGAATATGGGAGAACCACTGTATGTAGCTTCTACCTTCTTGGAGGAAGGGAAGGGGAAAGAACCAGTATGGAATAGTAGGTAAGATTGTCAAGAGTGGTATCTGGGAGACCCAGGTTTAAATCCCCACTCATACCACGGAAGCTCACTGGGTGGCCAGTCACACTCTAAGCCTAACCTACCTCACAGGGGTGTTGTGAGGATAAAATGGAGGAGAAAGATGGAGGAGGAAGAAGAAGAATTGCAGATTTATACCCCGCTCAGAAACTCAGAGCAGCTTACAATCTCCTTTATCTCCTTCCCCCGCAACAGACACCCTGTGAGGTGGGTGGGGCTGAGAGGGCTCTCACAGCAGCTGCCCATTCAAGGACAACCTCTGCCAGAGCTATGGCTGACCCAAGGCCATGCCAGCAGGTACAAGTGGAGGAGTGGGGAATTAAACCAGGTTCTGCCAGATAAGAGTCCACGCACTTAACCACTATACCAAACTGGCTCTCTAAGATGCCTTGGGTCTCCATAGTGGAGAAAAGTAGGGTGTAAACAAGTGAAAAAAACAAACAGAAGCTTGAGAATTCTCTCTTCCCCGAACACATACAATAAGCATGCAGTCCACAAGCTCTTTTGGGAACAGAGGCAAAAGCATTCCTTACACACTTTGGCAGGCATGGAAGTCCTCTGGGGGGCAGAGGATCAAGGTTTGCACGCTGCCCCTCAGAGAACCTAGAAATCTAACAGACATGTTCTGAACCTTGTTGGTCTCCTATGAATGTATTGTAAAGATTGCATTTCAATGATAAATAAGCCTCCAAACTGAAGAAAGACGGATGAAACGTCTTGATATCTAGAACAGACATCTTTGGAAGGGCTTCTTTTAGTTCCACACACTAAATCCTGGAATATTGTTACTCCTTGGAAAGACTGCTTTTGAACTGTCTTCTGTGAATATCTTTTTTGCTACATGCTCGTCTGTTTGAAGTTCTACGTGCAAGCTTTGTCAGAACACCACTGACCTCTACATTACACTGTTTGTTGTTTAAAATTTATGGTGTCTCTTAGCGGGTTTTTTTTAATTTACATAGCTGTACGCTAAGATCCTATAGTTTTGCTGTCCCCCCAATGATAGGCAGACAACTTGACCAGCATGTTTCATGTGAGGAGGGGAAGCAAAGGCAGAGAAGTTTTTCATGAGATGAACAACAGATCTAATATGCTTCAAATGGCTTTATAACATTTAAAGGCAAAGTGTGTTTTTTGGGTGAGGAAGAACCAGCTATAATTCACATTCAAAGCAGAATTATGCATGTATATGACATCTAGGGCATAAGGGAAGGGAGATAATGTTAATCCATCATCCACTGCATATTAATGTGTTCTGCTTTCTGAAACATTTCCACCTCCCAGTTACCGTAACTTCAGGACTGGGAGAAAACTGCTGAAAGCACCAAAGTGAAGATACGCAGAGTACAGCAGCAGTAGTACTAGGAGTCAGTTCCCCTTGCTTAATGCTCTGTTTTTGTTTTAAATAGACCTTATTTGATGGATAACTTTCAGCCTGCACAATCTGATATGGAGAAGATCCTTGGGGGGTAAGGTTACCATCTGCTTGGAGTATGTGCATGTGTATTTAATAGAGGCTTATTTAATTGGCTACATCTAGCAGGTGGTGTTAGTTGCCTCCATGCCATGAAAATCTTTAGCTGCTCAATTCTAGACATAAATACTCTGTTAAAAAGGCAGGGCATTTTTCTTCAGGTCTGTTGCACCCTAGTCCTCGCTAGTGGGGTTGTGTGGGACTGGACTGGTGGGCCTGCCTGATAAAGGAATGTTGTCGTTTCCATAATACCTGAAGAAGGAACACCCTCTCCTTAAAAAGCAAAACAAAATCCATCCCTTGATGCCTCTTCACCAACATAAGTCTACCTGTACACTGAGGTCAGCTGACATGGCCCTACTTTGTTATATTGCTATCAAATTTGGACAAATAGTCAAACATGATAAGGCACCAAAACTCTAAAACCTTCTCTCCCCATGATGTATATTTGGTCTCCATCCCTTTTTAGAAACCAGATTTAAAGTATCTTTGTTCAGCAGGATGTATTGATTTCAATTAATGGTTAGAGTGTTGTATAGCACTTAGAGTGTCAGACTGGGATTTGGGACCACAGATTCAACTATGTCATGGAACTATGTCACAGAAAGACCTTGGACCAGTTGCACACTCATCTAACCTATCTCACAGGATCATTTAGAGATCTGGGTTGACGCATACAGTAGCTGATGAAGGGAGACTCATACTTCATCAAAATCTCGTTGGTCCCTAAGGTGCTACTGGGCATGTAGCTGTTCTACCTCATTTTATATATTTAGTAAATTTCTATTCTGCCCTATCCCACAAATGGGCTCAGGGCAGATAACAAAATAATTAAAGCAAGCACATTAAAACAAAAAAAGCAATCCATCAAAACAGTTAGAACCCCTATTCCCAGAGAAGACAAATAGTTCACAACAATTTCCAACTGGTTAATAAGGCAACCGATATCATAAAATGACTGGGACATCAGATGGAGCACTTCAGCATATTTCAACCCCTTCGCACTTATCAGTGCACTACAGCAAGGGAGGCCAATCTGGTGTAATTTGGATGCCCACTGCTTCAACTGAAGGCCTGGCAGAACAGCTCTGTCTTACAAGCCCTGTGAAATGGCAAGAAATTGCAGGGCTCTAACATCTGGCAGGAGCATGTTTCATCAGGCTGGAGCTAGGGCAGAGAAAGACCTGGCCCTAGTTGAAGCTAGACAGACATCCTTAAGGCCAGGGACAACCAGCAGATGTTGGTTTCCTGAGCGTAATGCTCTTCAGTCCCTCAGATATGTCAGTCCCACACCACGCAGGGCTTTAAAGGTCAGCACCAAAATCTTGAAACAAATCTGGTACTCAATAGGTAGCCAGTAGTCCAGTCTGTATGGTCACTGTAGCGAAGTCCTGAGGACAGAGGTAGAGTACCAGCTGCCTAATATGCTGGAGGTGATAAAAGGCTGACTTGGCAACTGCAGTGACCAGGGCCTCCATAGAAAGTGTGGCATCCGGGATCACTTCCACGGTCTTCACCTTTGGGGCTGGCACAAGAGATGTGCCATCCACGGCTGGTAACCTGGCACCCTGAACTACTCCACCCTGGCTCAAGTACAGGACCTCCATCTTCATTGGATTAAGCTTTAGCTGACTCTGCTGCAACCATCCAGCCATCGTCCCCAATGCCTCAGCCAGATGATCCATCAACAGATAGAACTTAATTAACATAATATACATTTTAAACTACAGATGGCACTATCACATTTCAGAGCCACAAAGTAATAGTGCTTGGACTACTTCTGAAAGTATGGATTTTGGTTTGCTTTCTGCTTTATCCTGGCTTTGTTTTTTGTTGGCATCTTTGTTAGCTAATTGCTTATTTTTATTTAACATATTGATATTTTGCCTTTTTTGTTAAATGTCTTTTGGAACACTAAATGCTAACAAAGTTATTTGTAGACTAAAGTCTACTTCACCGCATGCATGAAGTTTATTCTAATCTGGAAGATACAGTGGGATCAAAGATCAGTGAAACGCATGATTAGACTGGATCCAGCCAGCATTCTCACCCAGTCAGTTCCCCTCAGTATTACAGCCCCATTCCATGTGGTTTTATCCACAAACGTCTCAAGATCCTCAGCATAGCTTTTGGGTGGTCAAAATGGACCTCTCCGTACACCTTACATCAGCAGAAAATGTGGTTGGATCAACCAAGTGTGTGAAATTTCTATGCAATGCTCAAGATGTAGTGACAATTCTCATCAGCAACAAGAGCTGATGACACAATCTTCAAAGACATGCAAAACTAATTAAGACATGCAGTGTGATATCGAGAGCCAGTGAGATAACATCAAGCTTCTTGATGAAAGCTAATTCAGCCATTTCTTTTGTTGAAGACATTCAGGTCAGCATCAGAGCATTCTGAGAAACTGAAATGTGTTCCCATTAGTCTCGAGGGCTAATAAAAGAAGCAAATATCTGATTATATGTTTTTAAAATAAAAAACATAAAATCGCATCCGTGTGTGGGGGGGTGGTATTACAGATGTAAACTGATCCAAGCTGGTCTACTCAGAATCCTACTGCAGCCTACTTAATGGAGCTCTCTCCTAAGAAAGTCACCTTAAGATTGCATTGTAGGTCTCCTCCCACAGCTACACCTTTCTTCCCACCCTCTCAGTTTAACAAAGAGGATAAAGAATGAGTTAACTACAGGAGGGAGATAAAGAGCTTCAGAAAGCTTATGCAGATGAGATATCCTCAAAGTAACCCTTTTCCCCCTTACAGCTCTTTGCCTTTTCCAGCGAGAAGTAAGTTGGAACCAAAAGGTGTGCATATGCTTTGCAACTTTGTAACTATCCCTGAAACAAGTTTTGAAAAAGTCAAAAACATCTTAAACAGTTATGTACAGCTTGCCCTAATGCTGAGGAGCACGGAGGTACTATCCTGATTTTGGAACTGCTGACGGGGCTCCTACTTCAAAGGTTAATATCAACAGGTAAGTGGACAAGCAGCAGCAACTTTTTTTTCAGAGGGCTTGCATGTTCATCTGTTAAAGGGGAAAGAAGTCAAAGTTATGAGTTTCCCATTTGTAGTTTCCTGTAGGACTGTTGGAAGCTGGAATCCATCCTACCTGTCTGAAGTGGTGTATTCCAGTCCAGCATTTTACTCCCCTGGTATGTCTGGCCCAGACTCATCTGGTCAACTCCTTTACACCACACCATAGAGCAAAGAATGCTCTTTGCACATCTTAATTTTTAAAAAACGATTTCAGACTTTAAAAAATTAATTTTAGAAGAACATACATAAGAGTGTAGTCCAGCTCAAATTACGCATTGTAATTCCCGTTTATTTCAGTAGATGAGGTGCAATATTTATTTTATTTAATTTGTTTTGATCGTACTGCTCCCCTGACGGTGCAATTATTATTTGGTTTATTTGCTAGCTCCAACATGATACCAACATGAGGTAGCTCAGAAAAGTTGAAACAATAGCAGTACGATCAAAGCACGTACTCAACTTTCCCATGGATTTTATACATGAGTAACTTTAGCTGGATCGCGCCCAGTACATAAAAAAGAAAAATCCAATCCATAAATCATTTAATCTCTGATAGAGAACATTCAAAACAAGCTAGCTTTGTTAGTATATTTCCTAATATGCTGTACATTGTCTAGACCACTTTAGTAATGGAAAAAAGGCACGTTTTGGTGTGGGAGAAAGGAACCAAAACGAATTTTACTAACTAAAGTACGCCCCTCCTCTCAGTCTCTGGGAAAAAACGTAATTCATTTTACAGAGCCGCGGTTGGGAGAGAGAGAATACAGCTATACCTCCTTCTCAAACGCTGTAGAACTCGGCGCATGCGTACGGAAGCGCTCCTTCCCAAGCCAGAGACAATTCGCTTAGCGAACTACTGCAAGTTGGAGAACTAGGAAAGGCGGGACTGATTTGAGCCAAAGTTGTGAGAGATGGCGCACGCGCAATGTTGGCTTTACTGGGGATTTGCCCGTTGCCTGCTTGATACGTTCTACTCACATCCGGGGCCTTTCTGCGTCCCGGCCCGGAGCTGAGAAGAGAGGAGGCGGTAGAAGAGGGGCCTGGTTCGACTGGGGGCGCGGGGAGCGCCTCGTCCTGTCCCGCTGTGTCCAGGTAAGGAAGACCCGCCGAAAGACTGGGGATGGAGCAAGGGCGTGGGAGGGACTGATGGGCCGGAACTGGGTGAATGGATGGGGAGTGGAGGCTGAAGAGAGCGCCTGGGCGGGACGGGAGCCTTGGCCTGGGGGGGCTCGAGAAATGAGGTCTCTGTTGTGGGCGGGTTAGTGAGAAATGAGGTAGGGCTTTGTTGCGATGGAATTTGAATGTGGGGAGAGCCGGCAGTGATGGGGCCGGGGAAAGTGGACAGGCACGGTTCTAAGTGTTGTTGCCGCCCCGAATGACCTCTGCTCTTGCAGCCTTGATTGGGTGCAAGGAGGAGGGCTGCAAAAGAGACATCCAACGGGGCGGTGGCAGTGCAGGTGCTGGAAAACAACACCTTTTGTCTTGCTACCTTGATGGCTGCAGGGTGGACTGCAGGAGTAGCGCCTGTATAAGCCCACCTTAGATTCTGATAGGGAGGAACGAGTAACGAAGATTCCTCGCCTCTTTCAGGCAGGGCCGTAGCCAGAATTTGGAAGGGGGGGCATTTACATTTTTGGGAGGGCACTGATGCCCCGCCCAGTACCCCAAACGACCTTCCCTGTAGTGGCTTCCTCCCTCCCTGCCTGCCTCTCTCTCTCTTGCCACCACGCACTGTTTTAGTGGCAGGGAAGAGAGGGCTGCAGTGAGCGAGCGGAGTGGGGCTGGGGGCTGCTTCTGCTGTCAGTCCGTGCGTTCTTTTACTGGTGGGGAAGAGAGGGCGATCATGAGCTTGCCACAGCCCTCCCTTCCCTGCCACTAAAACAGTGCATGGGGCCGGCAGCAGAAGGGGCCCCCAGCCCCCTCAAGTTAAAGGGCCGTTGAAACAGCTGATCGGTGGGCCCTTTAACTCAGGCCAGAGACTGGGACTGCTTATGCCCCCTGTCCCAGAAGCAACCTCTCCACTGCCCTGGAGCCATGGCAGAGGCCCCAGGGGTGTCTTCCAGAAGTCATGGGGCCTCTTCCAGAAGTCGGGGGGCTGTGCCCCCACAGGTCCCCTTGTAGCTACAGGCCTGCTTTCAGGTGTGGTCGGGTGGGCTGCAGCACGCCTTGAAACTTTACTGAGTGGTAGTAACAGGTGCAATGTGACAAAGCGTTTTCTCTTGTTGGATGCGGCTGCCGTTTTGGAGGCCCCAAGAGATGCCTACAGTGTTGAGCTGCCCCCAGGGAGCTTTGGCCCTTGCAAGACTTTTTTTGTCTGCTAAGTTATTGTAATTTTCTCTTCCACCGATTATTGACGCTGGTAAGTAATCGTGAAAGAACTGGGTCTGTTCTAAGTGGCTGAATTCTAACATGATATCAGGATGCTTCCAGAGGGTTGCCAAATATGATAAAAAGTATTCATAACCAGTGTGGGAGCTGAGGAGATGATATTCTTACCGTCTCTCAAACTTCTCAGGTTTGAGAGACAGCCATTGAATTAAGTTGCCTAGTGTATTCTGAACAACAACGAAAACAAAAAAAAGTGTTCTGTAGGGGGTTTATGATGTTTTAACACAGAGATAAATGAGATTGTTTATAATAAGAGATATGTCTTACTAGAAGTTTATTGCAATGAAGCAGCATATGCCATACAGGACATGTCCCTAATAGATGCCTGCCAACAATTTCAAATGTTTGAAGTAGTCCATTATCTAGGCTGTTTTACTTTCATTTTCTATTTGCACTTAGCACTAGCTAAATCAGGGGTGTTGAACTCATTTGTTATGAGGGACAGATCTGACATAAATGAGACCTTGTTGGGCCAGGCCATGTGTGTCATAAAATGTAATGCCAGGTAACAACGATGCAAACTTTATGAAGGGCACAGACGAACACAAAGATTTTTTAAAAAAAGCTTAAAATTAAACATGCTTAAAACGTTAGCACTCGTTGGTCTTAAAAGTGCTTTCTTTGTGCTCCAGGGAACTGGGCAAAGGAAGCTCTGGCTCTTTCCTTCCTTCCCCAGGGGACCAGGAGGAGGAGGATCCTCAGTCAATAGAAGGAAGAGAGGCTTGGCTCACTAGCTCTGCTGTTCGATTGAGAGAGCCTGGCAAAGCAAGCTATTCCTCCTCCCTTCCTCCCCAAGGGAAGAGCCTCAGCCGATGGAGAAAATAGAGGCTTTACTCTGTAGCTTCTGTGCAACTAAGCAAGCCTGGCAAAGCAAGCTGTGATGCAGAAGGAAGCAAGAGAGAGAGAAGGAAGCAGATGATAGCCAGTTGCTCGGGGCCTGATAGGAGCCCCTCGACCACATATTTGATATCCCTGAGCTAAATCTTCTGAATGTTTAGCTCCAATGGCTACCCTTTTGTTTCAAGCTGTTACTCCCCCCCCCCTGCTTTTCCTGGCTATTAGAACCACAATTTTCCAGTTTTTTTCTGACTGGGAGTTTAGGAGGTAAGCAAAACGGGAAAGAGAAAGAGGCAAAAGTGGAAGAGGGGGAAGTGAGATGACTCCCACAAGGATGTTTTTTTCTATTACACAGTTATAAATGAAACACTGATCTCATTCAGATTGCCAATAATTAAACCCAATTGAGGTAACAGCAGTAGAAAAACAATTTACTGGAATGATTATGAAGTTTAGGAAACAGTAGATAGTCAGTAATCTATATTTGCTATTCTTTGAAAATTCCTGATGCAGCTGAGTTGTGAAGAATCTGTAACTTTTTTTAGTAGTTCAGTAAAAGAAACACTTTTTAGAAAAATCATAAGATGAAAAGATAACTTAGCAAAACTGAGCTTTGATGTGTTTGGTACCTTTAATGTTTTTTTAAAAGTGTTAAAGTCAAATCATAAGCATGAAATACACTCCAGTTGATAGTTCTTACAAGGACAGGTTATGATGTGTGGATTAAAAAACCCCAAAAAACAGTCCTCATGACAGGCTGTCCAAGTCTTAACGTACAACACTGCAAGCCCTTCCTGAGTGCTTTATCATGGGAATTCTCATGAGATCTCAAGGGTGGTTTTTGGTTGCTAAAACAGACAACAACATTGTGAGGGTCATGTCTCATGTTTAGGTTTATTAAATTTATACTCCACCCTCCTTGTCAAGGCAGGCTCAAGGCGGCTTACAACAACAATCATGATAACAATAGGAGACTAGCACATTGGTGCCTCATAATAATAAAATCAATTAAAATTTAAAACAATTTAAAACTGTTGGTGCTAATAACATTCTGATGTTATTCAGTTTCGATGATGTCAGTATTTCCTGGATTCCTCCTGCTGTTTAGTTGAGCCTGTGCATTATGCTTTCTCCCAGAAACCATGCAACCTATCTGGCACCTGGTGTTTGGGAAGGTCTGTAAGCCCTTCTGATTCTACAGAAACCCAAATATGTGAGGTAGGGGCCTTGCTTTGTTGTCTCACTTAACCCACTGCGCTTTTTTTCCACTCTTAGGCTCTGTTCCCCTTTTCCCATGCCAATGCTGCAAACAGAAGATGAGTGTGGGGACAGGAGGAGGATGGGGAAGGAGATGACACTGTGCAGGGAGTGAAAAGAGGAGTCATAGCAATGAGGGAAGAAGAGAGTAGGTGGATTAAGCAGCCAGGAGAAGGGGTGGGAGAAAGCTAAAGGACAGGCAGGTAGAAAGTTTGGGCAGGTGGGTAAGCATTGGGGAAGTAGGAGGAATGGCATTTTCCTTCTTGCATGAGTCCTTGCATGCCACCCTTTTGTACACAGTATAGTACAGTGCACTCACACTGCATCTCATGTGTTTCCAATCACTGTTAGCTGAAAGAGCTACACTTCTTTCCAATCTTGGCATGAAGTTGGCACCACAGAGGAGACCAGCAGCTTATTTGTTCTTCTGGTGAAAGCTATTGCAAACCTCATCAGACAAGGACCTAAATGGAGGAGGGAGGTGCCAAATTAGGGAACTGTGGCTCTCAGATCACTGAGTATCACTGTTGTATATATGCATATGCTGAATTGAGAAGCAGGAATGGAGGTTTGAATCTGTGCCATTCCAGATCCATTAGCTTTCCAGCTTTTCCTCAGGAATGTCAGAAGTCCCTACTTCTATGCCTTATGCGGGTGGAATAATTTGGATTCAGTTAGCATGTAGAGCATATATTCAGTAGAGTAGGGGTTGGCAAATCCTATCTGCCAGGTCATCATGGTGCCGTATTTTCAGCAATAGTTTTGTTGTAGTGTTGGCAGTCCTTAGTAGAAGGACAAAGCTTATTTATCATTTCACATCAGAATGTTTTCTTATATGATATGAAAATGCACATGCATAAAGCTCTTGCCATTGCTTATTTATATGTTAACTTTACACCATTCAGGGAGTAGATGAATTCTTAACCAGATGCTTTCCACACTAGCTCCAATATTCAATTAAATGAAGGGTTTTTTTAAAGCAGTGGAATTTCAAGAAGTTGGGAAGAAGTTAGGTTAGGGTTAGCAGTTTGTTGTAATGACAACTAGGGTTATCCTATATTTATTTATATACAACACTTTTATCAGTAGGGTGAGATTTTATGAAAGCAGTAACTAGCAATGTGAAGGTTTGTGGGGAAAAACCATAAACATTTGAAAAAACAAACATTGTGTTCTGCTTTTCCCCCCAAGGACATTTATTCTTTTTTTTCTGATGAAATGTTGGGAAGTTCTGAGTATCAGTGAAAAAATCTCTTATGAGTGGCCCCCCTCTTTGAAAAGAGAAATTCTTAGTAACCAAATTTTACTCAGTCAAAACGTATAATATGAAAATTTGCACATAAGGTGATCTGCAGCATTGGAATTCTTAAATTTATTGTTGATGTAAACAAAATATTTTTGAGAGTATGTTTATTGGTTAATTTTGAATAGCTTTGACAACAATATGCTTATAGTGTGTTTAGTTATAATCAGGGCTTTTCTGGAGCAGGAACACACAGCAATGCAGTTCCGGCTGGCTTGGTGTCAGGGGGCATGCAAATGAGTTCCTGCTGGGCTTTTTCTACAAAGAAAGCCCTGGTTATAATATAGTACATTTCAGTGTTTAACTGGAACTTTAACTTCATATCCAGATTTGTTTTATTTGTCTTATTTTGGTAGCCTTGCCTTAAAAAAAAAAGACTATACAGTTTGTTTTCTACAATCAGCTTTTATTTATTCTTGATTCTCATATGGTTAAAAATTAGTACATGTGCTTAGAATAGGAGGAAGCAATCTGCAGCTAGAATTTTGCATGTGGAAAACAAAGATATTTATAATTTTAAATTCCATAAATATCCCAAATAGTATAATTTTATATTCTAACTTATAAATCATGCACTTACGATGTTAAGACAGTAAGGTAACCTTAGGTTTGGTAAGAAAGTAAGTACTGCATATATTTTAGTCCTTCCCAAAATTTCTTCTTTTTTTTTAAAAAAAGGAAACCTTCACATTTTCATCAATATTGTATCTTTAGCAATATGGTGTTTGAAACACATAACCTTAAAAGCTGAAAAACAAGCTTGGCTTCTGAATTTTTGGGCTGGCTCCTAAGAGATATTTAAAAAACAACAACTGAGGCCTGCAGTTGAGGTGAGGCTCTCACACTAAAATTGGTTAGCATTGTATAAATATGGGGGAAACAGTATCAACCTTCCTGACCCACAACAAGTGTGTTGCTGACCTTGGACTGGAATCAAAATTCTTGCAAGGCCGTAATGCTTGCTAAATGGCATTGAGTCATTCACTGTCTCTCTGAGCCTTACAGTAAAGGTGGTGTGAGGATGAAACAGGAGAACCCATGTGTTTTGATTTGAGCTCCTTTCAAAGGCAGTATTCAAGTGGGCTATAAACAGGGCTTTTTTGTAGCAGGAACTCATTTGCATATTAGGCCACACCCCTCTTATGTAGCCAATCCTTCAGGAGCTTACAGGGCTTTTATTTACAGGGCCTACTCTAAGCTCTTGGAGGATGAGCTACATCAGGGTGCATGGCCTAATATGCAAAGGAGTTCCTGCTACAAAAAAAGCCCTGAATGTATGGCTACAATTCAGAAATCCACCTCTCAAACAACTCAGAAGTGCTCCAAAGGAAGTCTGTTGTTGCCCACTGTATTGTCGTCCCAAAAAATTCCCTTTTGGATTGAAATGTGTTGAGGTATAATTAATTGTTTCTGAAGTATCCCTCTAAGGTTGTTGCTTCTTAAATTTGCTGTTCATATACTGTTAAAGCTATCTCCCCCTCCCCCCCCCCAGTTGAAATCCAAGGAAATCAGTGTGTGAGGTGCTTGTATGCATTAGAAGAATGTTGTGTAGGGGACTGCTTTGGAGGCCTCCTTTGTAAGGGTCTTTGTGGCAGGGGAGGGGCTTCTGCTAAAAGGGGAATACTGAAGAGTCTGTCAAGAGCATCACATGCATCAAGGAGATTTTTCATATCTTACTCATGCACCAGTTTGAATTTTATAGAGAAGTACAACTACAAATTTCTATTACGATTTCGAAAAGTTAATACTTGAAATAGCAGGATTTTATGTTGTGCCAGTACCTTGTTTAGATTTAGTATTTTTCCGGCCATACTGAACGTTTTGATGACTAGTGCTTTTATTCATGAAGCATGGGGGCACAGTACTACATAGCTCACTTCACAAAGTACTTGTCACCTGCTGGGAACAAGGCAAATTACCACAGGACTTTCGCGATGCAATCATCATCACCCTATACAAGAACAAAGGGGAAAAGTCAGACTGCTCCAACTACTGGGGGATAACCCTGCTCTCCATCGCAGGCAAAATCCTTGCCAGAATACTCCTGAACAGACTGGTGCCCACCATTGCAGAAGAACTCCTCCCAGAGAGCCAGTGCGGCTTCAGAGCTAACAGGAGCACCACCGACATGGTATTTGTTCTCAGGCAGCTCCAAGAGAAATGCAGGGAACAGAACAAGGCTCTGTATGTGACTTTTGTCGACCTTACCAAAGCTTTCGATACCGTTAGCAGGAAAGGCCTGTGGCAAATCTTGGAACGTTTAGGATGTCCCCCAAGGTTCCTCAGCATGATCATCCAGCTACACGAAGACCAGCGAGGCCAAGTCAGACACTGCGACGACCTCTCGGAGCCCTTCCCAATAGGCACAGGTGTAAAGCAAGGCTGCGTTCTCGCGCCAACTCTCTTTACGATCTTCTTTAGCATGATGCTTCAAAGAGCCGCAGTAGATCTAGATGATGACGATGGTGTCTACATCCGCTATCGCACCGATGGCAGCCTGTTCAACCTGAGGCGACTAAAGGCCCACTCCAAGACAATGGAAAAACTCATCCGAGAGCTACTGTTTGCTGATGATGCTGCACTCGTCTCCCACTCGGTATCAGCTCTGCAGCATATGACGTCCTGCTTTGCAGAGGCTGCCAAGCTATTCGGCCTAGAAGTTAGTCTGAAGAAGACAGAAGTTCTCCACCAGCCTGCACCCCAGGAAGATTATCACCCTCCCTGCATCACTGTGGGTGAATCAGTTCTGAAGACAGTCCAGCAGTTCAGCTACCTGGGGTGCATCATCTCCTCAGATGCCAAGATCGACAAGGAGATTGACAACAGGCTGGCAAAGGCAAACCGTGCATTTGGCCGACTGCACAAAAGAGTGTGGAGCAACAAGCATCTGAAAAAAGGCACAAAGATCAATGTTTACAAAGCGGTTGTGATGACAACCCTCATCTACGGCTCCGAATCGTGGGTTTTATACCGTCATCACCTGCGACTCCTCGAGCGCTTTCATCAGCGCTGCCTTCGCACCATCCTCAACATCCACTGGAGTGACTTTGTGACCAACACTGAAGTCCTCAAGCGGGTGGAGGTTACCAGCATCGAGGCACTGCTGTTGAAGACGCAGCTGCGCTGGGCAGGGCATATTTCTAGGATGGAAAACCACCGCCTTCCCAAGATTGCCCTGTATGGCGAACTCTCCACCGGCCATCGAAATAGAGGGGCACCAAAGAAGAGGTACAAGGACTCCTTGAAGAAATCCCTTAGCACCTGTCACATCAACCATCACCAGTGGTCTGACCTAGCCTCAGATCGCAAAGCATGGAGGCACACCATCCACCAGGCTGTCTCTTCCTTTGAGAACGCACGCATAGCTGGTCTTGAGGACAAAAGGAGATTGAGGAAGAATCGCACTGCTACAGCACCAACCCTAAATCAGACTTTTCCCTGCAGCCACTGTGGCCGGACCTGCCTGTCCCGCATTGGTCTTGTCAGCCACCAGCGAGCCTGCAGCAGACGTGGACTATTGCACCCTTCTTAAATCTTCGTTCGCGAAGCCAAGCCGAGAGAGAGAGAGCATTTGGGTGATAAATTGTAACTTGGAACTGTGTGGCTATTCCTGTGTTTTATGGTTTACAGTGCAGTCTTAAGCTCAGTTACCAAGATGTCTTGATTTCACTTGGCTTAGAAAGACTGTCCTTAGGTTTGCACTGTGATATCAGTGGGTTCTCAGACTTTTAGAAGTGAAGCCCACTTCTAAAGTTTACTATAACTTTGGGGACCCACTTGCAAAGTAACATCATGTTTCTTTTCCCCTCTCCCAGTATAAAACAATCTTACATCACTGAGTACTGAATAAGTTAATGTTTTTCATGTTAATGTCATGTTAATATATTGTGTTAGTAAGCAAAATAGTATATTTTATGGCTATTTCATTCATGATGCCTCAGTAAACTTGGTTTTATTCCAAGAGTATCCCAGAGCCTCTCCTTATCTTACCTTGTTCTTTCTTGTCTGATGACCACTTATGAGAGGATCATGATCCACTTTTGGGTCCCAGCCCACAGTTTGAGAACTATTGGCTTAAAAAGCATAGTAGTGGAAGTGTGACTTTGAGGCTTAACCTTTTATGGCTCTCCTCCACTACACTAATTATAGGAAAATGCCTCCTAGAGATGTAATTCACAGCTTGTGAAATGTTCAGACATCTAGTTGAAGACATTACATTGTTAGTGCACTTTGACCTATAAAAGCATTTATCTTGGAAATTTATGCTTGCAAAACCCGTAGTGTGTTTTTCACAGTTTCTTTGTGGTGACAATGTATTTTCTCTTTAAAGAGCAAGCACTGGACACTTATGTGGATATTTTGCTGTATAGTTTTACTTTTTACTTTGTTGTGTAAAACTGATTTTCATAAATATTAAACATTTGTTATGTAATACTTTTGTCACTTAAGAAAAATTATTGCCATGGGGGCAAAGACAAAAAAGTGGATAAACAAAGAAAATACAATATTTTTATATTATATGTCTTATCCTTCCCTTAGATAAGCCTGATACTCATTTGTAGTTCCGAAACACAGAACTTAACCTGCACTCTACTCTTGGGTTTGGATCCAGTGTATCATGTTTGCAGGCAGAAAATTTTCTAACTGCAATCATGACATTTTTACCTTCTCCCTCTTGTTGCAGTCTGGCATGTCCCGTAAAATGTTGTTCCTGGGTGTCCCCATTCTTCTAGGAACACCATTTCAGGGGCCGTGGTGAGAAACTTATGCTCCACAGCCAGAAATACTCTCTTTGGATTTAAACTGAATTCGTTTTTAGCTGTGTTTTCAACTCTGAGAAATCACATCTTCATACTGATATGCCACACGTACCGTTGCAGCTATAATGCTCCTAGAAATATTCATTCTGTTGTTTCATAAAAGATTTGTTAGTAGTGGCCTTTTAATAATGTGGGTGAATTCTTTTAGCAGTTTTACTTCTTGGCCAGTGAATATTGGCAAGGTTCAGAACTTCATCTGCCAAGTCTGTGTTGCTGCTGACTGACCAGCAAGCTTGAGCATGCCAGGGACTATCCTAACCCAGGATTTTTTCAGGCAAGTGGACAGTGGTCTTCTAGAAAAAAGGCAGTGTCTCTGTGCTCTGTGTCAGTGGCTTTTGCCAGGAAACAAATTCAGACAAGTTTTCTATTCTTCAACACTGGCATTCACTGAACATGCCAAGTGTTAATTGGTCTTCTCTGAGGTGCACATAATTAAATTGTTGGAATGCATCTGCTCATTTGTAAGCTTTGGGTTGCATCTCATGGTTTTGTGTTCCTTAGAACTCTCTGCAAACACTTGAAAAGAATGCGTCAATTGAAACATCTTTCCTATACTCATATTAATTACTGTCCATTTTGATGACAGCAATAACCGCTACAGGAAACTATCAAGAAAACTTTCATACATTTTTATATTCAACATGAGTGTTTCTGACATGTGTGTGACCAGACTTCTGATGTTGTATTCTTGGTTAGGTTTGTAGTACTGATTATTTCATTCTGCTGCATCCAGTCCAATACTTATTCCCTCTCTGTGGGAAAGAAGGTAGGGGATTGATTCCCATCCTACTTTGTTGGAGTGAGGTGAAAGCTAAGCAATCACTCCCATTCATCCTTCCCTGCATGTCACCTGATCTATCTGCAGCTGTTAGAGTTATCCTGATGGTCTAGATATTTCTTTCAATGAATCAGGGGTAGAATGATTTCATTCTTAAAGACGCGCGTAGGGAAGATTCCTTTGGATGAGAGATATTTTTTAGATCGCAACAAAAGCTGAGGAATCTGCG
Source organism: Heteronotia binoei (assembly GCF_032191835.1). Classification (NCBI taxonomy): domain Eukaryota; kingdom Metazoa; phylum Chordata; class Lepidosauria; order Squamata; family Gekkonidae; genus Heteronotia; species Heteronotia binoei. The sequence goes on along the minus strand of NC_083227.1, from coordinate 132,729,591 downwards.
CTGACCTAAATGATAAAAGCACCCTCTGTGACTGGGAACAAGCATCAAAGAATTCTATCTCATGTAGATCAATCCAAGCCCTTTCCCCTGGGAATAAAGTTCTTAGATGTCTTTTGGATAGTTGCATAGAGTTCCACAAAGGGCCCCTCCCCTTGTAGTTGCAGATGGTTAAACAGATTTTGTTTGGAGTGAGGATAAGTTTATAAAGTTGCTCTCGCTCATCGGATGAAGACTTTAATTTGTAACCTATTGTTGACTTCGTTACTTGCTTTGGAAAGGCAGTCTTGGGATAGCTTTTTGGAGATTCCCTCTCTCCCATTTCCTGGAGACTCTTTCCAAAGTAAGAGAGCTGCTTACTGGCATGATCAATTTTGCTATGCAGCAGTTTTAGTTGGTTATAGATGTGCTCTAGTGCTGCTTAGAGGACTCAGCACTGCCCCATCTGGCTTACTACTGTTATTAATTATTGGGTGAGAATCACCAACTTTTTGTTTGGTTAAGGCTGATTCATTTAAAGCTGGTTTATTTAAATCATCGTTGTAGTCAGCCAGAATCTCAAAATGATTGGTTGGAATTTGTGCAGAGTAAAAGTCTCCAATTCTCTTTTGCTTGGGAGGAGGTAATAAAGGTTCCTCTTGGTCTCTTCTATGCTTGGACACACCCATATTAGTCTCAAAATGTAATAGCAAAAGGTAACTGCTTTACTTCCTTGGCTCAGGCTGATATTAAACCACAGGGTTGCATCACTAAACACAGTCTCTTTCAGACAGGGCAAAAGTTAGCAATTTCTCAAGTTGCAAGCTATTACATACTATTCCTCTGAAAACATCAGCTGGGAAACGAGCCAGTAAATACCTAGCAATCCGCTATTTATAAAACAAGGAGATAAAAGTCGGCCGGGAAGACTTGACTATGTTGCTGTTAAGCTGCCTCAAACAATTGACAGCCTGAAGGAACAGAAAAAAAAGCAATGCTGTTTAAAAGGCTAATAAAACAACTTAGCGTTTTTGGAGCTTTGGCGGCAGCCACCTTCATTCATCACCCGGAAACCGGAAGCCTCGTGAGCCCCCGGAAGCCTCGTGAGCCCATGTATGACTAGGTTCAAAACTGTTACAGTTATATATTAACACATTATTTATCAATACTTACAAAGATTGAAATGGTGTATTATTTAAAGAAAATTAATGATGACCGCTGTATTGTGTTTAAACTACAAAAAAAGAGCTGAAAACACTTTACACAATATAACTCAAATATATAAAAAACAAACTATAAGAACCTGGTTATATGTGAAGCTTCAGTTATTCCAGATAACCTTTGGAAGCCAGGCTGAAGGCAAGGCACAAATTCCATTGTGTGAACATTCAGACTGACAAGGGAACATTTTCTTCACAAAGCAACGGTTTGTTCAAATTCAGGGATAGTTTGTCCTTAATGTGTTTAATTCTGTTCTTTTGGAAAGGTCTCTGCATACTTTGAGAGGCACTAAGCCAATGTGCTAGGTTTTTGAAATCAAGAGTTGATAGTCCTGTTCACGTACTAAAAGTATTTTTTGAGTTGTGATGGTGCTGCCTCTGAGGGTCTATGGAGTGACAGAGAAGAGAACATGTAAAGAAATACTACTTGCCATTTTCCACCTGCTGATAGTGGTTGTCCTTGTAGTGATGGTTGATGAGCTCCTGGGGTCTGCCTGTTGTCTAATTTTGTGGAAAGCCACACTCCAGAACTGGCCCACCCAGGGCTTTAATCAGGTCCATGGGGCTCTTCTTTCTCCTCCACCCTTCTGTCCTCAGCCTTTAAAGCTCATTGCCGAAGTTCCCAGCTCCTTCTTCCTTAGTATAGTAACATAGGAAGAAATTGTGTAAGAGGACACTACCATATTGGGATTAGTCTGAGGCTGTGGTGAAAACCAGCTTGTGGTGATGTCCGGCTAGGGGATCCCAGTGCTCCTGGGGCAGAGAAAGTACAGTGGTGGGAATAGGCAGAAGTTGAAGGGAAGGGGACTGAGATATGGAAATATTCGCTCTCCTTCCAGACTATGTGCCAGCCCTTTGGTAGCAGGTAGTGGGGCCAAGAGAAATTATTCACCTCCGTCCCTGGTGTTGTGCAATGCCAGGTCCATTAATAATAAGACCACAGTCCTACGAAACTTCCTGCATGAGCAGGCAATGGACCTGGCATGTGTGACTGAGACCTGGGTGCGAGATGGAGAGACAGTTGCTCTCTCTCAAATGGCTCCATCTGGGTACTCGATCTTTCACCAGTCATGGACTAGCGGGCAGCAGGGAGAGGTGGCACTACTTATACGGGAGGCTTACTCCTTCTGGGTGCTCCTACCCCCCAGTGATCCCTGGCATAGAGTGTGCTGGCCTGTTATGGGATGCAGAGAAGAGGTTGGCTATCTGGCTGGTGTACCGACCGCCTAACACACCAGCCAGTGCCTTACTGTCCCTGTTGGGAGCTGCAGCAGACTTGGTGTTGAAATTCCTATGGCTTTTGGTCCTGCTGGTGACATGGACTCTGTATGGATGACGGACCAAGTGTCATCCATGGCAACACTGGAGCTTTCCCAGTATATAACAACTACCACCCATCAGGCCATGCACACGCTAGAGTTGATCTTTGCGGCAGGAGTTACTGTGGACCGGGAGCTACTGTGGACATGCTACAAGCACTCATAACATGAAATATATATATATATATATATATATCACAGTCTGAACCACTCAACCTAGCTCATGTTATGAGTGCCTGTAGTATGCCCTGTCTGTATATTATGTGATTATTGTTTTGTAGAATTCTGGACTGACACAGTTGATGACTGAATCATTTTTGGCACTACTGGACCTAGAAAATTGTACATAATTCACAAGATTGATCCCTAGAAGAAGGATTACAGATCCAAAACGGCTTGCAAAGCAGACCGGTTCTCCGTTGGACTTTTTTCTCAGTCATCGCACTGAATACATTATAGTGGCTTTGAGCCACATAAGGACAGTAGGAGCACTGTGGAACTTATGAGGTTTTAACTGTGTGCATGTCTGATGATGTGCACTGTTGATACTTATTATTCATAACAAGTCAGAATTGTATTTTACATGGAGAGTTTTTTCTTTGTTGTGGCTTAATTTCTTCTCCATGGTTCCGTCAATACTGTCCAGTCTTCCATAACAGCATTTATTTATGAGTGGTTTATATAGTTTGGGACTCATTTTACTGTGGCTGCATTCACATAGTGAGCTAACATTTCCCCTGCATTGTCTCCCTGCTGTATCACCAGTGAGTGCTTTCAGTTTTAAAATTAGTAATTACTACTGGACTGTTATGAACTTAACATTCTAACAATCTATTGTCACTCATTTTGAAGATGTAGCTTTCATTAAAAAAAAAAAAAGAGACTCTAGCCTTTTTAATTTATTATCAGGGACAATAAATTGCCTACAGCTTTCCTCTTAAAATTTGTTAAGGAAAGAGCTAGTGGCAGTAGATTGCTAGAATGTTAGTTCACAGTAGCAGTCACTGATTTAAAAAACTCAAAAGTTTTTTGGTGGCCAGGTAAGGAAAATGGCAACTACTGCTGCAGGGATAGCTGATTGCGCTGTACATAGTGAAATGATGTGTTGAACCGCCATGGTTGCGTAAATGTCCTAAGAGCTGAACCGATCATCAGGAGGTCATCCTGTTGATGACCACCAGACAGAACGTGAGCTGAACCAGCTGCTGTTTAAACATGCACTTTCCCCACAGCATTATCCCTGTCTTGGCACTTGTGGTACTCTGATATGTTTTTCTGGTTAGAAAAAGCTGCAGTATGTTTATAATACTGCCATTGGATGTACTTTCCTCTCGTACTTCTCCAGGTATGCCCACTATTTCTCCCCATGTCAGGCATCACCAACTTTTCTGAGCCTGTGACACCTTTTGAATTCTGACACAGTGTGCTGAGCACAGCCACAAAATGTCTGCCACATAACGCCTGCTGCAGGAGGTACAGCTGGCCACAAAATGGGTGCCACAGCTTACCTCCAGTCATAAAGTGATGATCCTTGTACTATGGTGGCAATTGTTGCCAAAGCAGTGTCTTTAAAAATCTGCACAGTCAGTCAGAAGCCTTGCTGGGTAAAAGCCCTTTCTGGCCCCACCAACTTTCTAGAAACATTGGGTGGGCACCAGAAAAGTGCACCATGGCACTCAGAGGAACCATGTTGGGTACCTTTGCTTTATGTTCTGGAAAAGTAATATGTACAGTGCAGCACCTTGGTGCCTTTCCTGGAAAAGTCTTGCTACACAGATTGCCTTTGGTTGAGAAAGTGGGTACAAATGCAGTAGGCATTTGACTGTTATTTCAGATAGGAAAGCACATAGCTGTTGTGTCTTGTGCATGCTCATAGTCAGCATTGGGGCACCTGCTGTGTTTTGGGGTTTTGTCCATCCTGAAGCAACCAAGAAAGTACCTTAATGTTGTTGTTAGTTGCACACGCTTGATGGACTGAAACTCTGTTCCTGCCCCAGCAGCCATTATGACTTTCCAGAATTTATCTTTAAAAGACAATATTTTGTATCTGGAGCGGAAGTGACTTTGTTATTGACATCCTCTTTCTTTGTTTAGTGCTTGCTTTTTGCCAGCTGCCTATTGTCTGTCTGTATTTGTTGAGTATTCTTCAGGGATTTTTATGAGGTCTTATCAACATTTTTCCACAGCACACCAGTTCCGCTTGTCATCGTTACTCCTTTTTATTTATTTTTTTAAAAGATTTGATCATCTACTAAGTCTAAAAGCGCAATATGTTACTGTTAACTGCATTGTATCATTTGCTACAAAGCATAGACAAAACCATTATACTGTTTTGTTTCATTTGTTCTGATGTATCTTTATTCTAACTGTTGGGAGTCATAAACCATTTTACAAGGTCTGAGAAACATTTTGAGACATCGCAGTCAACCACAGCTGATAAACCATGATGTGATTGAACTTCAAGTATGGCATCTGACTGCAGGTTGCCAAACCAGCTGTGGCTTCTTGATAGATACTAAACTGGGAATCTAAAGCATAGTTTATTCTTGGCTTATAAACTGTAGTTAACATGCACACAAAAGCTTATATCAAGAATTAAACTTCGTTGGTCTTAAAGGTGCCACTGGACTCAAACTACGGTATGTTCTGTGGTTAGTATTGTTTAGTTTTGTTGTGTTCAAATGCAAAAATCCCAGCTTCTTCAAATCCATCCCAGCCTTTTCTATAGAGACATCAGCACAGAGCAACAGAAAGCTTTCGGTACACTCTCTTTCACTACCTTTTGCCTTTTCTTTATGTCCACCACCAGCACAGTGATACAGAATTGCAGTTCCGACCCTTTCTAAGAGACACTTAAAAGATTCTGGGGCGGAAGATCTCTTTATGGTATTTTTATTCAGTCTAACAATATAAATCACTCCACATTAAATATTGTTACAGTTAAAAAACAGTTCACAGCCTATCCAATGGTATACCTTTCCACACATAAAAAGAAATTTATTAGAAATTTAAGTGTTGCATATTCAGTTATCAGTTCCAGGTATGCTTTCTTAAACGCTTCTTGTGTTCCACTTACAAACATGCTTTTTTAAAAAAAAATTATATTGCATTTTTCATGATGCTCTCAAGGTCTTACAAAAGATTTCATAACAGCAGTAACTAGAAACAATATGGACTAACTTATTTGGGAATTAAAGAGAATTTCTTACTTAATTGTTGTGTTAAAAATTCCATTCTTAATTTCCTATGAAATCCTGTGATACCACCGACTCCAGTGATGTAAGATGCAAGAAATTATGCTTGAAGCCACGTGAGATGGCTGTAACTAATGAATTGTGGTTATTTTAACAGGGTTAACTAAGAAGAATATTTACCTTGGATTTTAAAAGAAAGTTTTCCTGCCAATCTGCAATTTACTTCTAAAAATTGCTTGAAGACTTGTCAAATGACGTCAATGGCCAGCCTGTTCTCTTTTACTAGCCCAGCTGTAAAGCGTCTGTTGGGCTGGAAGCAAGGAGATGAAGAAGAAAAATGGGCAGAAAAGGCCGTTGATGCTTTGGTTAAAAAATTGAAAAAGAAAAAAGGAGCAATGGAAGAGCTAGAGAAAGCACTAAGCAGTCCTGGACAACCGAGTAAATGTGTTACTATACCTCGCTCATTAGATGGACGACTTCAAGTCTCTCACCGCAAAGGTCTCCCCCATGTTATTTATTGTCGTGTATGGCGTTGGCCTGATCTACAGAGTCATCATGAGTTGAAGCCATTGGACATTTGTGAATTTCCTTTCGGATCCAAGCAGAAGGAAGTCTGTATCAATCCTTATCATTACAAAAGGGTGGAGAGCCCAGGTGTGTTTCAGTGGGCTTATGATATTATCATCATCCACATACCTTCTTCACAATGCTAAATCAATATACTTGATTCTCATTGTGGCAAAATCTGTGAATCCAGATATTTGAGCCATGAACAGACAAGACAGATCTTTCTGCAAACCTGAAAAATGGCCCAAGTTTGAAGAAAAATCTGAAGGTTTTTTTTTTTAAATTGAGGGGGTAAGAGCTAAGTTGCCTGGTGGGCGGGAAGGAAAAAAGGAAGCTGAAAGGGAGAGAAACTATGGGGGTAGTAATAAGGGCAGAGGAAAATCAGATACTCTCCATAAATCCTTGTGGGTATCCCACTTATAATGGTAAAATCCCTGCTGAAATTAAGAGGTTGATGGTTGGTTCATATGCACACTATCACTTGATTACTTGAGGCCTCTGATCATTGCTAGGGATACATGAGCACTCACAGGCTTACATTCTACTCATCAGTTGTGAATGTGTGTGCATTAAAGAGGTAAAGGTAATCCCCTGTGCAATCACCAGTTCATTTCCGATTCTCAGGTGATGTCACATCATGATGCTTTCACATCAGACTTTTTAATGGGGTGATTTGCCATTGCCTTCCCCAGTCATCTTCACTTTACCCCCAGCAAGTTGGGTACTCATTTTACCAACCTCAGAAGGATGGAAGGCTGAGTCAACCTTGAGCCAGCTATCTGAACCCAGCTTCTGCCATGATCTAACTCAGGTCATGAGCAGACCTTGGACTGCACTACTGCAGCTTATCACTTTGTGCCACGGGGCTCCTATCCCACTTATAGTAATCAGATTTTGTGACTTCCAGAGAACATGTCCTAGTGAAAGTTGGAAGTGGGGAATTGAATATAAATTGGTTTTTGAAGTCTGGTTTGTCTGAAATGTTGGTGCCTTATGTTCACTTTGCATTGCTTTTCTCTGTTAAGTTTCATGCTGTTTGAAACAGGATTTTCTAGCATCTTTGATGTAGTTGGAATGTTTTCAACATAATTTCAGTCTAGCACAGGAGTGGCCAAACTTGTTTAATGCAAGAATCACATAGAATAAATGTCAGATGTTTGAGAGCTGCAAGACATGAACGAATATTACACACACATCTTTATTAAAACTCTTAATACTTTCGTTGCGCAAAAAGATCAAATACATATGTATGTAGTTTACAACACAACCATGCTAGAAGGGGATTTTTTTAAAAAAGCAAACAAACAAAAGCTGGGAATAACAGTCCCCATAAGATCAGCATAGGGAAAGGGTGGGGAATTATTTTTTGCCACCAGTGGGAGAAGGAAACACACATGTACTGTTTGCAGCATCATGCATCTCTCTTTGCCTTGACACCAAGGTTAATTAATACAGCTCCTACAAGAGCTGTGAAACTAATCCTCTACCACCCTCTTTATTCTATCCCTCCTTCCAATGGCTCCCTTGGCTCTTGTGCTCTCTTTCCCTGTTCTAGGTCTCCACGTGACCTCTGTGGTGGTAGAGAAGAGCTTGCAAGCCTGCCTGTTTCCCCCTCTACTTTACACATGGCAGAAATAGTTGCCTACCTATGGGTCAGTGCTCAGAGGCTGACTGAGATCCTGATGCCACACATGCTTACTCAAGAGTAAGCCTGCATTAAGCTCCTCATTGATCTCTGGAAGCCACACAGTATGTGTGAAAGAGCCACATGTTGCTCCCAAGCTGCAGTTTGGCCACTCTGCAACCTTCTGTGTAGTTTTTGATTCACCTTTAATCTATTGTGCATATAGGTGAATTTTCAAGACAATGAAATACAGTATTGCACTATGACAAGTGTGCTTTTGGCATGTGTTTATTTCTCTGTGTCTTTATGTGTGGTCATGTTATCTTGTTTTTCAGTTCTACCTCCAGTCTTAGTGCCAAGACATAGTGAATTCAATCCACAGCATAGCCTTCTGGTTCAGTTTAGAAACCTAAGCCACAATGAACCACATATGCCACAGAATGCCACGTTTCCAGATTCGTTCCAGCAGCCCAACAGCACTCCTTTCCCAATTTCTCCGAACAGTCCTTATCCACCTTCTCCAGCCAGTAGTACTTATCCAAATTCTCCAGCTAGTTCTGGACCATCAAGCCCATTTCAGCTACCAGGTAAGGGATACCTGTGTGTCATGTTTGTTGAAAAACAGAATTTCTTTAATAAAGCCAGATGGAGTATTATATCTATATCATACTACATGTAATGTAACAAATATAATTTCTTGGAGCTTTGGGATTAATCTGGAGACAACTATTCACATCTTTTAATGTGCACCTATTGTACTATAGTCCTGTAAGAGGAGAACAAATCTTTTGTGGAAGATGACTGATAATTGTAGCAAGAGTCCATCTGTGGACAGAGAGTGTTTCTAAACTGTCTGCAGATGTTTTTCAGTATCTGCATTCTGAGAGAGATTGTAGGATTGAGGAAGGATTAGAGGAAAACTCTGAACATTAAAAGATGTAGGATGAATAAGAATGAGAAAGAATGGAGTTGAGAATGGCAGTTGGAGCACCTGCATGATAGTTGGGAAGAGACTATTTAGGGCCACAACTGAAAGTGGAACATTTGTAACCCAACAGAACCATACCATACAGTGAACTGTATTCCTATCACTCAATGAAAATCACAAGGTTGAGTTATAATGGTGTACTTAGGCTCAGGGCTGCCTAAGAGAAATATCAGGAGCATTGTAAAACATTCTACTAATACTGTAACTACTGTGTAAAGGCAGGAGTCAGATGATTTTGGGCTTAGAAGGATGTTAATCTTGCCTTAAAAAAACAAAATAAAGCTGTGGTATTAAAAAGTTGAAGATACCAAAAGTATATCATTCTATTAATTAAATTTTGATGTAGTTAAGAAATAAATAAAAATCAGGAACTATAATCCTTCAATAGTAGTGCCATTATATAAGTGAGCATGCAACATTAATGCAATCTTTTTAGAGTTCTGTATTCCAGGTCCTTAATTTTCAGCCCTTATTCTTACAACAGTGCAATGGATGTTAAGATAGACTTTATTTTTAAAGTACTGGGCACATGTAGAAAAAGAACCAGAAAGAAAAGAGTTTTACCAGCAGCTAAATATTTACTTAAAATAGTCTAAAAATAGAGGTAGATTTTTAAAGAAATGTTTTGAAACATATCTTTTGTAAGCATTTCACTTCTTAAGATCTGGATCTAGTATTTCTAACACTCAAATCTGGATTTCTATAAGATTTTTGGCCTTCCAGGTTTTACTAGTAGACACTAGGCAATAAGAGCAGCATGGCATAACCAGCCTTGTTTGGAGCCACTCAGTGCCCACGCTCTTTTGAATGCAGTCAGTTCTTAAGTTTGTGAACAGGAAGAATCTGTAATTTTAGTTTACCACTGCTGACCAAAAATCTCTTAGGGCACTAGGGAATTTTAGCATGGGACTAAGATGAAACTCATTTTCATTACATCTCCAGCCATTTGAACTAACATATAAATACTAACATGATAATAAGGGGCCAGTGGATTGATCAGGTATTTTTTCTGTTGGTTACAAGTCTAGTGATTTAGGTATTTTCCTCAGTGTCTGGCTCTAATGTGAAAATGCAAGTTTGTTTGTTTTTTAAATATTTATATCCCTCTTTTCTTATCATCCATTGCAACTTAAAAATCAGTGCTGTCCAAGCTTTGTACAAAATTGTTACAACTCATCCAACGTACCATTTCTCACAACACTAAGCCCTTCTCATTTCAGTAAAGTAATTGTAGGAGCCCTCTTAATCAACTTTGGGAGGCTGTTCAGTTGGCGCTATGGCTGAAAAAGGCATCATTTAAGCTGTAGCGATCTGATTTAACAGTAAAAAAAAGGTTATGAAAGGATCTGAGATGCTGCACAGGTTCATACTAGGAGATATGGTCCTTCAACTATGGCAGTAGTGTAGAGAATAGGACTGACTATTAGGTATTATTATTATTAATAAAAAAATTTTAATTTCAATACCACCCATACCCAAAGCTCTCTGAGCGGCTTACAACAGTAACAGTAAAATGCAATAGGTAAAAGCACTAAACATTAACATTTAATTTAAGGTAACATATAAACATTAAAGAACAGTAGACCTGATGCAGAAAGGTCTGGCCCAAAGTAAAAGAGAACACCTGGCTAATCATGTTGAGTCTCATAACCAAGGAGGTCTTTGTAGGCCTCCGTAAAGAGGGCTGTCCTAACCTGGGGCTGAACTGCAGCAGGCAGGATGGTCCAAAGATGGGGGCCACCACCAAAAAGGCCCTTCCCCTAGTTGCCACCTCTGAGCTTCTCAAGGGGTTGGTACCTGGAGGAAGGCCTGAAAGTATAGTGTCCAGGTTGATTGAGGTTGGGAGAGATGCCCTGTCAGGTATCATGGTCCCAAGCTGTGTAGGGCTTTATAGGTTAGGACTAGCACCTTGAATTAGGACCAGAAACATACAGGCAGCCAATGCAGGTGGGATAGAACTGATCTTATATGTTTGGACTTCTGGGTCCCAGTTATTAGTCTTGCTGCTATATTCTGCACTAGCTGCAGCTTCTAAACTATCTTCAAGGGCAGCCCCATGTAGAGTGCATTGAAGTAATCTGGTCTGGAGATTAGCAGAGCATAAATTACTGAGGCCAGACTCTCCCTGTCCAGGTAGGGGTGCAACTGGGCCACCAGCCAAAGCTGGTAGAAAGCATTCCAAGCCACCGATGCCAACTGAGCCTCAAGTGACAGATGGATCAAGGAGCACCTCCAAGCTGTGAACCTGCTCCTTCAGGGGAAGTACAACCCCATCTAGAACAGGTTGTGCAACACCCATCTGGTCAAAGGAATCACCCACCAACAGCATCTCAGTCTTGTCGGAATTGGGTCTCAGTTTGTTAACCGTAATTCAGTCCATTTTCATAGCCAGATACTGTAGACACCTGCCGACAATGAAAAGGAGAAATAGAACTGCATGTCATAGTGTACTGATGGCAATGTGATCCAATACTCCAGATGACTCCACTCAGTGGACCTCTGAGGAACTCCATTCTGGAGAATCTCTGGGGCTGAACAATATCCTCTAAGCACCTTCTGGAGACAGCCCTTCAAGTAGGAGCAGAACCACTGCAAGGTAGTGCCTCCTACTCCATCTTTGCTAGCTACTCCAAAAGTTTACCTTGGTGTTGAGAGATCCAGCAATATCAACAGCATTGCATTCTTCTTGTCTCGCTCCTGGCATAGGTAATCATACATGGCAACCAAGGCTGTTTCCATGCCAAAACCAGGCCTGAACCCCGATTGAAATAGATCCAGATAATCAGTTTTATCCAAGATTGCCTGGAATTGGTTGGCAACCAGGTCAAGGGAGGGTTTCTTTAGAAGTGGTTTCATCACAGTCTTTAAAGACAGGATAGGACCACTTCCTCTCCTAAAGAGGCATTGATGACCTCCCTGGGCCAGATGGTTATGCCTCTGTTGGCTTTTATAAGCCACAAGGATCCAGTACAGAGGTGGTTGTACAAACCTGTCCAAGTGTTTTTTCCACATCCTTGAGCTGTACCAATGGAAACTCATCCAATAAAGCTGAACTAGACTGTACTTTGGACAGCTCCACCTATTTACCTGCTATAACTGGAGTCCCAAGTCCCAGTGAGTTCAGCAATCCCTCCCCCCCCCCCCCCCCAGAAATGCCCAGTGAGTAAATTACAGCAGGCTCAAGAACGTTCAAGGTCTGAGGTGTCTCTGGAACCAGAATATAGCAAGCCCAGAACAACCTTAAAAAGCTCCGCTGGTGACAAAAAGAGGATTGAATAGAGGCAGTGAGGTTTCTTTGCCACCCTCACTGCGTCAAAATACACTCAGTTGTAGGCACATACCAGGTTGGTGTTGCATTCACTGGGAGTTCTCCAGTTGCACTCCAGCTGTCTCCTAAGTTGTTTCATCACTCTCAGCTCTGGGCTATACCATGGGGCTGTAAGGGCTCTACAACCGAGAGCACTTAGGAGCAATCATGTCAATCACCTGGGTCATTTCCACATTCCACAATGATCAGGGCTAGGGGTGTGCAATAAACCGAGCTGAAAAATACCTGATAAATGCTTTTATCAGTATTTGTTGGGTATTTCTTCAGCTGATCACTGAGGAGGCTGGTGATTCTGCTATCCAAAAGTGGCTGCACAAAAAACCCTGAAAATATTCAGGATTTTTCAGGACTGCTGGATAGTCACAGTTATATGGCATTTAAAGGGCTCTTTGTCCATTTAAATGCCTTTGGAATCAACTCTTAGGTGTTTAAATGGACTACTGTCCTTTTAAATGCCTTTGGAGTTCACTTAGTGCAGAATTGCACTACGGCTTGGACAGGCATTTAAAGGGACCACATCCTTTAAAATATTTTTTTCCTCCACTGGAAACAATGGAGTATGGGGACATCTCCTTTGGGGCCTTTAGAATTCGACCGCTTGATCCGATCTTTTTGAAACTTGTGGGTTTTTTGAGGAGGGGCACCAATAGCTGTGCTGCAAATTTGGTGTCTCTTCCTCAAAAAGCCCCCCTCTCCTGAGCTCCAAATACCTCCAGATTGATTCTCCATTGTAGCATATGGGGACTGTTGTCTATAATGATTCCCATAGGGTATAATGGAGCTGAAAAAAATTGGCAGTCCCAGATATTTCTCAGATCTACCATACTGATAACTGGGATTCTGGAATATTAGGAAATACTGGTTTTTTACTGGAAAATTACTGAATGTTTGTGTTTATGTGCACATGTGCACAACCCTAAGCAGGGCTTTGACAGGAGCACCAGCCATGTCAGCCGGAAAACCCCCCAGCCCTCTGGAAACCATCCAGATCCATTAGCCTGTGGGGTGTACAATCTTAACAGGCCCTCCACCCTTGCAAGAGGAAAAAGCCTCTAAGTCTAAATCTCAAAAGATGGTGATCTGACTATGACAAAAGGACTAAATTAAGGTCCCTCACACTCAGAGCACCATCCTCGCATCCAGCTGAAAAGACCATGTCTAGAGTATGCCCTACCTCGTGTGTTGGACCAGTGACATGTTGACAGTTCAAGGTTGTCATGGCAGCCATGAAATCCTGAGCTGCCCTGGCTAAGGAGCCCTTGGTATGACTGTTGTAGTCCCCCAGAATCTTATTCCTGTGACATCTGCATAAGAGGACACAAGTTGGCTGAAATTGAACAGTCCATTTCAGCCAACACAATAGAGCTGTGTAAAGAACCAACAAGGATTATCAGAAATGGGATATACAGCTGTCAAGTGTATTACAAAGGGGGGAGGAGGGTAGAGGGCTAAGGGAATGGTAAATAACATCAGTGAAAGTTATGCATGATAAATACAAATAAATGCATTAATTAGAACTGACAGCTTAGATCCTGTTCTAAAAGCATTCACATGCATCTTCTACTGATAGCAATTAAAATAGAATCAAGATCTGAAAACCGGGGTTCCAATATATAGGACATTATTTGTGTAATTGAGGGCTGAACAGAATGGGTAAGATGCATGGGAGTGTAAGAGAAAGAAGAACTGACCAGTAGTAAACTGCTTTTGTATACTTTTCTGTTATGACATGCCCTGTAGATAAACTGCTGGTTAACTTCTGAACCCAGTTCAGGGTTTTAGTTCTGCTGTTTTAAAGTGCTTAATTTTCATGAGACCCAAATACTTTAGAGCATCTCTCCTCATATTAGCTCCCACTGGGCCTGTTTTGTACTGCAGTGCTCTGCATTCCTTTAGGAAGGTTTGGAAGACTGCTCTTTCTGCTTGGTTTCTGGAGGTAACAACTATATAACAGAAAATTCAGTAGACAGTTCAGTGGTTCTTGTCCAGATTTCTTTTTGTTGTTTGCATTTATAGTTTAATTGAATATTTGCCTTTATTATCATAAGCTGGTTTTTGTTGGTGAAATGTGACAAAAATATGTTAGAGAACTGTTAGAACAAAGTTAGACCCCAGTGGCACCTTTAGGACCAACAAAGTTTTCATGTGCATGCACACTTCCTCCGATATATTGAAATAGAAGTCAATAGTTCATGTATATATAGACAGATGCCTCTACATGAGTGAACAGCGCAAATTGGCATACAGCTTAATGAAAATGTTTTGACACATGCGAAGGCCAAACAGCAATAACAATTTATGATTATAAAGTCACTAGAGCACCATTTGTTTGGATTTTTTTTTGGGGGGGGAGGGGGTGTTCAGCAATAATTTTTAAATAGGGGACAAATGTGTAAATGTATCCTCCTTAATTGTTCAGAGTAATCAGTTGAAACTCTGTTTTGCTTTATTAGTCACTGAAGGAAGCGAAGAAGAAAAAGACAGGAAGAAGGGTCTACCAGTAAATAGGAAAGTGGTGTAATAGTACAGGAACTCTAACTAGGCTGTATCAAGTGTACTAACCTTATTCAATTTTTTTTTAATCAGCAGACACACCACCACCTGCATATATGCCCCCTGAAGATCAAATGGGACAAGATAATTCACAGTCTATGGACACAAGCAGTAATATGATTCCTCAGATAATGCCAAATATTTCCAGCAGAGGTAAGCTAAACATTTTTGGTAGACCTGTTAATAATTTGACACCAAGGAAGAATTATTCTATTTTCTGGACTCCTGCTATTAAGTCTGCTATTTTCCACTGAAAATTGCCATTATTCCTTTCATCCCCATGAAGCTCATCAGTACTAGCAGCCTCTGATGGGCAGCATATCATGTTTTCAAGCTTGCTTTATAGTAACACGAAGTTGATTATTATCCAGTTACATTAGATAAAAATGACATAAAACAAGAAACTTCTAATGTAAGTAACTGTAGCATAGCAGAATGAATTTATTCATGCTATGGCTTGTTGGAAAGGCAAAAGAATAAACTATGATTGTCTAACATACTTCAGGTTACTGTCTCAATTAGGTGAAGCACTATATACTGTAAATCTAATAAAATGTGGAAATAATTGACTTTTTCATTGATGTATTCCTTACATCCCAGTAATGGATAGAGGCACTATTGGTATTATTTGTAGGAAATTTGTTTGCTTCCAACAGTAAATCTGAAATTGGTCACTTGGTTCTTGAGTTATACTTCAAATTAGAAAAGGTAGGAAAAATTGGCTTTCAGCCATTTTGATGACATAAAAATCTTAAGTTACCAATCAGGGAAAAAACCTATCACCCTACCTGATACTGACATCTGGTGTGGCCCGCGGACTACAAGGAGACGCATATGATGAGATTAAAGAATATGTAAGAGGAATTATGTATTAATGCTAGGTACTGTGTTACTAGAAGCCACGTGGTGCAGAGTGGTAAAGCTGCAGTACTGCAGTCTGAACTCTCTTCTCATGACTTGAGTTTGATCCCAGTGGAAGCCTTCCATCCTTCCAAGGTCGGTAAAATGAGCTTGCTAGAGGAAAAGTGTAGATGACTGGGGAAAACAATGGCAAACCACCCGGTTAAAAGTCTGCCGTGAAAATATCATTATGTGACGTCACTCCAGAGTTGGAAATGTCTGGTACTTGCACAAGGAGTGACTACCTTTAGCTTTCTTAAAAAATTGTGTTACTGTGTACTTTTTTGAGATATTAAATATCCATTTTATTTGTTTATTTCATAGATGTTCACCCTGTTGCCTATGAAGAACCCAAGCACTGGTGTTCAATTGTGTATTATGAATTAAACAATAGAGTTGGGGAGGCTTTTCATGCCTCTTCTACTAGTATCTTAGTAGATGGATTTACAGATCCCTCCAACAACAAAAACAGATTCTGCTTAGGTTTACTCTCTAACGTTAATCGCAATTCAACAATTGAGAACACAAGGAGACATATCGGAAAAGGTAATAAAATGTGCTTTTGCAGGATTATAAGGAGTCTGTCTCTATAGACTGGGCCTTAAAAATGAAATAATGGATGCAATTACAGTAATACACTTTTTTTTTTAATTCCCATGATTCAGTGAGAAAATACATAGCAAATGTAGAATGCAAATTATTGCACCATAAGACTTTCTTTTGTTGTGTCTTTTACTGTCTTGGGTTTATTTCTTTGATCTTGTACTGTAGTAACTTTCAAAATTTGATTTTTGATGCACACATTTGAATGTTTTTGTGTATATGTGGCTTCTGGATGCTTGCATAGCTCGTATCTTAACAGAAAAAAGAAAATATTTAAAGTTTTGCAAGTGTGTTGGGGAGCGGGATGGAGATGCTCTCTCTCTTGGCTTAGGTCTGGAAGTAAGGCGGTTAAAAGGAAAGGCTTGGGAGATGAGTGTCCAGAATGTATTTTAAATAGTCCAAAATGAAGCAATGCAAATTGAAGGGGGGGGGGGGGTCGTCAGGAAGATATAGTATACTTTGACACAATACCTTTAAATCAAATAATTTCATTTAAATTTATAAAATTACTATGTGAGCAGATGCTTTAATCTGCTTTGTCACATATTCCTTGTGGCATGAAGGATACTAGTTACAGGATACTAGCTTTAATAAAATGGGTAATTTTTAATACTGTTTGATGTCTGTATGTTGAAAAATCCATTTCTGTAGTTTGTGGGAAGAGGACATCTAGTGGCTGGTAAAGTAGTGGATATTTAAAATGAAAGTTTAGTCTGATTTAAGGCATTTCCTATATTGGGGAACTAAAGTGGCTCATAGAAAATACATTTCCAGTTAACAGAATACAATTTAATAACCAAAACATACACACACTAAACAACACACACTAAACAACATCCTGGGCTTGAGCATTCAGTGCCACATTTTGTAAGCTGCAGGCTGTGGGCCAAGAGTTCTTTGGTTCTTTGAAGACTTGTACCTCTGGCAACACCTACACTTTGCATCCCTGCAACCAAAGGAAACAAGATCAGTCTAGATATGAAGCAGCTGGCAGACATCCTCTCTCATTTCCCTCTCCCTTGCTCTGATGTACATCAACATCTAGAAATGGCACCTTTAATTGTTCTTTTAAGTAGAAATGAGCCTCCATTCTAACCGTTTTTTATTTTTAAATTTAATTTTATCCTTATACATTTATATGCATTTCAAAACAATTAATTTTAATATTATTTCAAAACAAATATAATAATAACTTCTTCACCCAAAGGGTGATGAACATGTGGAATTCACTGCCCCAGGAGGTGGTGGCAGCTACAAGCATAGCCAGCTTCAAGAGGAGGTTAGATAAAAATATGGAGCAGAGGTCCATCAGTGGCTATTAGCCACAGTGTGTTTATTTATATATATATATATATATATAAATAAATTTTTGGCCACTGTGTGATACAGAGTGTTGGACTGGATGGGCCATTGGCCTGATCCAACATGGCTTCTCTTATGTACTTATAATAAAATTCTTACATTTTTAATTCTTCACCACTCAGTAAACCACTTAGTCAATCAAAGTTTTGAGAGCCATTCACTAACTTCAGTCATCTTGCTTGATTTCCAATAGTGGACAAAAGTTAAATGTGCTGCAGTAATTAGATACAAACCTCTATCTCATGACTTAATTGGAACTCCTGGTATATAATTATTGAATTATTAAATTGATTTGAATATTGAAATAGTGAATTGAATTATAGAAGTTTTAAATTTTTGAGGATTTTTTAATTTTAATTTTTGCTTTTCAGGTGTCCATCTCTATTATGTTGGTGGGGAAGTCTATGCCGAGTGCCTGAGTGACAGCAGTATATTCGTACAGAGCAGGAATTGCAACTACCATCATGGATTTCACCCTACAACTGTGTGCAAGATTCCTAGCGGCTGTAGCCTAAAAATTTTTAACAATCAGGAATTTGCTCAGCTTTTAGCTCAGTCAGTGAATCATGGGTTTGAGGCTGTGTATGAACTTACCAAAATGTGTACAATTCGGATGAGTTTTGTAAAAGTAAGTGAACTTTATTGGTCATAATTTTAGTGGATCTCTCTGGTCATAATTTGAGCAAAATTGAGTCACCTCAATAATATATATCTTTGCTAACCGACAGAAATAATTTTTGGCATATATTTACCCCAATACTGATTTGAATATGTAGTCAAACCACTTAACCATTTTTGAATTTATAATATCAATATCTTGATGTTTTTCTTTATATTAATGTTGCAAATCTAGTCATATATTTCTGTCTTTTCAGCGTAGACCACTTTGAAACAGGTGCTAGTTAGAAAGGGAGACTTTCCAAGCAGAATGAGGACTGATTATGTGCCTTCAGTGTGGCTCAGTAAGCTATAATTCTCTGCCCCCCCAAATAAGTAGTAATTCAGGTATTCCATGAATTCTAAAATATGGAGGATTGAGTAATAGTGTGTCTAGTGTGACAACATAGTGTGTTCTTTGGCATGAAGTCAGTGCATTATTCTGCCTTCCCTTCCTGTACTCTGATATGCTTCCCTAGTTGTAATCTGCTGGACAATTCAAAAGGGTAATATTTCTGATTTTTTTAAAAAAAGAAAATAGGAATTTATTATATCAGTTATATGACATCATTTATTGGTTTCAGTTTTAATTTTGAGGTTAATAAATATGTATCTCTTTTGTAGGGATGGGGAGCAGAATATCACCGGCAAGATGTTACAAGTACTCCATGCTGGATAGAAATTCATCTTCATGGGCCTCTCCAGTGGCTGGATAAAGTACTTACACAAATGGGCTCTCCGCTCAATCCGATTTCATCTGTTTCATAGTATCCATAGTACTGCTCAACCATATCCTTAGTGACCATTTTGTGAATTCTGCAGAATCTTCCAGCATGGATAGTGTGAAAGTGGATGTCATATGTTAGCTTCTGCCGTGGCCAATTTTACACTAATGATCACTGCTGATTTGAGATACTGAGGAAACATTCAAGTTTGCAGGACAATAACTTCATATGCAAAATCTTTTTGCTATGCATATTTAACAAAATCTTTGCCTTCACTGGAAATGTCCTCTATAAGCAAGTTTGAGAAATTGACATTAGGGAGTAAACTATATAGGCTGGATAAGTTCAGCTGCAACCATCAAGTCAGATTTTGGGGGCGGTAAAAGTTCTAAACAAAATTAGGATTGTTACACCTGAATGTCTTTTGTTTGAATAAATAATAATGTGACAGTAGTATACACATGTTGGGGGGGGAAACACCTGTTACAGGTTGTCATGTTAGCATATTTGCATTCTTGAAAGGCTGTCATAAACAGAAGCAGGTTATCTGTTCAGTTTAATGTTACTTTTAGCCATTGTTTTAAAGAGCTGTTGATCTTCATTTTTTTTTTAGTTTTTAGACTAAAAATTATTTTTTTTGATTTATCACTCATGTATGATAGCTTTTGAAGCAAGCCATGTGTAACTCAAAATGTCTTTTGTATATTACATTGCAAGGAGATTCACAGTGGGTTTCTGTCATAATTTGCCTCCATAATTGGTTATCTTGAAGACTTAATTCCACTGCTATTATTTTGCAGTATTAGTTGGGGTTTGTTTTTGTTTTTGTTTTGTATTGCAGCAACAGAAGTATTGGGAATTTCACTTCAGTTCAGTGTTCTGTTCTTGGAAGTTTCTGGCACATGAGTGAATTAATAAAGGGTACAAAATGATCGCCTTCTAGATAACACAGGCCGATCAGTCACTGGATAAAAGTAACAAAAAGTTACTACCTCTTGATTACTACCTATGTGATATAAATAATGGATCTTAATTTCTCATACACCGGTGCTCCCTAGTGTAATTTACTACTATAGAAAACAGTCTCGTTATGCAATTAAGTGTGCCTCGGCCCATTGATAAGATTGGCAGAAAAAGAAAATTGGAAGTTGCCCCATATTAGGACAATGATATCATTGAGAAATATTTCTGGCCCCTTTGTGGTTTAACAGGCACAGGTTCAGGAGTTTATAGAATGGATCTTGTGCAAGCTCAAACTTGCAGGGGATTTCCAGCTGACTCTCCTCTACCTGCCCCCTCCAAGTTTGTTGAGGATTGGGTTTATGGGGTCCAAATTACAGCCCCCCCTCCCCAAGAAGATGCCCCTAGGAAAGTGCTCTCTGGGGAAATGACAGGTGCGAATTTGGTGTCTCTAGCATGCCGGCAGTCCATTCTGTCACCTCACAAATGAAACCAATTTGTGAGGCAGATAAAAGTTGCATTTCATGGTTCATTAATGAGGCATGCTGCAAACCAAACCACATTTTCCCAGTTTGTTCCCATTTCTACTTGTATGCTATTATCATCTTAGACTGAGTTTAACAAAATTAGCATATTTTGAGTAGATCTTGATATTTCTCTAGTATTGAAAGTTAAAACTATAAACCCATAATAACAAATCCAGAAAAAACTGCAGTATCGAATCTGGGTGAAGACTTAAGAATTCTTAGAACTTCTCATTTGATGGGAATGGTATAGAGGTGAAAAATTTCTAAACCTTACAGTTGTGAAGGCAGGTATAAAAATAGTAGGTTCAGCAACATTTTAGTAGGATTGAGGCTTTGGTACCCTTTGTGACCGCTCATTCACTAGCAGAAATAATTATGCGAACAAGCAGATGCCTGCTAAATCTTGGTTGGCATGGCACAGAACCAACATTGCTTGATGTGATATGCGGTTGAATTATGATTGTAGCTGATTGGAGAGTATTTGTAAAAATCTCCTTTCAAAAAATCCCATTTAGCAAATACCTTCTTTCATAAAATCCCTTAGCAAAAGCATGGAGAAGGAGTTTAAGAAGGATAGAAGGTGCAATGCTAAGTGTCCCTGAGTATGCACTTTTGCTATAGAAATTTAAAACACATTGGTGTGCAACAGTGTTGCTAAGAGAGAAACCAGACAACATAATATTGAACTTGCCCATCCCCATTTCAGCTATTCACTACTTCTGACTAAACAGTGTAAGACTAGCCCTGCAGCAGCTTAGTAGGGGTATGCAAGAAAGAAAAATTGATCTTTAAATTTTTTTAGTATATTGGACCTGAAAAATATCAGGTTTGGTATTCAGGTTTGGTAATCTGGAATCCTGAATTTTCTGGGGATCCATTATCCCTATGAGAACCATTAAAGTCAATGGCAAATTTATCCTGGGGTATTTTCAGTGTTCTGGAGGCAGGGGGAAGTTGAGATAGAGGCACGAGATTTGTAATGTAACTGTTGGAGTCTCTCCTCAAAAACGCCCCCATCTTCCATTGTTTCCAGTGAGGGGGGGGAGCAAGGTAATGCAAGCCCATCAGAATATCCTAGAGAATCACTACAATAGAAAGTTTGTGTGGGGGAGCGAGGATTTTTGTAAGGCCAGCAGTATTTCTATTTATTTCCATAGATTACCAGTGTAAGGGCCTAGCAGAACCAGTGCTACTGGGGCTGTGCCAAAACCCAACAGAACTAAGGTCAAATCTGAGAATCTTTGAAGTAGAAACTGAAGGGGGGGCATTCCTGCAAGGACAGCAGAACCAGTGAACTGTACTAGTGCCCAGTGCCATTGTGGCAAATGCCAACGCAACAGGACAGATGTCAAGCACAAAATCACAATCCAAGCAAGGGGGGGAGGGGGGTTGCAAGGATAGCAGCCCTAGTGCAATAGTGCCCAGCAGCAGAACCCAGTGCTATTGTGGCAAATGCCAACTCAACAGAACAGATGTCAAGCACAAAATCACAATCCAAGCAAGGGGGGTTGCAAGGATAGCAGCCCTAGTGCAATAGTACCCAGCAGCAGAACCCAGTGCCATTGTAGCAAATGCCAGCTGAACAGGATTTATGTCAAGCACAGAATCACAATCTGATTGAGGGAGAGGGGAGTTACAAGGACAACAGAATCCGTACAGTGGTGCTACTGGTGCTCAACTGCAGAACCAGCAGAGCTTTTTAAGGCTCTTATTAAACCTCCTGACTAGATTATATTGGAACAAGCCTGATTTCCTTTATGGAAATGCAAGAGCTCTCCTGAAAATAGAACAACTACAGGACAACCTAAATGGAAATTTAAAAGTGCCTATTTTCGCTAAAGCTCGGAGTTCCTCTCACTGTTTTTAAAAAAGTAAATGTAGGTATTTATACCACTGTTTTATTGACACGCACTGTCTTGCCTCTTTTTTTAAAAAAAATAATTTTTAATCCAGCAGTATTACATTTAAAAATCTAACAGAAAACCACTGGAAACTTAAATAGATACCTTGCTATATCTAATCTAATACAATCCTTCAAAGTCTGACCTTCATTGCGTGTTACATAAAACTAACTGAAGTTTAACAATTGGTTGCATAATATGCATAAGCAACAGGATTGTCAAAAATAAATTAAATTTCTATAATATTGATTCTGTGGAATGATGTCATTTTCAGAAAGAAAAATAAGTAAGGGGTACTGAACAGACACTACATGTCTTTTAAATTGGTTTTAAGATGCATCATATGAATTATAAGTGATTTTGCATAGTATGGACATTTCCCACAGCCTTTGATACCAGGCTTCTAATGTGGGTGGCTGGTTATCTACCTAGTGTGAGGCTATGACTAGCCATGCTGTGGCTATTAAGATATGAATTCTGATGTACTGGAACTTAACCTTTGGTCTTGCCAACTATGAAGTGAAAAAATATCAGGTTCTAGTGCTAAGGTTGTATGGGTAATTTTGCTTATTTGTCTATTTATCTGTTGCCAAAATGCATAAATATATCTGCATCGCCATCAACAATGGATAAAATCTGTTTTTTTACTACAAGACATTTTTTGCAGAGAGGTTCAATGGTGGGATCAATTTAGTTTGGATGGAGACCAATACCAGCAGCCTTGCCTCTTTTAATATACTCCTAGCTCTGGCCTAGTTAGAGAGGAACTAAAGCATTATGCTGAAATTTAATTAGGAGCGCTTAACAGTTAAACAGTTAGTAAAATAGGCCCTTGTTACTCAAATCCTATTTAGCAGCACCTAAGTATTGTACTCAATAACCTTTGAAACCAGAAGCACACACTTAAATTCTACCCTTTCTTGCTTGCTTGTCTGTCTCTCCGCCACTTTCTTTCTGTCTTTTTGTCTCCCAGGGTCTGAATTGGGTCCTCAATGCACAATGCTACCCTGGCCTCCCTAAATGGAAAAACAACAAAACCTGGCGATGTGCCCCACTAAATAAAAAATCCTGGCTATGTCTCTGACTTGGAACACAGAACAGCGAACCTCAACATCCCTTCCCCCCTCAAACCTCCCCCCCCCTAGAACTTAAAGAGAAGAAATATGGGGGGGACTATTGAGGGGGAAGCAGGAAAAAGGACTTGGATACACAAGAAAGCAAGAAGAACTTAAACCTAAGCCCTTCCATGCACACATATCAGACCAAAAGGGGGGGGGAGCAGAGGAAACAAGCAACAAACAGCAAAGGATGGAGATGAGAAAATTCAAGTAAAATAATATATATATATATATATATATATTTAAAAAAAACCCAAACCTCTCCCCGTACACAAGCCCCCCAAAAGAATAAAAAATGTATGTTTACCAAGTCTTAAACCAACTCCAAAGAACCAAAACAGAAATAATCCTTTTCCTCCCCCCCCCACCTATCACTAAGCTCAAACAGCAACAAAACTCCACATAAATAACCACATGCCACAAAACCAGAAGGAACTAAAGCCTAAGAATAAAACCAAAGGGAACTGAACAAAGGCCTGAAACCCTTGTTCTCACCCCCCCCCCCCAAAAAAAACACCACCTACCACCCACCAAGCCTAAGATCAGCTTGTCTTCACTCTTCTCCAGGTAGGCAGGATCTGATCTGAAATTCACAGCAATGTCTCTTGGACAGCGGAATCAGACTCAGAGCAGCAAGTGAAGCCAGAGCCAATGCACATTCTCCAAACATATCTCAGTCAGACCGTTGCTTTTACACTCTTTGCCTGTGCACAAAAAAAATTCAGAAAAGAATAAACCGTGATTGGCTAAAGAGCAGTGTTCCATCTTACCAGAAATCCTATTTGCCAGATTGCCACTGCTCCTTCCCCTCTCCCTCCTGTTTCCTGGGAAATTTGTGGGAAAAGTAAGATAGTTACTTGGTTGAA
Organism: Heteronotia binoei; assembly: GCF_032191835.1. NCBI lineage: Eukaryota > Metazoa > Chordata > Lepidosauria > Squamata > Gekkonidae > Heteronotia > Heteronotia binoei. Next base: position 132,705,203 of record NC_083227.1, on the reverse strand, counting down.
CTTTGCATTTGAAGCCAACAACCTCATAAGTTGCAAAACTGAAATGCACTGCTGTTTGCAAAAGTCATTACAGCTCCTCCTAAGGTGTTTTTGCACTGAGCTGCTGAGATGCTTCTTCATTCTCCTTGTTGCCTTGAAAATCAGAGCCAAAGGTGAGGAAAAGCCCTACAGGAGACCTGAAAGTTAACTTTGTAGCCAGGGGTGGATTAACCATTAAGCAGACTAAGCACGTGCTTAGGGCACCAGGGCCAAAGGGGGCACCACAAAACTGGGAAAAGGGTGAAAAGAAAAAAACCACGAAGATTTGTTAAAAAATTTTTTTTGATAAAGCTAGTGCAAATTGATCATGGTGCACCCTAAGGTTATCTTCTATTTTTTGTTGGCGAGGTGCAGTGTCATAGGCTATGTTTAAAAGTAAAATGCATGTGTTTAAAAGTAAAATGATGGAGCCAAATTCAGTTGACATGACAGTCATTTCAATGACCCTCTCGGCCCCTTTTTAATTTCAGTCCCATGTAAACGTCAAAAATGAAGCGCTTTCAGTTGAATGGTGCACAAAAGAGAAAACATGCAAAAGAGAATGAGCAAAAGAATCTGTCTGATGTAGCCAAGACAGAAAAGCTGACAGATTTCTTCTTACAAACTGCAGAGAGAGATGATCCAGATCAAAAGCAGTATCAGTCTTCAGAGATAGATTTGATTCACTTCCTATCTCCATCAAAAACAGGCAGTGTTGGTGCAAGGCCAGATTTTCATGATGACGTTACACATTATGAAGTGCCACAACCTGGACCTACTTCCATGACAAGATGTGTAAATGCTTTTGAACTGTCCAAGGAGTTTAGAGAACTGATCAAGGATGAAATGAACAAAGCTAAGGACCCAGGGTTGTGGGATGAATTTTATGGTGATGATGTGACTTAGTGGGTTGCTTGTGGACCCAGTGAATGTCAGCACCACAATGGGCCATTTGACAAATCATGTTGCAATTTCATCAATGGGAAGCCAAAGAGATACTGTTCATAGAAGATATTTTTTGGAATAAAAGCCAATGGTGAACACTGCAAGAGAGAATGGCTGTTGTACTCTCCTTCAAAAGGATCAGTTTACTGTTTTGTTTGTAAACTTTTTGCACCCAAAGGGTCAATGCATTTTGCTAGAAATGAAGGATTCAGTGACTGGCGAAACACTGCTGTAATTGACAACCATGAAAGAAGTACAACTCACCGAGATGCCATGTTGACATATTTAACTTGGAAAAAGGCTTAGGCTTGACACAGCCACTGGAAAAACAAATTGAAGAGTACAATTACTGGGAGAATGTTCTTCGGCGTGTTGTAGCTGTCATTTACACACTGGCTGAAGGAGGATTGCCATTCCGAGGAAAATGGAAAAATTTGGGCCTCTCAATAATGGGAATTATTTGGGGCTACTCGAATTATTACGGTATGGCAATACTGGAAAAGGCAACCCTTCGTACCTGTCCAAAATGATATGTGAGGAACTTAGTGAGTTAATGGCAAAGAAAGTGCATTGACGAAATTAATGTTTCTGGGTGCTTCAGTCTGTCTGTGGACTCAACACCTGATCTTTCACATGTTGACCAACTGAGCATGGTGATCAGATACTTGCAAGATGGACTGCCAGTTGAACGATTTATCACATTTTTGCAATTACAAAACCACACCAGTGAAGCTATGGCACAGCAAGTGTTGAAGTACTTATGTGATGATTGTAAATTGGATTTTGCTAAATGCAGAGGGCAGTCATACGACAATACTGCCAACATGTCTGGACGTTACAATGGCATGCAGCAAAAACTTTTGGGTGCAAATCAGTTTGCCATTTATGTACCCTGTGCAGCTCATTCACTTAATTTAGTTGGACGAAGTGCTGTGGATTGCTATCAAATTGCAGTAGATTCCTTTTCCACTGTACAACTGCTCTACACATTCTTTTCTGCCTCAACTGCTTGGTGAATTCTGAAAGATTGCATTGGAAATGAAAAAGTGTTGAAATCACCACAGTATGGCAACTGGGAACACTAGATGGGAAGCACATGCTGTGGCAACTGCAGCAATTACCAACTCTTTCTTCAAGATTCTGGAAACTTTGGAAGATTTATCAGATGGCCAGTTGCAAAAAGGTGACCCTAGAAGGGAGGCAAAGAATACTGCAAACAAGATGCAAGAATTGGAATTTGTGTTCATGCTGAATTTTTGGAATGAAACTTTAGAAAACTTTAGAAAAGTTTCATAGAACAAGTCAACTTCTTGAAAGTGAAAATGTGATCTTGCAAACATGCAGATTTGTATTCATCATTGGCAGACCAGTTGCACACATCAAGGGATGAGTTTGAGAGATTTGAATCACTTGCAAAGGACATGCTTCCTGATGTTGAATACAAAGCAACTCAAACGCATAAGCATATAAGAAAGATAATGGCCAACGATGGAAATGCACCAGAGGTCATTCTCAGTGCCAGAGAGAAATTCCGTATCTCCACTTTTTATGTAATTGTTGAAAAGTTAGAAATGGAAATGAGGAGACGAAAGGTGTACACTGAAATAGCAGACTGATTCATGAGGGACACCAATATGTTTCTCCTTCATTTCCCTCTTGAGAGTTCCAGTACCTCTTTTTCCAGAAAAAAAGACCTGGCAGTAACAGTATATATAAAATTGCCTAAAACCATGTTGGTCATTTGAAATGGCCAGCACACATGGCCATTTAGAATGTCCTTATTGTTCACCTTACGTGGCATGTTTGAATCAATGTTGGAGAGTTCAAAAGTATGCAAATGGGTTATTGTGTTGTTGGCAAATGTAGACAAAAATTGGGGTAGGTTGCAAAATTTGCTCTGTTTACATAGTAGCACTGTGTCAGCACATGGTAATGAGTTTTCAAGGAGTAAAGTTTACATAAGATATATATTTGTTCTAGAATTGCCTTAAAGGGGAAAAAAAAGATACTAACTTCCATGAGTGCTGTTTTACTAATGCTTTTTAAAATAATTTTTACTTGATTCAAGGGGAAAAAAATATTCCAGCCTTTATTTAAAACACAGAGGAATATGAGACTTTTTTTGGTCAAGTCATTTTTTTGTCAAGATATCTTCTGCTACTTTAGAACTATAGCCAAAGATTATTTTTGCTAAAAATGCTATAAGGTTAGGACAGAATCACTGGGAACTCTCCTGTGCAGTACTATTGAAATAAATGGAAGCTTCATAAGGGTATCCAGTGGACTTAAGCCTTTTATTCTTGGTCCCGGATGTCCTAATCATACACTGACTTTGGTAAAATCAAGGTGATATTGTCTTTTGTGTTTCAGTTTGTTTGAATTTATTCCATCTGTTTTGCCTCTTCAAGGTCTCTGTAACAGATGCTTATAACATAATAGGCTTAAAAGCATTTGCAGGTACCGGTATTAGCCAGACATTTTGGTGCATACTGTATTGTGGGCAAGAGAAATGATTGTGTAGTCCCAATCACATTGCAGTATGTCTACAGTGAAGAAACAGAGAATGTTGTTAAGAGCTCATGTAAGCTGTTGGAATAGATCTTTCCCTGTCTTTCAACAACAGTCTCCCTGCTTGAAGTATAGGGTCCTGAAATTTGGGAGAATTATGAACAAAATATATACACTGTATCATTGGCTGCAGTGGATAGGGAAATGGAGTGAAACCATCATTTTCTCAGTCTTCAGCACTTGAGAAAGGAGGGGGTGATTTTTCTTGACTGACTGTCCCCTCTTCACTACAACTAGTATACTGTGATGCATTTTGTTCAGAAGGTTTCCACAATCCACAGAGAGGATGGGGGCGGGGGAGCTGGCTGCCAGGGAAATGGAAAGGTGTGGATAGCTCTGCTTTGTCAGCTCCTTTCATGAAAACCAAGCCTTTGATTTTTTTTTGTACATGCATATTCATGTTTCCAGTTCTTTTAAATTCGCTTTAATTGTTGTAGAGACATCTGTGCATCGGAAAATTAGTAAAGCTTAGTTTAGTTTCACAGCAATGAGACAGTAGTTTCCTTTTCCAGGAAAACCATAAGCTTACAAGTTTATACTGCATTTTATGTAAAAATAAAAGTAGACTATTCAGATTTGAGGAACTGTAGTATTCCCATTCTAAGATGTTGTTAGCCAGTATAAATGAGTAGATAATCTTGCACATTTTTGCACCGTGCAATTTCTATGCTGATTACTTGCTTCAGTTAGATGAGGGAGGGATACTTGTTGAGAACCTTATCAGGATGTGCATGTGCTGTGTGGCTTTAATTTGTTCTCCCTAATGCCTCTAGGCATTTTAAAGGTAACAGACAAATTAACTTTGTCTAGATTCCAGGTTGCTAATTAAATCTGTTACAAATGTGAATTAGCTAAATTGTACAAGATGTTGCATCAGATTGGATAGGAAATCAGTTGAAGGACCAAAGTATCTCATTGGATTAGTATCAACTGTTTTTTTTTAAAAAAAGCTTTATAATGCTTCTGTGTTATTTTCACAAGAAACCAATGAGATCCTGTTATCCAAATAGAATTGATGCTACAGTGTGAAATTTGGTTTTTCACCCCACCCCATCCAAAAGTTCTGTTCTCCCACAGCATTATTTTTTTGTCTGTTGAGATAATTAAATATGTAAAATGCTGATTGGTAAAAAATAACAATATGTAACAGATTTGTCTTGTGATTTTGCATTTTTTAAAAACCATGGGTTTATTTAACAGTATTATGTTTATATGGGTAGGCTGGAAAAATATCTTAAATTGATTAAGAGCTTTCTTTCTCTGCCTTAAAAAAATAATAAAAGTTAGTGTTTTTGTTGGCTGAACTGTTGCTACCTGCAATATTGTTTTGAAATAAAATCTTTACAATGTATTGTGTAAATGGACATACCAAAATTACATATATAGTTGTATATCTCTTGGAAAAGTCTAATTAAATTCAGTTCTCTAAGTACATTTTTATTTTGTAATATTCAACAAGTGGGTTTTGAGTACATACAGTTGTCATAACCTCTGTTCTTCATTTTATACAAGAGATGTGGCTCTAGCAACAGTTTTTAAGCTTCTGTACTGTAAAAGATTTTAGCTGTGTTAATGTGTTGAAGTATTTTTTGCATACTTTTGCAATCTAAATAAAAATCTTTTTCAAGAGTGAATTCTGTTGTTCAGTATAAGTAGAAATCCCAGAACTGCTTCATGTAGATGTTTAGGACTAATAAATATGTGTTTTCTACCAAGTATATTTCATCCATTGCAGTGACCATCTGCCAGGCATAGCCGGACAGTGACCACGCGGCGTTCACTACACCGGGAAAGGAGAGGCTATGTATTACGCATACACTTTCCCTGGGGGGGCAGGATACCCAAGAGGGAGCCCACCCCTCCCCCCCAATACAGTATTTACAGGACATTAAAATATGCTTTAAATTGTTGATCTGCCATCATAGAGGAGATCTATTTTGATCAAAGATGTATGATGTCCAAGAATCCTGCATTACTGCATCCGTGGCAACACCTTCCCGCTGGTCCCCCCCGTTTCTCACAGAGTTTGCCACGTCATGGTGCGACCGAATGTCCGGCGGTATAACCGGATGGGCAGGCTGGGCTCACCAACCTCGGCAGCCAAGAGAAGGAAAACTCTAACATCAAACCTGGGCAGATAGAGCTCGTTAATGTAACACCTACCACCTGGAGGACTCGCTGCCAGCGTTCTGGCTCACTGGGCCATGGCAGATGACCCCAAGATGAAAGGGTAGAACCAGTACTGCGCACACTGTGCTTCACCTAAAAATTCCTCTGCGCAGGTCTGAAGGGCATATCCACATCCACAACCCACAACACACCAAGTCCTGCAGCGATGGGCAAGGGGCAAAACAGCAGGTGGAAGATGCCACTGGAAGCCGCAGTCCCGATCCTGCATGTAGGTGGTTCAGGGTATTGGTCGCCTGATGCTGACCCAGAGACGAAAGCATTTTTCGGCAGCACCCTGAACGACCAAGCAGCCTTATCTAGGGAAAGCACTGCTTGCTCCACATGGAGAGGGGCCAAGAAAAGGTGGCCCAAACAAAGCTCATCTCCCCCACCCCAGTTGGCTAGCCGCGGTCAACGGGCATTTTTACTTGCGGTCAAAAAATAACAACAAAGAAAAGGCATGCACCTGCCTCACAAAGTGTGCAAAGACTAAAGCTTGTGTGTTGGAACATCAGAACCATGCTTGACACAGTAGACAGTGGTCGCCCTAAACGACGCTCTGCTCTAGTTGCCCACGAATTTCTCAGGTTGAATATTGACATAGCAGCTCTCAGTGAGGTCCGTTTCCCTGAGGAAGGTAGTTTTCAAGAAAATGGTGCTGGCTATACCCTCTACTGGTCGGGTAAGTCAAAGGCTGAGAGCCGCCTTTCTGGCGTTGGCTTCATGGTCAGGAACTCCATTGCCTCCAAACTCGAAAACCTGCCAAAAGGTCACTCAGATCGCATCATGTCCATGCGCCTCCCACTTCAAAACAAGCAGCATGCAACACTCTTCAGTGCATGCCCCAACCCTTCAAGCAGATCCTGCAGAAAAGAACAAGTTCTATGCTGATCTACGCAACCTAGTACGGAAGACCCCTACAGAGGACAAGGTGATCATCCTTGGCGACTTCAATGCCAGAGTAGGTAAAGACTCGGAAGCCTGGAAAGGAGTACTTGGCAAACATGGCATTGGCAACTGCAATGATAACGGGCGCCTCCTGCTAGAATTCTGCACGGAGCACCAGCTCACCATCACCAACACTATCTTTCAGCAGAAGAACAGCCTGAAGACAACCTGGATGCACCCATGGTCCGAGCACTGGCACCTCATCGACTACATTCTGGTGCACCAGAAAGACCTTCGAGATGTCTTACACACCTGAGTAATGCCCAGTGCGGAATGTAATATGGATCGTCTTGTACGCTGCAATCTCTGTCTTCACTTTAAACCCACACCCAGGAGAGGAGGTATCCCTCGGAGGAAGCTTCAGCTTGGCAGCCTTCAGTCAGCCGAAGTTAAAGCTGCCTTCCAGGCAAAACTCCAGTCAAGAATTGAGGACCCCAGTTGCCCCACAGACCCTTCTCCAGAAACACTCTGGGAACACCTAAAAACTACCATCCTGTTGATCTCTGAAGAAGTCCTCGGGTTCTCCACAAGGAAGAACAAGGACTGGTTTGACGAGAACAATCAAGAGATCCAAGAATTACTAGCGAAAAAGAGATCAGCCTACCAAGCACATCTTGCTCAGCCCTCCTGTCCCGGGAAAAAAGCAATCTTTCGCACTGCATGTAGTAACCTCCAGCGCAAGCTTCGAGACATTCAGAACGAGTGGTGGACCAAGCTTGCAGAGAGAACCCAGCTGTGTGCAGACACTGGTGATTTAAGAGGGTACTACGAAGCCCTGAAGGCAGTATATGGCCCATCATATCAGGCTCAGAGTCCCTTGCGTAGTGCAGACGGCCAAGTGCTCCTCACAGACAAGGCATCCATACTGAACCGGTGGTCGGAGTATTTTCAGGTTCTCTTCAGTGCCAACTACGTAGTTCAAGATTCAGCAATCCACCTCACCCCACTTCAACCAGTGAAAACAGAGTTGGATGAGATCCCCCCCCCCTAGAAGAGACTGTTAAAGCCATCAAGCAACTGAAAAGTGACAAGACAGCGGGAGTTGATGGAATCCCACCAGAGATCCGGAAGCATGGAGCACAGTACTACATAGCACACTTCACAAAGTACTTGTCACCTGCTGGGAACAAGGCAAACTACCACAGGACTTTCGCGATGCAATCATCATCACTCTACACAAGAACAAAGGGGAAAAGTCAGACTGCTCCAACTACCGGGGGATAACCCTGCTCTCCATCGCAGGCAAAATCCTTGCCAGAATACTCCTGAACAGACTGGTGCCCACCATTACAGAAGAACTCCTCCCAGAGAGTCAGTGCGGCTTCAGAGCTAACAGGAGCACCACCGACATGGTATTTGTTCTCAGGCAGCTCCAAGAGAAATGCAGGGAACAGAACAAGGGTCTATATGTGGCTTTTGTCGACCTTACCAAAGCTTTCGATACCGTTAGCAGGAAAGACCTGTGGCAAATCTTGGAACGTTTAGGATGTCCCCCGAGATTCCTCAGCATGATCATCCAGCTACATGAAGATCAGCGAGGCCAAGTCAGACACTGCAACGACCTCTCGGAGCCCTTCCCAATAGGCACAGGTGTAAAGCAAGGCTGTGTTCTCGCGCCAACTCTCTTTACAATCTTCTTTAGCATGCTGCTTCAAAGTGCCGCGGTAGATCTAGATGATGATGATGGTGTCTTCATCTGCTATCGCACCGATGGCAGCCTGTTCAACCTGAGGCGACTAAAGGCTCACTCCAAGACAATGGAAAAACAAATCCGAGAGCTACTGTTTGTTGATGATGCTGCACTCGTCTCCCACTTGGTATCAGCTCTGCAGCATATGACATCCTGCTTTGCAGAGGCTGCCAAGCTATTAGGCCTAGAAGTTAGTCTGAAGAAGACAGAAGTTCTCCACCAGCCTGCACCCCAGGAAGATTATCACCCTCCCTGCATCACTGTGGGTGAATCAGTTCTGAAGACAGTCCAGCAGTTCAGCTACCTGGGGTGCATCATCTCCTCAGATGCCAAGATCGACAAGGAGATTGACAACAGGCTGGCAAAGGCAAACCGTGCATTTGGCCGACTGCACAAAAAAGTGTGGAGCAACAAGCATCTGAAAAATGGCACAAAGATCAATGTTTACAAAGCGGTTGTGATGACAACACTCATCTACGGCTCCGAATCGTGGGTTTTATACCGTCATCACCTGCGACTCCTTGAGCGCTTTCATCAGCTCTGCCTTCGCACCACTGGAGTGACTTTGTGACCAACACTGAAGTCCTCAAGCGGGCGGAGGTTACAAGCATCGAAGCACTGCTGTTGAAGACGCAGCTGCGCTGGGCAGGGCATATTTCTAGGATGGAAAACCACCGCCTTCCCAAGATTGCTCTATATGGTGAACTTTCCACCGGCCATCGAAATAGAGGGGCACCAAAGAAGAGGTACAAGGACTCCTTGAAGAAATCCCTTGGCACCTGTTGCATCAACCATCACCAGTGGTCTGACCTAGCCTCAGATCGCAAAGCATGGAGGCACACCATCCACCAGGCTGTCTCTTCCTTTGAGAACGCACGCATAGCTGGTCTTGAGGACAAAAGGAGATTGAGGAAGAATCGCACTGCTACAGCACCAACCCCAAATCAGACTTTTCCCTGCAGCCACTGTGGCCGGATCTGCCTGTCCCGCATTGGTCTTGTCAGCCACCAGCGAGCCTGCAGCAGACGTGGACTACTGCACCCTTCTTAAATCTTCGTTCGCGAAGTCAAGCCGAGAGAGAGAGAGAGAGATCTTCGAGTGGTCATCTGTGCATTCACACTTGTGGGATACTGCGCCTGCGCTGGTCCCCGATCGGTATCTGTAAGAAAGCCCGGGAATTTTCCACGGTCGGCGCCACTGGGTATGCGCAGGCGTCCCATCGCGCATGCCCAACGGCGCCATCGCGGTAATCCCGCCAGTTCCTTCGTGACCGCTGGAAGCTCCTATTGGAGGGAGACTGTCAGCAGTGGGGAAGGAGGGCGGGTAGTGTGAATGCACAGATGACCACTCGAAGATCTACAGTTACAGGTAAGCAACCTGTCTATCTTCTTCGTGGTCTCTGTGCATCACACTTGTGGGAGATTAGCAAGCAAGGCATACCTGGAGGTGGGAAGACGGTCAACCGGAAACAGCAGTCTGCAGCACCGCAGTCCCCAACCGAGTCTTCTGCTGAGCATGCACATCCAGCGCGTAGTGCTTCATGAAGGCATGCGGGGAAGACCAGGTGGCAGTTTTGCAGATGTCCGCCAAGGAAACACCTTTCAGGAACGCCACTGACGTCGCCATCGCTCTTGTGGAGTGTCCACGGACAGGTCCAGGCAACGGCCTTTTTGCCAGGAGGTAGCAGAACTTGATCGTCTCGGTCAGCCACTTCGAGAGCCTCTGGGACGAGATCCTGTAACCTAGCTTGGGTGCAGCGTATGAGATAAACAGCTGCTTGTCCTTGCGAAAAGCTTTAGAACGATTTAGATAAAAGAGTAAGGCACGCTTAACGTCTAGAGCGTGCAACCTGCGCTCCTCGTCTGAGGAGGGGTTAGGGAAAAAGGTTGGTAGCCACACCTCCAGATTGAGGTGGAATTGGGAGGCCACCTTAGGGAGGAAAGTAATGTCTGGGGCCAGGGAGACACCAGCCTCTCCAAAAACTATATATGGGTAGTCACAACGCATCGCCGTGAGTTCCCCCACGCGGCGTGCAGAAGTGATGGCCACTAAAAAGGCAGTCTTCCAGGACAGAAGCTGCAGAGAACACGTGGCCATGGGTTCAAAGGGACGCCTAGTTAGCCTGTCCAGGACCAGTGTCAAGTCCCACGATAGAGTGGGTGGCCTAGATGGCGGATGCAGCCTGAACTGCCCCCTCATAAACTTCTTGGATTGAGGGTGGGCAAAAATGGAGAACCCCCCCACGGGGTTGTGATAGGCAGATATCGCTGCCAGGTAGACTTTAATGGAGGAGAAGACTAGGCCTGCATCCACCAGGGACAGTAAAAAGTCAAAGACTGCTGGCAGACCTGCCTCGTTCGGCAAACCTGATCGGCCGGCCCAAAAGTTCAGGAACTTCCTCCACTTCCTCTCATAGGATGCACGGGTGGAGGGTTTTCTGCTATTCAGCAGGACCTCCTGGACCCTGTCAGAAAACTCTATTGGTCTATTAGCCACGCTGTCAGCTTCAGGTGTGGCACGTTGTGGTGCAGGACGTGCCCCCCTTGAGCCGACAGGAGGTCTGACTCTGCTGGGAAGTGGTAAAAGCTCCCCCCTGACAGCTGTAACAGGGTGGAGAACCAGTTCTGACGGGGCCACCATGGGGCCACCAGGATGCAACGTGGTCGCTCTGTTGCTATCTTGTTGACTACTCTCGTCAATAGGGGAAGGGGCGGGAACAGGTAGAGGAAGAGACCCGCCCAGGGAATGAGGAGTCCGTCCCCCAGGGATGCTGGATCCGCCCCCCCCCCTCTGGAGCAGAACATGGGGCACTTCTTGTTCTCTGCTGTAGCAAAGGCGTCCAGCTGTGGGTACCCCCAACGCTGGAAAACTGGTTCCAGGAAGCGCCACTGTAGCTCCCACTCATGCGGTGACGCCCCCCCCCCTCTGCTGAGGGAGTCTGCCTGTGTGTTGAGGACCCCTGGGAGATGCGCAGCCTTTACGAAGATGTCGTACTGGATGCACTCCGCCCACATTTCCATCGCCAGTGCACAGAGCCGACGAGACACCGTCCCACCCTGCCTGTTGATGTAAGACAGGGCGGTGGTGTTGTCTGTGAGCAGTGTCACTGTCTTTCCCGCCAGCTTGGGGCGGAAGGAGCAAAGTGCAAAGTGAACCGCCAATAGTTCTAGATAATTTATGTGGTGCAAAGTCAGTTTGGGTGGCCACTGGCCCCCCCACACACAGGCCCTCCATGTGAGCTCCCCAACCCCACAGGGAGGCGTCCGTGGTGATGGTTACTGTGGGAGCCGGCAGGTGGAAGGGGGCTCCCTGGCAGATATTGTCCTTCAATCCCCACCCCCGAAGCGATTGGAGCGTCGTTGGTGGGATGGTAAACCTCTTTCGAGGCGAGTCTTTGGTTGGGCGAAACTGACGAAGAAACCATAGCTGCAGGTCTCTCATCCTCAGTTTCGCGAAGAGTAGCACGCTTGTCGTCGCCGCCATCAGTCCCAGCATCCGCTGGAGCTGTTGCACTGTGCCCCACCCTTGTCTCTGAAGCAACTGTACCGTGCTTATAATGTCCTCTGCCCTCTGGGCAGGAAGGAATGCCCGATGACGCTCTGTGTCCAGCACTACCCCTATAAACTGCACTGTCCTTGATGGAGTGAGCTTTGACTTCTCTAGGTTGACCTGCAGTCCCAGGGTATTGAGAAGGCGTAGTGTGGCCGCAATATGAGCAAACAGGCTTTCCCTTGATCTGGCTACCAGGAGCCAGTCGTCTATATATGGGAAGACTATTACTCCCTGCAGCCGGAGGTGGGCAGCCACCACGCTCATCATCTTTGTAAACACCCTGGGTGCTGTGGACAGTCCGAATGGTAGGGCCGTGAACTGGAAGTGCTGTGGACCCACTGCGAACCTTAGAAATCGTCTGAACTCTGGGTGGATGCTGATATGGAAATAAGCGTCTTTGAGATCTAGAATGGCCATCCAGTCCCCTTGGTTGATTAGGGGTAGGATCGATTGCAGTGTGGACATCCTGAACTTCTGGTACCGGATAAATTTGTTCAGATTCCGAAGGTCCATAATGGGTCTCAGCCCTCCATCCCTTTTGGGGACCAGGAAGTAGCGGGAGTAGAACCCCGCCGCCCTGTCCTCTGTTGGCACCTTCTCTATGGCTTGTTTCTGTAGGAGGTTGGTCACCTCCGCCAGCAGAGGTGGGGAAGGAGGAGTGGTGACCACTACGGACTGGCATGGAGTCTGAGCAAAGTCTATTTTGTAGCCCTCTTTGATGATGGACAGAGCCCACCTGTCTGAGGAGACCTGCTCCCAGGCAGGCAGGAAAGGGCGGAGGCGGATAGATGAATGGGTGGGGGCGGCAAAGCGTGCAGCAACAAAGTCAAAGGCCCTGCTTAGAGGGGCGGGCACCCTTCGATTTGCCTGAGGGTTGGGCGCCATAGCGGCCTCTGTTGTTACCCGAGTAGGCCTGCTTATCGGGTTGTGAGGCTCGAGGACGCCACTGCTGCTCTGAGGATGGCTTGTGGAAGGGCCTTTTGGTCCAGGTTCTGCTCCACTGCCTGGCTCTAGGTTGTCTGGAGGGTGCCTGCACCCCCAGGTTCCTGGAGATCTTCAAGTTTTTATCTAGCTCCTGCAGGGCGTTATCTGTTGTTGTACTAAACAGACCGTCCCCTTCAAAGGGTAAGTCTTCAATGAGCGCCCTGGTGTCCTGTTGCAGGGAGGTCGACCTTAGCCAGGAGTGCCTGCGGATGGACACGGCAGACGTGATGGCCGTGGCCGCCACGTCTACCATGTGCCTCGCTGCTGCCAGCTGCTGCTTGGCCACAGCGAGGCCTTCCCGTTGCAGTTTCTTTGCTGACACTTTCTTGTCCGCAGGGAGGGAGGAGAGGAGGGGGGACAGCTGTTCCCACATGGCGTACTGGTACCTCGCCATGCAGGCCGCATAGTTTGATACCTTCACCCCCAGGGATCCCGCAGAAGAGATCTTTCTGCCCATGCCATCCAGTTTCTTCCCCTCCCTGTCCGGGGGGGGGGGGGGCAGAATGCACCTTACTGGACTTCGAGGAAGATGAGACGATGGCTGAGTTTGGTTTTGGGTGCGTAAAGAGAAACTCAGCCCCCGTCTCCTGGACCTTGTACATGTCGTCCAGTTTCCTCGAAGACACCGGTGCCGAAGATGGTTTCTTCCAGGACTCTTGAACGGCCTGTAGGATGACTTTGGTTACAGGCAGTGCTACAGCCGTGGACGTGTTCCGTTGCATGATGTCGAAGACATTGTCGTCCACGACTGGTGCAGGTTGAGAAATGGGCAGGGAAATGGTGGCCGCCATTCTTTTCACCATTTCTGCATAAGATCTCAAGTCCTCTGAAGGCGAGACTGGCAGATCTTCTGCAGTGTTGGGATCTGGCGAAGGTTCCCAGGCGCTCTCCTGCTCATCACTCTCCGACCCCGATGGTGAGGACTCTCGATGGTCTGAGTGCTCCGATAGGGGCGGTGTTGGCTCCCTCCACGGTGACTGGATCGGCGTCGGGGGTTGGTGCTGGGGTTCTGTCGGCGCGGTGTGTCGTTCCGGCGGAATCGAGACCGATGCCGATGATCTCCTGGATCGGTGCGATGCTCTGGAGAACGAGGACATCTCGGACCAATGTTCCCAGTCAGGGTGCTCCCTCGGCTGGTACCAGTGGTATGGTGGGTAGCAAGAGTAGGGCGACTGCCATCTCTGCTGCTCCCATGGGGGGATCAGTGGGAAATGCCGAGACTCGACCGACGGCTCCCTCTCTCTTCTGCCTCTCGGTCCCGCAGGTCTAGCCGCGCTGGCTGATGTCGAAGCCTCGACGTCTGAGGCCGACTCACCGCTTCGCCGAAGTGAGCCCGCCGACGGAGATCGCCGTGTTAGGTCTACCTCTGCTTCCGATACTGGGGGCGCGGCCGATGAGCGCTGGCCCTGGGAGTCGATGGGCTGCGCAGCGGGGAAGGTGGGACCTTCCTTGGCGGCTCGATGGTGATCGGCTCGATGGTGATCGGCGCCGATACGCCGGGAGAAGGCGGTGGTGAGCGTGGCCGTTTTCGCTTCTCCTTGGCCTTCGCTTTCTTGGAGGAAGGCTCTCGCCCGGCGTCCTCCCGACGCTTCTTCGCGGGTGTCTCCACTGACCCGTCGAAGGCCCGTTTCGTGGGGCCTCGCTCCGTCGGTGCTTCCCTTTCTGCCCGGGTCGCATCGGCCGATGGGACCGTTGGGGCTTGGGTGTCCACCATCTTCGGTATCGATGCCGACGGGCCCGCCGTAGATTTCGGAGGACGAAGTGCCGAGGCCGTTAATGCGGCTGATAGCCTTGCCGCCCTGTTCTTCCTAGTCTGCTTGGAGAAGCGGAGGCAGTGCGGGCAGGCCTCCACACGGTGCGCTTCACCCAAGCAAAGAAGACACAGGGAATGGCCGTCTGGGGGGGCGATCTTCTTCCCGCAGGCCCGGCACCTCTTAAATAACCCCCAGCGACTGTCCATAGACAATCGTCACTAGGAAGGCCCTCTCAGAGTCCTCTGAGGGGGAAAAACAGAGGGGAAAAACAGCGGGGGGAAGGCCCCGGGGGGCGATCCGCCGCAACACGCACCCGAAAAAAACACTTTTTTTTTTTAAAGCTAACTAACTAACTACTAAGACTAACTACTACTCTAACAAAACAACAAACGGACTATATTAACAAGGAAGAGGGGAAAAAGGGCAAAAACCCGAGGCTCACTGACCGGGAACACGATGAACGCAGCTTCCTCGCGCAGCGGTCAGAAAGGAACTGGCGGGATTACCGCGATGGCGCCGTTGGGCATGCGCGATGGGACGCCTGCGCATGCCCAGTGGCACCGACCGCGGAAAATTCCCGGGCTTTCTTACAGATACCGATCGGGGACCAGCGCAGGCGCAGTATCCCACAAGTGTGATGCACAGAGACCATGAAGAAGATATAGGCGTTCATACTGTGCTGCATTTTTTTTAACTTCTTGCAAAACTTTATGAAACCATTCTGTCTTCAGACTAATCATTATGGGTCCTCTCCAGGTCCCATGTCTATAATGTGGCTGCTTTTTGTTGTATTGTAGAGTGCTCCTCCGATGCCCTTTTGTCCTGTATCACCTAACAACACACCACAGCTGCTGGCAAAGCTGCAGTGACTTTTGTGGCAGCTGTAGTTCTGTGATGCTTTTCTCCTCTGTTGGATCTGCTGTGATGGCTCCAACCATTTTATCAAGAAACAAAACACCAAGAGCTGGCTACATAGCAATCAAGCCACCTCAAAGTATGCCTGCAGTTTGTTGGAAAGAGGAGGAAGAACACCATCTGAGCCCTTCTGGTTGGAAAGCCTACGTTTGTGTATCTATTTCCATCTGCCAATGAAAGCTAGCTCAGATAATCATATTGGGATTTGAAGGAAATAAAAACAAATACATTTTCATAGTTTTTGATGTTTCCAGAAACTCAAATGAGGCTGACCAATATTAGAACAAACAAAAGCTGGTACCTTGAACAAGTGGATAATAAAAGAATTACTCTTGGGAATGGCAGGACATTTTCAGTAGTGCTGAATGGCTGAAGGGGCATTTTTTCATGGGGAAATACTCTTACTGGGGATAGATTTTATCAAAATCAGAAACATTAGATTGAAACCTCTTTCATGTTGATCTTCCCCTTTCCTCTATGAAGAAATAGCAAACTGTCCCCTCATACCTTGGGTTATTTTGTAATTATTAAAGTCCATTACACAATGTTTTGTATTGTATATTTAGATTCTTCATGCTTTGCCAGTAGGGTTTTCATAATATGTCTTTTGGAATCCTTATTTTATGTTTGTTTACTTCTTAAGCATCCTTGAGTCTTTGCATGAGGAAAGAGCATGGTTTTTAAGAATCAGTGCCCAAGTGAAGACATTTAAAGCTGGATAGCACACTTCCCAGCACACAAAAAGCATAATACCTCATCCGTCGAAAACTTTTTTTCTCCCAGCGGGCACTTAAGTTCATTCAAATGGGTACCCATGTTAGTCTGAAGCAACAGAACATAGTTTGAGTCCAGTGGCACCTTTAAACCTACGAAGTTTATTTCTGGGTATAAGCTTTGGTGTGCATGCACACTTTGTATACCCAGAATTCAATTTTGTTGGTCTTAAAGGTGCCACTGGACTCAAACTCTATTAACAAGTTGTTTGTTTGTGTTTATTAAGTTTTCTGTACTTGATTTAGTAATTTTCAATAAACTTAAAAAAAAACAAACAAGTTAATGTATATTAGGAGTAAGACCTTACTTCTACACCTCCCCCTTTGCATCTTTTATGTAAACTCCCCCCCCCCCCCTTAACTGCTTTCTGTGCAATTCTGGTGGTGGAGTACTTACTAATATACCAATATGTTAAGGGTAGGGGTGTATGTGAGAGAGGGAATTAGGAGTATCTGCCTTGCCCTGCAATTGTAATGAATGAATGTTTTGAACAGCAAGGTGGCAGCAAAAATTGTTCTGCTTTTTTTTTTGGCAAGTTCTCTCCTTCCTTGATTTATTGCTGAACTTTTTCAGTTTAAGCATCCAGTTTTAATGAAGCTCTGTGTGGGAAGGCTAGGTTCATATAAACACCTTTTGATGGCTGTTTAGACTCAGTTGAAAATTACGGTTTGTGGACTATAATATAAAAACATTTGCAACAGGATGCATTTCATTATCCGTAATTCTGAGGTAAATCCTAGAATTGCTTGCTAAAAAGAAATAAATAAATACAGGGTTGCAATTATATTATTGCTTCTGGAAACTAGCAATTTGTTAGATTGGACTGAAGTGCCTAATGATATGGAAGCAGCCTATTCATTGTATAGACTCAGATTAATTTGTGGCTTGTAGTGAGGATTGTATGACTCCATAAGTGAACAATCAGCAATGTACATGGAGGGGAAAGGCTTGAATGCAGAGAGGCCTGTTGTTGATGGGGTGGCAGCTGTCATGCGACAGAAAGTTCTGCTCCAAAAGGCCCCTGATTTTCAGGGTGTGCTGACATCTAACACCCGCAAAGGAGTCTCATTCTGGGGGAAAGATAGGGGATGTCTGAATTCAGGCCTATCAATTTCTGCCCAGGGGAGACTTGTTTTATCTTTTAGCAATTGTGTGTAGGTAGTAGTTTGATTAGAATGGTTTCTTATCTCTCCTCTGTATGGTGGCCATGCTGTACACATGGTGGTATAATGGGCTGTACTACTTCATGGTGCAGATAGGATGCCACTTTTGAATCCCCACCTTGCCACCTGGGGCAAAATCTTGCTGCTAGTAAACTATAATGTCAGGATTATAACCTAGCTAGTTTCTATTCTATTTGATAGTTTTCTGCCTGCAGGAACTTTATATTTTTACACATAAAGTTGCCAAGCCCCCAGTCTGGGCAGCGGTTCTCCCGCCTGGGAGGTTTCCAACCCACCGGCCCACATCGGGCCGGCGGGGGGGAACCTCCCCCAAAGTCACTGGAGTGATGACGTCACCCAGAAGTGACATCGCGCTGGCGATGTTGTGTGGTGGCCACTCTAGGCATTTCCAGGAAAACTCTATGGTTTTTCCAGATGCTCTGGCCATTTGGGAGAGAAAACTATGTAGATGCCGTAGAGTTTTTACCTCCCAAATGGCTAGAGCATCCAGGAAAACCATAGAGTTTGCCTGGAAATGCCTAGAGAGGCCACAGCGCCCCTGCGCCAACGCGAAGACGTCACTTCTGGGTGACATCGCACCATGCATGCAAAGAGTCCCCTGCTGGAGGCTGTGAGGGACTTGCCAACCCTACTTTCACAGGAGCATTTGTCCTCTTGCTCCATTCTATGTTAAATAATATTGTATTTTCTACTTCCTTTACAATAGATAGATGATAGAATAGATAGATTAGATAGATAGCCAGTGTTTTTTATTTTTATGTGCATATGTTTGTGTGTGCACCTGGAAGTCATGGTGACCTCTGGTGACTGATCCCTGCTAGGGGCATAGAGGATATTCAGAGAGGTGGCTGAGTAAAGCCTACCCTGCCTGCCTCTCAGCTCTGGTATTTCAAGGAAATCTCCCAACCAAGTGCTTGCCAGAGTTGACCCTGCTTAGCTTCTAAAATCTGAAGAGATCAGGTAAGACAATATCATGCCTTTATTGGCATAACTGAAGAGCTCAGGCTTGCCAGGACTATCCAGGTCAGGGCAGCAAACCAGTATTTTGTTCTTGGAGGGGAACTGGTAGCAACTTGCTACCAGGGGTGGGGAACCTTTTTTCTGCCAAGGGCCATATGGATATTTATAACATCATTCGTGGGCCATAAAAATTATCAACTTAAAAAACAGTGTTCCGCTGAGGAAGAATGATTCAGGCCAGCAAAATTAATGCAAATAAGTGTTTTTCTATTTGGAGTCATGTGGGGAGAGCCTAATCTGGCGCACACACACATGGCCCACTGCCCTAGGCAAATGCATAGATCCAGGGCTTTTTTGTAGAAAAAGCCCAGCAGGAACTTAGTAGCATATTAGACCACATCCCCTAATATTAGCATATTAGGTCACACCCTCATTAGCATATTAGGCCACACTGTCTGGGATAATCAAGTGCAACCTGAACTGTGACAGTAACTTTTCCAGACCCTGCAGCAATTCTGGCCGGCCAGTCAGGCCCCAGGTAGGCTGCCACACAATACATCTGTGCCCTGTGATCCCTGCCTGGCTCCGAGGAAGCTGCTGCACCGTGTGGCTGGGCCCCATGATCCTCACTGGCCAGCCAGGCCCCAGGGATGCTGCCACATGGCAATCTATGTATCTGTCCAGCAATCCCCGAGGGCCACACCAAGTGACCTCGAAGGCCGTATACAGCCCTCAGGATGGAGGTTTCCCACCCCTGCTCTAGTTGATAATGCCACCACAGTGAGAACAGAAGCCTTTTGCCTTTAGCATAGCTGGAGATCAAGACTATTTTATTGCCTGTGGATGCAAGCTGACTGTGGCTTTGAAAATGCTTTATAAACTAAAGTTAAGCAAAGCTTATTGGATTTGCCATCTGATTCATGCTCTGCTGTTCCCTCTCTGCAGTTTTCTCAGTTCTCTTAGACATATCCAAGAGTTGTGATGGGTAACCTAGGCTGAATTTATGTATGTCTGACAGCACATTTGCATTAAGTAAAAACTGACCCAATTGACTGCACCATCCATCAACAGGTACTCTGTGCAGAGTCAGCCCGGTAATTTAGAACTGTCTCTGCAGGAAGAGAGGTGTGTGGGGGAAATACTGAACTTCCTGTTTTAATAAACTACCATCAATAAAACAGAAATGAATTGACAAAATATTTACAGTGCTGCTGCTGCTTCATCTCAACCCACAGCCTGTATGTAAAGAATTTAATGAATGTGGCCTGTCAATGACCTAGTGAGCCAATCAGTTTAACTGGGTTCTTGAATCATTGAACTTCAGATATGTTCAAAAAATTTCAGCACTCTGGGAATGTGTGTTTCTTCTTTACATTGTACAATTTTTGTTTTGTTTTAAATGCAGCATTTATCCTAATTGGCTGTGAGCAAAGCTAAGAACTTACAAAGCATTTGCCTAATTGGAAGCTTGTCCACATGGGAGTACTCCTAGGGATGCATTTATATTGGAGAGCCAGTTTGGTGTAGTGGTTAAGTGTGTGGACTCTTATCTGGGAGAACCGGGTTTGATTCCCCACTCCTCCACTTGCACCTGCTAGCATGGCCTTGGGTCAGCCATAGCTCTGGCAGAGGTTGTCCTTGAAAGGGAGCTGCTGTGAGAGCCCTCTCAGCCCCACCCACCTCACAGGGTGTCTGTTGTGGGGGAGGGAGATAAAGGAGATTGTGAGCCGCTCTGAGACTCTTCGGAGTGGAGGGCGGGATATAAATCCAATATCTTCTTCTTCAATATATATCCTTTTAAAAACAAGTGTACCACTTAATCATAAATTTTCATTTTGTATTAAAAAGCTGCTAGAAGAGCAATTATATTATATCCTTGGCAACTGTATTAACAGAGAGTAAGGGGAGCTCAGTGTACATCATGCAATCAAAGAGAAATTTTGATTTGATCCTGAAGTTAACTTTTGCTGTAAATATAATTTATTTTTATTTGTTTCAAAAATTTATTGTTGTAATCTGCCTTGAGGCTCCGGGGAAAGGTGGAATAGAAATCTAATAAATAAATATAAGCATATAGATTTGGAGCCCCCCTGAGCCTGCCTCGGTGGGGGGGGGGGCGGGGTATAAATTTAATAAACCTATAAACCTAAATCCCTGCTGAAATTAAGGGGTTGATGGTGCAGATAGGATGCCACTTTTGAATCCCCACCTTGCCACCTGGGGCAAAATCTTGCTGCTAGTAAACTAGTTCATATGCACACTAACACTTGATTACTTAAAGCCCCTGATCATTGCTAGAGATACTTGAGCACTCACAGGCTCACATTCTACTCATCAGTTCTGAATGTGTGTGCATTAAAAAGGTAGTGCAAGCACCAGTCGTTTCTGACTCTGGAGTGATGTTGCATCACGACATTTTCACGGCAGACTTTTTACGGGGTAGTTTGCCATTGCCTTCCCCAGTCATCTACACTTTACCTCAGCAAGCTGGGTACTCATTTTACCGACCTCAGAAGAATGGAAAGCTGAGTCAACCTTGAGCTGGCTACCTGAACCCAGCTTCTGCCGGGATTGAACTCAGGTCATGAGCAGAGCTTGGACTGCAGTACTGCAGCTTATCACTCTGTGCCATGAGGCATTAAGTATGTGCATTAAGTGCCATCAAATTGCTTCCAACTTATGGTGACCCTATGAATTAATGTCCTCCAAAATGTCTTATTGTTAACAGATATGTTCAGGTTTTGTAAATTGAGAGCTGTGACTTTCTTGATTGAATCAAACCATTACATGATAGGTCTTCCTCTTTTCCTGCTGCCTTCAGCTTTTCCTAGCATTATTGTCCTTTCAAGAAAGTCTTGTAAAGTTGTAATTTCTCACTCCTTACCTTGAATTTACAGTTTTGCTTACTGAGCAGGTGCAAAAGTGGGTGGAAATAAAACACTGCAGTTACAGCACAGCTGAACAGCTGGCTGGCACACTGCAAGTTGGCCAGAAGTGAGACAGAAATCTAACACTTGACTCACAAGTGGTTGCAGCTGGTACAGTGTGTTTGCCTGCTATTTGCATTCATTGTGAAGTTCTCTGCATCCCTAATTATTCCATGCACGTGTGAATGGGCCATTACATCCTACATCATGCTTTTCAATGAAGTCTTCTTGGAATTATTTGCCAGTTCTTAAGTGTACAAAATACAGGCATGGGTAAACCAGCCCTTGATGGCCTGCAGCTGAATCCAAGCTAACTGAAATTATGCCTTGAATTTGAAATCATGTGAATAGTTAGATGTCTTATTTGCGACAGCCTATTCACGAATGCATCATACGACAATGCCAACCCTTAATTTCAAGTAATATGTTTGGGACAGCTTTAATTGCAGTCCTTGGCAACATTCTTGAGGCTGGTGCACTTGCTTGCAAAAATCTGAAGTGTTTTGTTTCAAAAATAGCATGTTTATCTGCAAACGAAATGTCTTGGCATGTGTTCTTCAGATAGTGTTGGCATGAGTAATGCTCAAACACTACTCTACTTATAGCTTTGAGCTATAATTTAACTAGGAAATCAAAAAAATTCATGTTCATCTCCTAATTTCGAGATACTATATAAGGCTTCTTCTGTGTTGATCATCAAAAATAGAAGCCTAAAAATGCCTCAAGCTGTTTAAGCAGGTCCCGTTTGATTATATATACATATGAGTTTGAATATTGTGTGTGTTGACATTTGTTTATAACAATACTATAGTTTCTGCAGGGTGCTGGGAGTAATACAACTGCTCAATATTTTAATATTTCCAAACATTTCCCACATCTGCTAAAAGGATTAAAATGCAGCTCTAGTTGGCAGTGGAAAAAAACTATTTCCTGTTAGATGCCTTCACAATTAAAAACTTGGGGAACTAATAACTAATATACTGAACTGAACAGCCTCTTTCAGAAAAATGAGATTCTTGCAGCATCTCCTAAAATGATTTGGCTCTTGGGGATAAAGCACATTACCTCTCAGTTTTATTGCTTGGTTGCTCTTTAAAATGGAAAAATTGAGAACTTGTGGGCTGATAGGTGTCAATATTATCAGAAAAGCTGTTGATAGACATCTAGTACTAGGTGTATTCTTCCTTGTAGTCTAGAGAGGAATGAAATGGTGTTGGTTTTGGTTTTTCCCCCCAGCATGGGCAGATGAATGTAGCCGTGTGATGAGTCCCTATGGTAATAAACTTGAAGAAGAAAATGTAAGATGACGCAACAAAACCCATAGGGTCATCAAAGCAATACTCATTAACTAAGAACCAGAAGTTAACCTTTGACAATTCCACTAGTGCTTCAGGAATAAGACAGCTTGAATATTTGTTGCCCTCTGCTGCCATTGAGGGTTCCAGGTCTGGGGGAAGGTCAGTGGGCAGTTTTGTAGTCTCAAGCTGCCCAGCTGCATAGCTCTGTGTGGGGGCAGGGTCTAGTGGCAGCAGATGAGTCCATTGCATGGGCTTCCATCATGTGGGGTGGGGACCAATGGGTAAACCTGAGAGCTGGATCCTCACCCCCTCAGTTTGTTTTAAAGCTGCTCCACCTGTGGGACTTCATCCCATTACTTTTCTGTGGCTTTCCCTCCCACCCTTCCTGCATTGTGGTTGTTACAGGTCTTTTTGTAAGCACTATAATTTCATTGTCACAGCTTTGGGCATTGGGACTGATCCATTTGATTGAAGAGGCAGTGCCTGCATCCCACAGTAGTGAGCCTCCTTAGCAGTCTTGGGGTGGAACCAATTCAGCGGCATGCCCAGCTCAGGGGCTGATGGTAGGAGCTCTCACCCCAGGTTTATTGAGCAGTAGGTGGGGTTACCTGAAATAGGATCAGTCCCCAGACTATCAGTGCTCCTCACTATGTAATCAATAAAGCTGTAGCCTTTTCCCATTCCAAAGTAAGCTAATCTGTTGTGATTTCTCGCTGGCACTTCCCTCTGTGCTCCTAGGCCCACAACTGTATCTGTCAGGCATGGTGAGGAATGGGTTTAAGTCTGTATGAAGCATCCAGTTCATTGGAAGAAAAAGAGATCAGATTTATACACCACCCTTCACTACCTTAAGGAGTCTCAGAGTGGCTTTCCCTTCCCACAATGGACATCCTGTGGGGTAGGTGGAGCTAAGAGAGCTCTGATAGAGAGGGCTCTTGAGAGGAACAGCTCTGTGAGAACTTGTGACTGACTCAAGGTCACATCAGCATGTGCATGTGAAGGGGTCAGGTTAAAACAGATAAAAGGAAGTACTTCTTCACCCAAAGGGTGATTAGCATGTGGAATTCACTGTCGCAGGAGGTGGTTGCGGCTACAAGCATAAACAGCTTCAAGAGGGAGTTAGATAAAAATATGGAGCAGAGGTCCATCAGTGGCTATTAGCCACAGTGTGTATATATATGTATATGTATGTATATTACTATAAATATATATATAATTTTTTTGGCCACTGAGTGACACAGAGTGTTGGACTGGATGGGCCATTGGCCTGATCCAACATGGCTTCTCTTATGTTCTTATGTAAGGGGTGGGAAATCAAACTTGGTTCTCTCAGATAAGAGTCTGCGCTCTTAACCACTACACAAAACTGATTCTCATAACTAAAGTGGTTAAGTTGATATGGATGGACAGAGATGTATTGAACAACTATGAAGCCACTTTACACTGAATGGCATCACTAGTCCATATAGCTCATTATTTCCTCTTCTGACTAGCAATGGCTGTCCGGGGTCTCAAGCAGTGGTCTGTCCATATACCTGTATTTGATTCTTTAACTGGATATGTCAGAGACTGAACTTGGGGTGCACTAAATCCAAAGCATTACCCCTGAGCCAGCTTCCCTCTATGGCAGGGTTGATGGCTGGGGCTGATGGGAGTTGCAGGCAAAAACATCTGGAGAGCTACCGTTGGCCACCCCTGCTCTGTGGGATTCTACTGTATGTGGTTTTGAGGTAGCCACTGGTCTTGAGCAGGAAGTCTCACAGCACCGTGAGTACTTCAGCTAAATATTTGTGTAAAACAGTTTCTCAGAAGTTGTAGAAATCCACTGAATGTCATTATTTTATTATGAAATGCACAAAAAAGAAGATTTTACTTTAGTAGGAACAAATATGGTTATGTGTTCTAGTATCCAGAATACAAGAGTGTGTTTTAGCTCTAGAGGAACTGAACAAGAATCCTTCAAATAAGGGTCTCCTTGACTCTGTGGATATTGTGGGTCTACCTTAAGTGCTCATCAAAGGTTGCCTTTTGTATAGCCTGGATGTGAAAGCCCAGAAATATCCAGAACTAACAATGTTTTTCCTATGGACATCCCCCCCTCCCCAGTTTTTCTTCAGATGGAAAATTTGGTGGAGCAGTGAAAAAGCCTCATATGAAATGTTTTCTCTCTTAAAAAACATGTAAGAGAGAAAATGTTTTCTCTCATACAAAACATTTCACTCATTCAAAATGTAAAGCACAAAAAATCAGGACATTCTCAATATTGCCAATGATAAATTGGAATATTTTGAGGAGTACTAAAAAAACCCCACATGCTTATAATGTAGACATATACCACAGCAAGTTCTGTGCTGTTCCTTCATGTTCTCCCAGCATTTGCCAACATTCATTCAGACCAGTGTTCCCTCTAAGCTGAGTTAGCATGAGCTAGCGCGCAGATTTTTAGCCTCCAGCTCACACATTTTTGTCCTAGTTCAGGAAAAATGGAACCGGAGCACAATAATTTATGCAGTAGCTCGCAACTTTAATGCTAGTAGCTCACAAAGTAAAATTTTTGCTCATAAGACTCTGCAGCTTAGAGGGAACACTGATTCAGACCAGCAGAATTCCAGTCCTGCCTTAGAAGGAGGCTAAGGATGGTCAGTGAATGGTGAGCAGTGGAGGAATGGGGTGGAAGGTACAGCAGCAGCCGGCTGAGTATTTTCTAGGAACTTTCAATGGGTCTAAAAAATAGCCTAGTTCACATACTGGTTACAGAGGAATACTTTAATTATAGAAACCACTGAATTCTACAAGTATCAATGGTATCAGAACAGCTAAAATCCATATGTAATCATTAATTTTAATCTTATTTTGATTTTAAAAAACCAAGCTGTTTAGTTTTTAATTTTTAAATAATCATAGAATACAGACTTCTGGATGTGTTACCTTTTTCTTACTTAGATGCTAGTAATGTAGTGATATGTGAAGCTGAGGAAAGGAATCCTTCAGTAGCTGACAGCAAGCATTTTGTAGCATGTGATTCACTGTAGGTTTTTGGGGAAGGATTTGCCAAATGTTATAATTTGTTTAAGCCAAAGAAATAGACTCAGATAAATAATTATTGAGGAGAGAGGTAGGAGGAGGAGGAAGTGTTTGGGGATTTTTTTTTGTCTAAACTCTGTTTACCTGCAATATTTTTTTTAAAGTGTGGGTTTAACCAAATAATAGAAATCCTTTGGAGCAAATAGCTCTAACAGGTAAAGTGATATCTAACAAACCAAGGAAGTTTCTTTAACGAATGTGAATGATAACAGTACAGTATTATACTGTGGTCTCTGCTAAATTGATTGGGTTAAAAAAAAAAGACAGCCTTTTCTCTACAGGAAATCCACTAAAAGTGCGGAGTTGGCAAGTCAACTTATTTGTGCTTCACAGCATTCTTTATTCCATGTGGTGTTTCCGCTGGAGTATCTGATTTGCTGTCCCGAGTAACACTACCCAATTATACAGTCCTCCATCAACCGTGCACATTTAGCTGAGGATGAGATGTGGCCATTATCCTCCATGAGTACTTCAGCTTCCACAGACTTCCAGTGGAAACCATCATTGGCACTGATTTCTCTGCTCTTGGTATCTGGCATACCAACTCCCACTTGGGAAATACCTGGGAATTTGGAAATGAAGCTGGAAAGCATAAGGTTTGAGAAGGGGAGGGACCTCAGTGGGGTATATTGCCATAGAGGCTACCCTCCAGAGCAGCCATTTTCTCTATCTAGAGATCTCTTGTAATTCCAGGGGATCTCCAGCTACCCCATGGAGGTTGGCAACCCTACCTAATTGTGTGAATTGTCTTAACTGAAATAATATTAAATATTAACTGGAACTATAATCTAAAGCAACCTGAGATTCATTCCAGTTTCACAGTTTTTGGGCCTCTGAGCAGACGTATCAATTGTTACCATAATATTTACTACATGGCAGGACTTTTTTTGTAGCAGGAGTCCCTTTGCATATTAGGCCACACCTCCCTGATGTAGCCAACCCTCCAAGAGCTTACAGTAGGCCCTGTAATAAGAGTCCTGTAAGCTCTTGGAGGACTGACTACATAAGAGAGGTGTGGCCTAATATGAAAAGGAGTTCCTGCTACTAAAAAAAGCCGTGCTATCTGCTTCCCAATCAGAAATATTAGCAGGGTTCCACTTAGGGAAAAATATTTGCTTCTCATTATTACCTGATCTTCATATCTTCTAATGACTTATATTAGCACATGCCAAATAAAATAATTACTGTTTGATAATCATTTGAAATAAAACAAGAGTCCAGTGGCATTTTAAAGTCCAATGAATTTTATTCCAGCATAAGCTGTGAGGCATCGGAGCTAGCTGCATTGGAGAGCAATGTATTTGATGGTGAGCTGTGACAGAGGAGAGTTCATGCTGGGATAAACTTCAGTCTTTTAAGGTGCTACTGTGTTACCCAAATAGGCAGTCTCCTAATTATTTGGGGGAATTAGCTTTAAGGAGACAAAGCAAGATGGAGGAACTGGGATTCTCCACCTATGTATACACAGATTTTAATAGAACTCTCAAATAAACCAGGTAGATGTTCAACAAGAAAGGTTTTTATCAATAGAATTGATAGAAATGCATAAACACACAAACAAGCTTAGAGGAAATCAAAGAGGAAAGAGAGTGAGCTTTTTAGAAGGAAGGGCAATAGTTACCAATCCCGAAGACATCTGGGAAGCAGCAAGGTGAAGAACCAGCATTTTGTCTTGAATCAGGAAACTACAGTTGGTGCAGAATGCAGCAGCCACAGGAAAGAAAAAGAAACCCACATAATGAGGGTGTATGTGGTTGCACAACACACACTGCTGAGAAGCAGAGTGCTTCTGATATAGGGCAAAATGTGCCCTCTGGCAGATGCAGGGGTTTTTTTGAGCAGGAACGCATAGGAATGCAGTTCTGGCTGGCTTGGTGTCAGAGGGTGTGCGCTAATATACAGACTGAAGATACATGGTAGAAATTATAAAAAGAACGGGAAGGCTCAAAGTGTGGGGTCAGTTTTGTAGTTTAATAATCAATAGTCCTGGAAGAAACTCAGAGTAGCAGGTGCTGTTCTGGCTTCTCTGTTCTTTTTTTCTTTTTTTCAAGTTCAAGTTAGCCTTTATTGGCATGGCTTCTCTGTTCTGTCCTCAAAAGAACCCTGTTAGGTAAATTAGACCAAGAAAATGCCCAAAGTCAGTTACTTAGTTTCATGGAAGTGTGGGGGAAAGAACCCAAATCTCCCTCAAATGCTAGTCCAGCTACTCTGACCATCGCCCCACATTGTCCATTGTGAACAGACATCAGTTCAAATTCTGACTGGAGTATAGGAATATTTTGCTAGCAGATGTAGGTGTGGAATGGAGAGTGACTCAGAAGTTTTAGACCTATTATGCAGAGGTGTTTTCCCTTGATTTCCCTCCCTTTGGCGCTCAGTTAAACCTACTTTGCCTACTCCCACACACCGGCCCTGCCTGAACTGCAAAGATTTAAATGAAAGATGCTTTCTGGATGCTACCATGCAGCTACAATAGGGCATATTGTTAAAAGGTAAATTGAAGTGATTTCAGTAGAGCTACTCCAAGTAAGTAAACTTACAATTGATTGCATCTGACACCACTTTGACTCTGGAGGTTAAAAGTATTTCTTTAAATTTTTTACTTAAAAATTCTGTAGGTGGAGCAAAGTGTTTCCCAGTCTGCTTTGCTTAAAACCACCAGCTCATACTGGGGGAAGGGGGAATCCCATGAGGGTTTCTTTTAGTTTAATTAAAGTGGTTTTGTTAAAAAGAAGCAGTGATGCATAGAAATGAGACAGCCAAATGAAATAATTTAAGTGATTTGTTATGGTTCCACATTATGATCTAATCATCCTTTAAGATAATTAAGTGTAGACTAAAGGATTTTGTCTTGTTTTAGAAATAAGTAAAACAATCAAGAGGTTGCAGCTCCAGAATTTATACATCTAATTTGTGTTAAGGGTTTGAAGAGAACAATAAATGGTATTGCACAAAATAACTTAGCTTTATTGTTACATTAATCTAGTTCCATTGGCTGTTGTCCAAAGGAAATATAGCTTTAAAAAAAGGCCTAAAGAATCCAGCTTCATCAGCACAGGCGATACTTGTGTACATTCTTTGGTGTCTATTGTGAAGAGGTGCTGATATCACCATCTGCTCATGGGTCAAACTCCTGCCCTGGTAAAAACTGCTGACTGATATTTCAAGACATTACAGGAAGGGAGAGAAACCAACTGGAGAAAATAACATTCTGTATCCCCATGTTCAAACTACACTGAATAAAATGGGAGTCTGACCCAAATTCTAATTCGACCAGCTGCCTGTACTTTATGGTAAATTGTTGCTCAGTAGAAGACTTCTAGTGAGCCCCATGGTGCAGAGTGGTAAAGCTGCAGTACTGCAGTCGGAGCCCTCTGCTCACGACCTGAGTTCAATCCCAGCAGAAGCTGGTTCAGGTAGCTGGCTCAAGGTTGACTCAGCCTTCCATCCTTCCGAGGTCGGTAAAAGGAGCACCCAGCTTGCTGGGGAGAAAGTGTAGATGACTGGGGAAGGCAATGGCAAACCACCCAGTAAAAAGTCTGCCATGAAAACGTTGTGAAAGCAACATCACCCCAGAGTCGAAAATGACTGGTGCTTGCACAGGAGGCTACCTTTACCTTTTTATAAGACTTCTGAATCTAAGCCTCCATTTGAATGCCATATATCACGATGTGTTTCTTCATGTTGTCGGTACGAAGCCAGAATCTCCTGAAGCTAAAATGGATATAATGTGGGAGATCCATGATGAGATTTCCTGAAATTTGATTTATGAATTGCATTCTATCTGCCCTTCCTCTGAGAAGCTTACGACAGCATACATCATTATCCCTTCCCATTCTGTCTGCACAATAACCCTGTGAATTCTTACTAGACCCATCAGAAGGCAGGATTAGGATTTAATACCAATTTGAGAAGTGTGACGTTTTGATTTGGGAAATAGTGTGTAGGGGTGAGCTTTGACTCCCTTGCTCTTCAAATTAGCAGGCCAGCTCCCACTTTAAGATCAGGAATCTCCTCCCCCAGTAATAATGTTATTTCTTCTAATGTGGTAGGGAAAAAAAATCACACATTTCAAGTCATGCTTTAGGCTGAATATAAACCTGAATCAAAAGAATGTCTTAAATTGATGCATCGGCTATCTACACTGGAATTTTTGATCTACAGAATGATGACTTTTCATTTATCAGCTCTTGCAAGCATAATTATAATTTTTTCTTGTCATTTTATTGCAGAATTATTCTGCTGTATTTTCCTTTCCCAGTAACTCCCAAAAACACCTCTGTGGAAAAAATAAAAACCTGTGAGGAACGCTGTAAAGTGGGAGGATCACCTCAGATAGCCTCGGAGTGCAGCAATTTCAAAATGATGAGGGAAATTAAAATGACTGTGATCTTCACAGACAGAGGGAACTTCTTTTTTCTGAAGAGTGACTTTCTTTATGAAGTGTGCTTCATACACGAAAGTTTATGTTCTAAATAAAAATTGGTTGGTCTTAAAGGTACAACTTGACTCCTGCTTTGTTCAACTGCTTCAGACCAACCTGGCAGCTCGCTTGGACCTCTTTACTTCTCCCTGTTTTTACGACCTAAGTCATAAGCAGCAAACCCTCATCCCATGGGAGGAGAACCTAAAAGGGGACTAGGTTGTTGTCTCTCAAGGATATACTGTGTTGTGTTTTTGTCATCATTAGTAGCCTCTGTGGGAAGCCATTACTGACAGTGGGACTGAAGGGGGGGGGGGGAGAGAATGGAGTTTTAAACATTATTCCAGTGCAGTGGAGTTTTAAACATTATTCTCTCACACATGCTCTCCTTTCTTCCATCTCTGTCTCTTTAAGCTACTATCTACAATGTGGGGGCTACGTATGAAAATATTGTAGGGCAAATAGTATCTGGGGGTAGGGAACTGAGATAAAAGGTGTAAAGTACTGGGGTCAGCGGTGGGGTGGGTGGGCTCCCTCTGGGTATCCTACCCCCCCAGGGAAAGTGTATGCGCAATACATAGCCTCTCCTCTCCCGGTGTAGTGAACGCCGCGTGGTCACTGTCTGGCTATGCCTGGCAGATGGTCACTGCAATGGCCTCTCCTGCATTACTGCATCCGTAGCAACACCTTCTCGCTGGTCCCCCCCGTTTTTCACAGAGTTTGCTACGTCATGGTGCGACCGAATTATCTGGCGGTATAACCGGATGGGCAGGCTGGGCCCACCAACCTCGCCAGCCTAAGAGAAGGAAAACTCTAACATCAAACCCGAGCAGATAGAGCTCGTTAATGTAACACCTACCACCTGGAGGACTCGCTGCCGGCGTCCCGGCTTACTGGGCCATGGCAGATGACCCCCAGGTGAAAGGGTGGAGCCAGTACTGCGCACACTGCGCTTCACCTAAAAAATTCCTCTGCGCAGGCCTGAAGGGCATATCCACATACACAACCCACAACGCATCAAGTCCTGCAGCGATGGGCAAGGGGCGAAACGGCAGGTGGAAGGTGCCACTGGAAGCCGCAGTCCCGATCCTGCATGTAGGCGGTTCAGGGTATTGGTCGCCTGATGCTAACCCGGAGACGAAAGCATTTTTCGGCAGCACCCTGAACGACCAAGCAGCCTTATCTAGGGACAGCACTGCTTGCTCCACACGGAGAGGGGCCTAGAAAAGGTGGCCTAAACAAAGCTCGTCTCCTCCACCCCAGTTGGCTAGCCGCGGTCAACGGGCATCCTTACTTGCGGTCAAAAAATAACAACAAAGAAAAGGCATGCACCTGCCTCACAAAGTGTGCAAAGACTAAAGCTTGCGTGTTGGAACATCAGAACCATGCTTGACACAGTAGACAGTGGTCGCCCTGAACGACGCTCTGCTCTAGTTGCCCACGAACTTCTCAGGTTGAATGTCGACATAGCAGCTCTCAGTAAGGTCCGTTTCCCTGAGGAAGGTAGTCTTCAAGAACACGGTGCTGGCTATACCCTCTACTGGTCGGGTAAGTCAAAGGCTGAGAGCCGCCTTTCTGGCGTTGACTTCATGGTCAGGAACTCCATTGCCTCCAAACTCGAAAACCTGCCAACAGGTCACTCAGATCGCATCATGTCCATGCGCCTCCCACTTCAAAACAAGCAGCATGCAACACTCTTCAGTGTGTATGCCCCAACCCTTCAAGCAGATCCTGCAGAAAAGAACAAGTTCTATGCTGATCTATACAACCTCGTACAGAAGACCCCTACAGAGGACAAGGTGATCATCCTTGGCGACTTCAATGCCAGAGTAGGTAAAGACTCGGAAGCCTGGAAAGGAGTACTTGGCAAACACGGCATTGGCAACTGCAATGACAACGGGCGCCTCCTGCTAGAATTCTGCATGGAGCACCAGCTCACCATCACCAACACTATCTTCCAGCAGAAGAACAGTCTGAAGACAACCTGGATGCACCCACGGTCCAAGCACTGGCACCTTATCGACTACATTCTGGTGCGCCAGAGAGACCTTCGAGATGTCTTACACACCCGAGTAATGCCCAGTGCAGAATGTCATACGGATCATCGTCTTGTACGCTGCAATCTCCGTCTTCACTTTAAACCCACACCCAGGAGAGGAGGTATCCCTCGGAGGAAGTTTCAGGTTGGCAGTCTCCAGTCAGCCGAAGTTAAAGCTGCCTTCCAGGCAAAACTCCAGTCAAGAATTGAGGACCCCAGTTGCCCCACAGACCCTTCTCCAGAAGCACTCTGGGAACACCTAAAAACTACCGTCCTGCAGATCTCTGAAGAAGTCCTCGGGTTCTCCACAAGAAAGAACAAGGACTGGTTTGATGAGAACAATCAAGAGATCCAAGATTTACTGGCGAAAAAGAGATCTGCCTACCAAGCACATCTTGCTCAGCCCTCCTGTCCTGGGAAAAAAGCAACCTTTCGCGCTGCATGTAGCAACCTCCAGCGCAAGCTTCGAGACATTCAGAACGATTGGTGGACCAAGCTTGCAGAGAGAACCCAGCTGTGTGCAGACACTGGTGATTTAAGAGGGTTCTACGAAGCCCTGAAGGCAGTATATGGTCCATCATATCAGGCTCAGAGTCCCTTGCGTAGTGCAGACGGCCAAGTGCTCCTCACAGACAAGGCATCCATACTGAACCGGTGGTCAGAGTATTTTCAGGTTCTCTTCAGTGCCAACCGCGTAGTTCAAGATTCAGCAATGCACCTCACCCCACTTCAACCAGTGAAAACAGAGTTGGATGAGATCCCCACCCTAGAAGAGACTGTTAATGCCATCAAGCAACTGAAAAGTGGCAAGGCAGCAGGAGTTGATGGAATTCCACCAGAGATCTGGAAGCATGGGGGCACAGTACTACATAGCTCACTTCACAAAGTACTTGTCACCTGCTGGGAACAAGGCAAATTACCACAGGATTTTCGCGATGCAATCATCATCACCCTATACAAGAATAAAGGGGAAAAGTCAGACTGCTCCAACTACCGGGGGATAACCCTGCTCTCCATCGCAGGCAAAATCCTTGCCAGAATACTCCTGAACAGAATGGTGCCCACCATTGCAGAAGAACTCCTCCCAGAGAGCCAGTGCGGCTTCAGAGCTAACAGGAGCACCACCGACATGGTATTTGTTCTCAGGCAGCTCCAAGAGAAATGCAGGGAACAGAACAAGGCTCTGTATGTGACTTTTGTCGACCTTACCAAAGCCTTCGATACCGTTAGCAGGAAAGGCCTGTGGCAAATCTTGGAACGTTTAGGATGTCTCCCAAGGTTCCTCAGCATGATCATCCAGCTACAGGAAGACCAGCGAGGCCAAGTCAGACACTGCAACGACCTCTCGGAGCCCTTCCCAATAGGCACAGGTGTAAAGCAAGGCTGCGTTCTCGCGCCAACTCTCTTTACGATCTTCTTTAGCATGATGCTTCAAAGAGCCGCAGTAGATCTAGATGATGACGATGGTGTCTATATCCGCTATCGCACCGATGGCAGCCTGTTCAACCTGAGGCGACTAAAGGCCCACTCCAAGACTATGGAAAAACTCATCCGAGAGCTACTGTTTGCTGATGATGCTGCACTCGTCTCCCACTTGGTATCAGCTCTGCAGCATATGACGTCCTGCTTTGCAGAGGCTGCCAAGCTATTAGGCCTAGAAGTTAGTCTGAAGAAGACAGAAGTTCTCCACCAGCCTGCACCCCAGGAAGATTATCACCCTCCCTGCATCACTGTGGGTGAATCAGTTCTGAAGACAGTCCAGCAGTTCAGCTACCTGGGGTGCATCATCTCCTCAGATGCCAAGATAGACAAGGAGATTGACAACAGGCTGGCAAAGGCAAACCGTGCATTTGGCCGACTGCACAAAAGAGTGTGGAGCAACAAGCATCGGAAAAAAGGCACAAAGATCAATGTTTACAAAGCGGTTGTGATGACAACCCTCATCTACGGCTCCGAATTGTGGGTTTTATACCGTCATCACCTGCGACTCCTTGAGAGCTTTCATCAGCGCTGCCTTCGCACCACTGGAGTGACTTTGTGACCAACACTGAAGTCCTCAAGAGGGCGGAGGTTACAAGCATCGAAGCACTGCTGTTGAAGACGCAGCTGCGCTGGGCAGGGCATATTTCTAGGATGGAAAACCACCGCCTTCCCAAGATTGCCCTGTATGGCGAACTCTCCACCGGCCATCGAAATAGAGGGGCACCAAAGAAGAGGTACAAGGACTCCTTGAAGAAATCCCTTGGCAGCTGTCGCATCAACCATCACCAGTGGTCTGACCTAGCCTTAGATCGCAAAGCATGGAGACACACCATCCACCAGGCTGTCTCTTCCTTTGAGAACGCACGCATAGCTGGTCTTGAGGACAAAAGGAGATTGAGGAAGAATCGCACTGCTACAGCAACAACCCTAAATCAGACTTTTCCCTGCAGCCACTGTGGCCGGACCTGCCTGTCCCGCATTGGTCTTGTCAGCCACCAGCGAGCCTGCAGCAGACGTGGACTATTGCACCCTTCTTAAATCTTTGTTCGCGAAGCCAAGCCGAGAGAGAGGGACTGGGGTCGGCGCAGTAAGAGACCAGAGTCGGAGAGTAATTTCAGCAAGCTTTACTTCAGGAACACACACATAGACTGAGCTCTATTCAAACTTCCCGCTCCTTTATACAATTCTTGCCCCCTTCTGATTGGTCCTTAACTATGTACATGGATTAGCTATTTACAGGGCTCTAAGGGCCTATCAGGGTACAATATGAGCCTAGATGTTGATTGGCTACTTATGTTTCAATCCTTCCCCTGATTGGGCACGCTTAGGCCTTCTCTGGAACCCTGGTGTGCAGTACAAGCTTTGGCTTGTTCAGCTTCCCTCCAAAAGTAACAGTTCTCCCATTTGAGCCTAGGACACAACACCCCTCCCCCCATAGTTCCAGCTATCAGGTGACATAGTCCTGGAGATATGCCGGAGGGCGGCGGTCTCGTGTCGAGCGTCGGAGCTCCGAGGGGACTGGGCGTTCCGACTCGGTTGGTGGTTCCGCGGCTGCAGAGCTGGAGACATCTGGGACGGCGGCCTCGGGAGACCTGGGTTCAGCTGCGTGGTCAGGGGTCTCCTCCTGCTGGGCCGAAGAGGGCTCCACGGAACCCTGTTCTGTGTCAGGCTCTCGGGGACTTACGTTGTCCGGATCTGGAGCCTCTGACCTTGGCTCCCCGGCAGGCAGGCGACCTCGGAGTTGGTCGATGTGTCGCCTCAGGAGATGTCCACCCTCCAAGGCCACTGCATAGGAGACCGGTCCGGTGACGTGGTCCACCTTTCCAGGGAGCCAGGCGGGGCCAGTGGTGGCATAGTTCCGTGCCCACACTGTCTCACCTGGGTAGAACCCTCTGGGGGCTTTAAGGTGTTCCGGCGCCGGTCGCCTGTCTGGGGCTCGGTCAGGGTGCAGCTTGTCCAGCAGGGTGGTGATGCGGCGGCCCATGAGGAGTTCAGCTGGACTGCGACCTGTGGAGGCGGTGGGTGTGGTCCGGTAGGCCATTAGGAAACACGCCATGTCTTTTGGCCAGTCTGAGGGGCCGAGACGGTTCAAGGCCTCCTTTGCCGTGCGCACCATCCGCTCTGCCTGGCCGTTGGTGGCTGGATGAAACGGGGCAGAGCGAATCTGCCTGATGAGGTTCCTGGCCAAGAAGTCCTGGAACACTGCGGACGTGAATGCTGTGCCGTTGTCGGTGACGATGGTCTCCGGCAACCCGTGGGTTGCAAAGATGGCCCTCAGAGCTGTGATGGTCGCCTGCGACGATGGCGAGGGCACCTGGACCACCTCCAACCACTTGGAGTATGAATCCACTAGTATGAGTAGAGTCCACCCATGGAAGGGGCCAGCAAAGTCCATGTGCAGTCTTGACCAGGGGGTTTTGGTGGATTCCCATGATTGCACTGGGCCACGTGGGGGGTCAGGCCTTGACACCTGGCATGTCGGGCACCTTTTAACCCAAGCCTCAATTTCTGCATCGAGGCCGGGCCACCAGACATAGCTCCGTGCGAGAGCCTTCATGCGGACTATGCCCGGGTGTGCCTCGTGCAGGGCTCTCAGCACTTGGACTTGCAAGGGTTTGGGGATGACGACTCTGTTGCCCCATAGTAGGCAGCCTTTGTGGGTGGATAGTTCGTCTTTCCGGGCTGCAAACGGAGTAAATTCCGGCTCAGTCGAGCCCTTGGGCCACCCCCTCCCCACCCAGTCCAAGACATGGGAGAGGACTGGATCACGAGCGGAGCGGGTAGCAATGTCGTGGGCGAGCAATGGCCTGTCCGGAAGCATGTCCATCAGTAGGATCTGATGAGCCGGGGCTGGATCAGGATCCACGTCAGGCAAGGGCAAGCGGCTCAGGGCGTCAGCATGGCCCATTGCCTTGCCCGGGCGATGCACTAGGGTGTAGGTGTAGCCGGCTAGAAAAATGGACCAACGGAGGACCCATGGGGACAACACCTGAGGGGTCTGCCGGTCCGATGCAAAGAGGCCCAAGAGGGGTTTGTGGTCCGTATAGAGGGTAAAGGGCCGGCTGTAGATGTAATCATGAAATTTTTTGACGCCAGCCACGACTGCCAACCCTTCTTTGTCGATTTGGGCGTAGTTCCGCTCCGCCGACGAGAGGGTCCGCGAGTAGTACGCGATAGGGACTTCGGTCCCATCAGGGAGTTGGTGGCCCAGAACTGCGCCCACTCCATAAGGGGATGCGTCGCATGCAAGGACCAAGGGCAGGGTCTCGTCGAAATGGGCAAGGATGGGATTGGACATCAGGAGGCCCTTGATATCCTGGAAGGCTTTAGCGTGCTGGCGGCCCCACGCCCAGGGTCGGCTTTTGTCTAGAAGCCGGTGCAGGGGTTCGGCCACCGCTGCCTTGTGGGGGAGAAAAGCATGATAAAAGTTTAGGAGGCCGAGGAAGGCGTGGAGTTCTTGCTTGTTGGTGGGTGCTGGAGCATCTCTGATGGCACGCAGCTTGGCGTCAGAGGGGTGGACCCCCTGGGCATCGATGGAGAACCCCAGGAATTCCACCCGATCCACGCCCAGGAGGCACTTCTCCCGTTTGACCTTGAGGCCTGCTGTTTCAAAACGTTGTAGGACTCCTCTAAGGCGGGCGGCGAATTCTTCAGGCGAGGCTGCCGCGATCAGCACATCATCGAAGAATGGAGTGACTCCGGGAAGTCCTTTTAAAAGAGAGTCCATGAGTTCCTGGAACAACCCCGGAGCCACACTCACGCCAAATTGCAACCGCTTTACTCTAAAGGCCCCCCGGTGGGTCACAATTGTTTGGGCGTTGGCCGTGGCCTCATCCACCGGCAGCTGTTGGTAAGCTTGGGCCAAGTCCAACTTGCCAAAAATTTTTGCGCCGGCTAGGGTGGCTAAAACGTGGCTGACGATGGGCACAGGGTATGCGTGGGCCTGAAGAGCCTTGTTGAGGGTGCACTTATAGTCTGCACAAATCCGCACTTCCCCACTGGGCTTGACTGGAGTCACGATGGGAGTTTCCCAGGTTGCGTGGGTGACAGGCTCTAGTATTCCCTGTGCAATCAGTTTATCCAGTTCCTCCTCAATTTTAGGCTTGAGCGTGAATGGAACTCGCCGCGCTTTAAGCCTAATAGGCTGCACTGTGGGGTCGAGGTGTAGTGTAACCGGGGGACCCATGTAGCAGCCCAAGGTGCCATCGAAAACGGCCGGGAACTCTTCGCAAACCTTGTTAAAGTCCACTCCGACAGTCTTATTGACCCCCCTGATCTCTATTCCCAGGGGCTTGAACCAGTCGAGACCCAAAAGGTTTGTAAGGTGGTTCTTGACCACTAGCACTTGTAGCTGGCCCTTGAACCCCTTGTATTGGACTGGGACCGGGCCACTCCCAAGATAGGCACCTTATTCTTCTGGAAGTCCACTAAGGTAAACCCCGGGTCCCTGAGACGAGGCCTCAGCCTGGTGGGGATTTTAAAAAATGTCTCTGCCGCTATAATAGATGATGATGACCCAGAGTCCACCTCCATTTGGCAGGGCACCCCCCCAATCCCTACATTGACCCGGATTTTGGAGGGCCTGACTGGCGAGGGTAGGTACTGTACCGGGTATGGATGGGCGTGGAGAGCGTCGGTCTCGAAGTCTGGCTGGCCTTCGGAGTGCGCAGATCTTTGCGGGACGCGTGCTCGGGATGTGGATCTGCAGACACAGGCGATGTGGCCTTCCTTGTTGCAGAGTCGACAGGTGGCATTCCGGAATCGGCAGGTCTTTCGCTCATGTTGGCCCCCGCAGCTTGCACATGCAGGTGGTGTCTTGTGTCTCATGCCCTGTGGGGCATGGGTGGCCTTCCTTCCTGCTGAACGATAGCCGGTTTGTAGAGCTTTGTCCTCGTCTGAGTCCTCTGTAGATGGTTCAGGGTTGATCTGGTGTGCCGCAGCCTGTCTTGTCAGCCGTGGCTCTGCTGATCTGCCCTTCTCCCAGCTGGTGGCCACATCGATTGCCTTTGTTAGGTCGCACTCGGAGAGGGACAGGAGTTTCTGTACTAGTTTTTCGTCCCTCAAGCCCCATACAAACTGGTCGAGAAGGGCTTCGTTGAGGTCTGCGAAACTGCATCGGCTTGCCACCCGGTGCAGGCTTGTCAAGAACGCCATCGTGGTTTCGCCTGCCTTCTGTGTCCTTTGTCGGAAGTCCCAGTGCCGGGTGAGTTTGGTTGGCTGGGGCTGGAAATACTTCTCCAGAGCGCTGATGATGTCGTCCACCGGCGTCTCTGAGAGCTTCCTGGGTTGGAGAAGAGCCCTGGCTAAGTCCACGGCCTCCGTGCCACACGTACTGATAAGCAGAGCTCTCTGCATGGTAGTCTCTGTAATCTTCCGGAAGGTCAGGTATGACTGGAAGCCTTCGACCCACGAGTCCCACAGCTCGGGGCGATCGATGCTAAAGGGCTGTAGGAGGTTGGCTGGAGCCTCCATTCTTGGCAGCGTGTCTGGGCGGCTTGCGAGCTGGGGTGTGCGCAGAGCGGAGGTGCGGACCCAGATGGCTTGGATTTAGCCACCTTTCCGTGTTCCTGGTTCTGTTGCTGGTTCTTACTGGCATCCCATCCTCGTCGCCAGTGTAAAGTACTGGGGTCGGCGCAGTAAGAGACCAGAGTCGGAGAGTGATTTCAGCAAGCTTTACTTCAGGAACACACACATAGACTGAGCTCTATTCAAACTTCCCGCTCCTTTATACAATTCTTGCCCCCTTCTGATTGGTCCTTAACTATGTACATGGATTGGCTATTTACAGGGCTCTAAGGGCCTATCAGGGTACAATATGAGCCTAGATGTTGATTGGCTACTTATGTTTCAATCCTTCCCCTGATTGGGCACGCTTAGGCCTTCTCTGGAACCCTGGTGTGGAGTACAAGCTTTGGCTTGTTCAGCTTCCCTCCAAAATTAACAGTTCCCTCCAAAAGTAACAGTTCTCCCATTTGAGCCTAGGACACAACAAAAGGACATAGAGAAGGATAAGCCTCTTTCATCTTGCACTGAATCCCCAATTTATAGGCTGATACTTGAAAGGTGGTGTTCACTATGAGTGTTCATTCTTCTAACTGGCTGGAGCCTATCCTGGCTTCTTGCATCCTGTTCTGGAGGCCAGGCCCTCCCCAAGCTTCTGGCTGAGGGGGACGTTCCCTAGTTTTGAAGCTTCAAACAACAGAAAGTCCCAAAGATAAATCTTTTAAAACCTTAAACCATCTAACTGGAAAAGGGTAAACCATTCTAGGGGGGAAGGGAGAGAATTTGGACTAAGGTTCATATGTATAAATGGACCTGTTCCATATTTTATGTGTTCTTTTTACTTTGTTGTCCATTCATTTGTTTTGAGCAGACTTTGGAAGATGGTAGAAGACAGGAGGGCCTGGCGTGACTTTGTCCATGGGCTCACAAACAATCGGACTCGCCTGTGCAGCTGAACAACAACCATTCATTTGTAACAAGCTAGATGTACATAAATTCACTGTAATTAGAACAGGGCTCTAGAAACAGTGCATTCAGATGGGTCACTGATGAATTTAAGGAACCTGGTAGGCCTTGGAGGAACAATATGAGGTCCCATGTTGGGAATTTGTGTTTCATTGGAGGCTTGAGGAAGTTGGCTTCCCTAAGAAATCTCTTGATTTGAAGGGGCCATGAAAAGGTAACCCATCTCTTGACTTCAGGGTTGATGTAGGGATATGACAGGGCTGTAGTACAACTTGTGATAGAACTAGGATGGTAGAATTGGGCCCATGATCTATATACTGTGGGTTGGATCCTGAGTCTTCCTTTTTCCATGTCATCCTTCAAAGAAATATTTTTTTCTGTTAGAGGAAGCCCTTGTCCATCAGAAAGAGTCATTTTCTATTGGAAGAACTCTTTTTCAGTGAAGAAAGGCTTTAAAAAAGAGTTAGAGGATTGAGTCAGGATGTAGTGCTATAATTGCTGATCAAATTTCAAATATTTTGAAGTACTAATGAATGGGAATCTCCCAAGCCAATGCAAACATGCCTCACCGTGCCTTTCTGGTCTACTTAGTAATAAGTGAAATAGTGCTGTAATAAAATGATATAAGCCAAAGCACGCTGTGATTATGCATAGTCTTAAGGCTGAAAAAAAATCTATGAATTCACCTACCCACACCACCCCCTGCACTTGATGTTTCTACGTCTGGTAGTGTCACTCTTTAATGTGGCTGCATTCAGAGGAGACAGTGGAACAGTAATGAGTGCTTATGCTATCAGCTGGTATTGCAACATCTTCAGCTCTGGAAAAAAAAATGTAGTCAGCCTATAGACATCTCAGTTTAGTGGTCCACAGATCCATACAATGCCAACTCAAGCTCTGAATACCCTATTGTTTTCAAGGAATGCAACATTTAGTTTGTCATGAATTACAATTAAGGTTGCATAACAATAATGATAACACCTATGAAGAGAAGATCAAATTCCCATGAAGTTGCAATAGTTTTCAAACAGCATTCTAGTGAAAGTAGAAATTTGGCAGGTGTTCTCAAACAAGGAAATTATTGATGGAGGACCAACTTTCCTGGAAAATGAACTTGTTCGTTCTTACTGTTTTCTGCAATGTGAAGCCATGAAAGGAATGTCAGATGTGTTCTAGTGAGCAGCCTCAGTTCATGCAAGCTAATAGTCAGACCAAAGAGACCTGGCTGGGATCCTGCATGAACTGTATCTGCACATGGCTTCTGTAGCAGGCAAACAGTGATTTCTATCTTCTCACTGAAGATAGAAAGTTTGAAAACCATCAATATAAGTTTTGTTCAGAAACCAGACTAGAAAACAACATGTGAATTATTACATACACAAACTGAGTGTGCAGAAGTCTACTACAACTATTGTGTGTAGGAATGGGCACAAACTGGCTTACATGATGAATTTTGGTCAGTTTGTGGTTAGTCATCCAGGGGTGCGGTCAGACGTCCAAAAAACCCCGCTACGGGCATGAGTTGAGCCCGCAAGCATGTCGGATTTTACCCGGACGTTCACACGTCCACATCTGTGAAGCGTGCTTAGCCCGTGCCCGTTCCACGCTGATGCACCTTGCTCGCGGATTAATTTGCTACTGCTTTTAATCCGGAACAAGACGCTTCCTGAGCGCTTCCTGAGCGCTCTGGAGCATCTGAACGGGCAATCGTTGCTGAGTCACAGCAGCGCTTCCCGCTTCCAGCTTCCCGCCACAAACAAAATGCATATCACTGCGCCATCGAAGGAAGGAACTCGAAAAAATTGCTTATTAGCGGCTGTATTCCTAAGCTTAATTGGGGGGGGGGCTTCCGAAACGTGCGTGCCCGGCCTTTTTTTTTTATATATATTTTAGTTTATTGCGTAATAGCGATATATCGAAATCTCAATATGCGAGTATCGAGATTTCCAGCATGTGAGGCGATCTTTTCCGAAAAGTAGTGCAAAAAAAAAAAAAAGAGCCATTTTTATTTAAATTTTTTCAAAAGGTGCATTTAAACAAGAAGCCGGGTAAGAACGTGATTGTACATGGCATTTACATTGGGGGGGGGGCAGGGAGGGAGAAAAGGTTCTACAATACAGTTACGGCTCCCCAAAAGCCTCTGTGCATCTGTGTCGTCGATGGAGCCCTTAACCAAACGTCGCCCCGCAGTTAGGGCATCTCCGTTGCCTCAACGTAAGGCAGAAAAGAATTCCGATAGGGAAAAAGGCAATCGCGCAAAAGACGCCGAGACAGGTGAAAGTGTCTTCCAGGACTCCGACTTTGCATGCTGGGCAGCCACCTACTACTACAACCGAGGTAGTGGTTGTAGGTTGTTGGATTATCGTGTAGGTGGTGTTGGGGTAGGCATGCGGAGAAGCAGCAGAAGGAACAGCGTAGGCTGCGGGGGACCCCGTGGGGTACGTGTAGGGCGGCGGCTGAAAGCCCGGCTGGACTGAAGAGATGGTCCCGTAGCCCCCCTGCTGCCCATACTCGTAGCCGCCTCCCTGGGTGGCCGGGCTGTAGGCGGGGGGTCTGTCTTGCAAGAGGGGCTTATTGTCCATTGCTCAGGCAGGGCGAGCCACCCTCCCCAAGCCAGAGAATCGGCAAATGTTGCTGAGCCAACTTTTTGCACCCGGCTTTTGCAACGGGAGGAAAGGCAGGAGGCGCCCAGGGAGCAGCACTAGAGCTGGAGAGCTTGCAAAATAAAATAAAATAAAATAATAACCGGCGCTTGCAAAAAGATCCCACCCCGCACACGCCCCGCAAGGCAGACAACGATATATCGACACAACGATATATCGACACAGCGATATATCGATAGAGCTGCCGGGGAAACAAAAAAAAAAAGGTTTAAATAGCCGGAAACCCCGCTACTGCAAACGCGCATGCTCTCAGCAGAAACACACCGTCTGTTAGCCCAGCACTGCGCCTGCGCTAATGCGGATTGCCGCCATCTGAAAGAAGTTCCGGAGGGCGCTGTGTGATCGAGCAGGGGACGGGATCAACACGGCATGCCATCGGAACAGTAAAGGAACAGCAGCTGTCTGATCGGGAAACAGGATGCGGCGGATTATCTGACATACGAAATAACGGCGCTTTAAAGATGGGTTGCTGATGGATTTAATGTAAGTGTGACCTCACCACAGCACAAGCTTTCCATGAACTTTGAAGTAGTCTGTGACAGTTCATGAATGGATATATTTCTAGACAAACTGTCTCTGCTCAATCAAAATGGTTGCCAAAGATCAAAGCAAAAAGGGGAGGTTAATGATATGTGTAATTAGCAGGGGGTCTATTACATAACCTTTTGAACCTCTGCCTGAATTTCCCCAAATCACATTCCTGGGGGCATCTTCTTTGGGGGCTATAACTTAGACCCCCTAAATCCAATCTGCCCATAACTTGGAGGGCATGTAGAGGAATGTCATGTGAGGTCCCCTGCAAAACTGATGTCTCTAGATTTCACAGGGTCCATTCTATACACTCCAGAACCTGCACTAGCCATTTCATTAGAAAGTATTTTCCTGGAGCACCTTCTTTGGGGGCGGCTGTTGTTGTTGTTATTGTTATTATTATTTATTTGATTTATATACCGGCCTCCCTGCCAAGGCAGGCTCAGGGCAGCTCACAACCTATAAAATCACATGACAATATAGCCAACAATTACATTTAAACAGGTTCAGGTCAGTCATTAATTAAAACAATCTAAAACACTTAAAACAATATGGTGCTAATATCAGGATATCCTTTCAGTTCAGTTGGATAATAGATGTTCTTCTTGCTACTATATTGGCATGTCAGGATCAACTGAAGGTGAGGCGGAAAAGTATAGTCTTGCAGGCCCTGCACAACTGCGCAAGGTCCCACAAGGCTCTGGCCTCCTCCAGCAGTCGGTTCCACCAATAGGGGGCGACAACTGAAAAGACTCTTTCTCTAGCAGCTTTCAGTCTAGTCTCCCTCGGCCTGGGGATTGTTAATAGATTTTGTGTACCAGATCTAAGTACCCTCTGGGGAACATGCAGGGAGAGACGGTCCCTAAGGTAGACAGGTCCTTGTCCATATAGGAATTTAAAGGTCATAACCAGCACCTTGTAGTGGATCTGGTATACTATTGGCAGCCAGTGCAGTTCCCACAGCTCTGGCTGAATGTACTCCCACCTGGGAAGGCCCAGTATCAGCCTGGCCGCTGCATTCTGCACCAACTGTAGTTTCCTGATTCAAGACAAAGACAGTCCCAAGTAGAGGGCATTACAGTAGTCCAGTCTTGAGGTGACTATAGCATGGATCACAATTGCCAGGTCATCGCGCTCAAGGAAGAGAACCAACTGTCTCACCTGCCTAAGATGGAAGAAGGTGGATTTAGCAGTGACTGCTATCTGGGCATCCATTATCAAGGACGGCTCCAGTAGTATCCCCAAGATTCTGACCCTAGGCACCATTGTCAGTGGCATACCATCAAAAGCTGGTAAGGGAATTTCCCTGCCCAGACCGCTGCAACTCAGGCAAAGGACCTCTGTCTTTGTCGGATTCAGCTTCAGTCAACTCAGCCATCCTGCCATGGCTTCCAGTGCCAGATTCAGCTGTTCTGGGGCAGAGCCAGACTGGCCATCCATCAGTAGATAGAGCTGGGTGTCATCAGCATACTGGTGGCAACCCAACCCATA
Source organism: Heteronotia binoei (assembly GCF_032191835.1). Taxonomy (NCBI): domain Eukaryota; kingdom Metazoa; phylum Chordata; class Lepidosauria; order Squamata; family Gekkonidae; genus Heteronotia; species Heteronotia binoei. Next base: position 132,660,337 of record NC_083227.1, on the reverse strand, counting down.
CCTCTGGGCAATCTGTGCAAGGGGGCGCATATTAGATGTTAAACAACATCAGGGAGAGCACAGTCCCCTGAGGCACACCTCAATTAAATGCATATTTCTGGGATGACTGTCCACTGATCACCACCCTTTGTCCCCGACCATATAGGAAAAAGGAGAGCCATTGCAAGGACAACCCCTGAATCCCTGCGTCAGTGAGGCGGTGGGTCAGTAACTGATGATCAACTGTGTCAAATGCAGCTGACAGATCTAGTATCAGTATCAACGAAGCACCTTGATCCAGATGCCGTTGAAGGTCATCCAGCAGGGTGACCAATACTGACTCTGTCCCATGACCTGGGAGGAAGCCAGACTGATGATGATCTAGGATGGAAGCGTTCTCCAGAAAACTCTACGACTGTTGCGCTACTGCCCTCTCAATAATCTTACCCAAAAAGGGTAAGTTCAAAACCGGTCAGTAATATGCCAATTTGGCCGGATCCAATGTTGATTTTTTCAAGAGAGGGCAGACAACTGCTTCTCTTAGAGGCGATGGAAAAAGCCCTTTGGAGAGGGATCTATTTACGATATCCTGTATAGGATGTTGTAGCTCCAACTGGCAAGCTTTAATCAGCCAGGATGGGCAAGGGTTCAGATCACACATCGTTGGGCACACAGTAGAGAGTATGCTGTCAACTTCCTCCAGGCTGAGTGTTGTAAACTGATCTAAAACTGGTCCGGAAAACAGACATGGAGCCTTGAGTTCACATACCGTGTCAACTGTAGCTGGGAGGTTGCGACAGAGCAATGAGATCTTATCTGCAAAAAAAGTCGCAAAAGCCTCACAGCCGATGTCCAGTTCTCTAAGATTTGGTCTGCCTTGCGGCAGAGTTGTGAGAGTCTGAATTGTGCTATACAATTGTGCCAGGCGCAAATTAGCAGATGCAATCCTGGCCTCAAAGTAAGCTTTCTTTTTGACTTTGACTGCCATCTCATAGGATCTCATAAACTCTCTATAAAATGTTTTAGTTGCTTCGTCTCGAGTATGCCGCCACTGCCTCTCTAGGCGTCTGAGCCCTTGTTTCATCAGCCGCAATTCTAGGCTATACCACGACGCTAACTTAAAACGAGGGCACAAAGGGCACTGGGGAGTGATCTCATCGATGGCCCTAGCAAGCTGGTCATGCCAAGACTCAGCTAAGACTTATGCCAAGAATCGTCAGGGATCCCGTAGAGCCGTCTGGAACCATACTGGGTCCATCAAGCTCCGCAAGCGAGCTAAAATATGCTTGCCACCTAAACAGGTTATTTATGTGAAAGCAGGTAGAGGAGAGTTAGCCAGAATTCCCATGAGAGTTAGGTATGTCTAGCATGCTGGAGGCCCATTCTACCATATCACAAACCTCACAAATGGAACTGGTTGCTTTGGCACCTCAAAATTTGTGACAGTCGTGGCTTGTGAAATGGGCATGGCACAAACCAAAATGAACTACATTTTCCCAGTTGGTGCCCATTTCTACTCATGAGTTCTTCACACTCATGGGTTCTTCTAATTACTGTGTACAACTTACCATGGTAAATGAGTTAACCCATGTGGAAAAAACAAGGTTACCAGTCTCCAGACCTATTTTTGATCTGGTTTTTGCACTTTGAAATCTATGAGCATCTTTGCCTTTTAAATCATTGGTAGGTAAGAATAGACCATTTCAATACAGCCATCAATGTTTTGTTTTGTTTTTTTCAATTACATGGTGACGTCTTTTATGTTTCAAAGCACAAATAACTAGGTATCTAAATAGATCCACTTTTTAAAAGGAGCATGAGGAAAATAAGTCATTCATCAAAACAGCATCCAACGGAGCACTGCTGTGTGTTGTGATGGAGAAGATCTAACATCCTCCTACATCTCAATAGTGCCACCCATTCCTGTATAAATACTATGTCACCCTGTAAAATATATCTCCACAGGAAAATGAAACTTTTCAACTTGCTCCAATCTTCCAGCTGCTAGTCATTGAAATCTGGCTTTGTAAACTTTGGATGGCTAGAAACACCCCTCAATGATATGTGACAATTTCCCCCCTATTTTTAACATTCACTGAACTGTTTACAGAAATTCTTTCTGTAAAGGAAGCTAGATAAAGTAGAAATTCTTACATCTCAAGGGCACATTTTGAAATGGGTTTTGCTGATATGTAAGGTACCATGGAAAGGTTTCCATGAGGGCACTTCCGGTTACAGCGAGACGAGGCGGTCGTGTTTCAAGCCATCAGGGCAGGAACGGATCGAACCGTGCGGGTTGGGGGGTCGTAGGACCCAGCATGCTCCCGTCAGAGGAGCATTGCTAGCAGAAGGGGTCTTGGGGAGAGGCACGGGGGAACTTTTAGGTTCCTGGCTTTTCTACCCTTCCTTTGCCCCAACCGCATCGCGCGCCATTAGGTGAGAGAGTCTCAGCTACCGGAGACAGAGGTGAAGGTGGAGGGTGTTTGGTGAAAGTAAATGAAACTAACCCAAAAACGGAAGACTAAGAGGAGACAAAAAGGGAAAAAAAGGACAGTATATACCTGAAGTGAGGCGCTTTTTGTTATGGCTGCAAATTGGACTTGCCTTGGTCGCGTATGTGGGTGTGGCTGAGAGAACTACTTTGAGACAACTACTTTGTGGCTGGCAAGAGGAGCAGAGGAACAAAGTCGGAGGAAGGAGGAAAGGAGGTGAGCGGTGGCAGCTGCAGTGGATTTGGCACTGAAGAAACAAACTGATTTTTTCTTTCCCTGTCTCACCTCCTCTCCGTGGCTAGCAAACACCATAATTGGTATTTTTCTTTCTTTTTGAAGTATTCTACTTTTTTCTTGTTAAAGAACACTGAAATGTGATTTAAAACACTGTATCTCTAGCTGAAGGGCGTGGAAAACAGAGGAGGAGGAAAGTGACAACCCTGTGCTACAAGAGTGGAAAGACCTCGAGTTAGAAAGTACCGTAAATTCCTTGAAACTTGCCTAAAACTAAAGACTCACTTAAAACATTGTGTGTAAAGATTGCTACGTGTTGTGGAGATCGGATGGGAGAAAATATATAATGTTATAGAAGATCTGATTTATATTAAGGATTAGGTGGACTATTTCTTTGGACTAAGCTGTAGAAAAGTGAATAGTTCATTAAAAGACTGAGTTTGATCAATATAATATAAGTAACTTGGAAGAAGAAATTTAAAGACTAGAAAGACCAGAAAGACAACAAGGGGGGAAAACGGACAAAGAAGAAGAGGAAGAAAGGGGAAACAGAAGGACTGAAGGAAGAAAGAAGAAAAAGAGGGAAAGCAAGGAATTGAATGTTGTTAGCCTATCACTGTATAATTTAAAAAAGTGTGTGAATGTGTGTGGGTCTAAGTAAAAGTGTATGGTTAATGAGAAAGGATTAGGATGGAGAATGAATGAAGTGAGTGTATGTAGTCTGCAAGAGGTAGTGAGTGGAGTGTTTGAAAGGGTTAAGTGGTGCAAGAGGAAGGCAAATAATGAATAATTATTGAAATCAGTTGAACATGAAGCATTATTGCTTGGGGAAGAAATTGATTTAGACTAGTTAGTAAAGGGATACTAAATCTCTGTATTGGTGTCTTCATTCTATATTATTATATGATAATTTGAATTTCTCCTGCTTAACTCAATGATAGAGGGAATCATGTTGTCGCAGGATGCTCTCAAAGTATTTCAGTCATCTTTTGAAGATGTTTTAATGGGGGCATTAAATCAGATGCAGAACAATTTAATGGAACAGATAGGGGGATTAAAATTTAAGCTTGATGGATTAGAAAATGGACTGAAGGACATAAAAACGGATATGACAAAGTTGACGCAAACCAAAAATTCTATTGATACAAAACAAATACTAAAGGAGCAAGGTACAGGCAACTTGGAAATTAAACAGGAAGAATCAGAGACCAGGATTACTAGATCAGACATGTATAAGGTAAAATATACTCCAAGATTTTTAACCATATCAGAAGAAATAAATGAGGATTTATTTTGTTCAGTAGTGGAAACATTGACCCCCCATGCTGGAAAAGAACAAAAAAAAACCCGAGAGGGAAATTGAATATATATATAGGTTAAACTCTCTAAAGCTAAAAAAGAATGGTTCACTTAGAGAAATGCATTCAAGAGACATAAGGAAACAGATCAAAGATGTAGTTTGGAGAAGGGAAAGGGAGCAACTTATTAGATCTAGAGGTCAGAAAAATTAAAAAATGAAAGAGATATCATGGATAATTAGGCATTTAACTCCAAAACCAAGAGAGGTTTTAAATAACCAAGAGAGAAATTGGCGTAAACGGAAGAAATACCAAAAATGGAGGACTCATTAGGAAAGAAATACCAAAAATGGAGGATTCATAATTGGATGGTGCTGCTGAATGGAATGCCAAAGCAAATAGTTAGATTAGTGGGGCAGGTCATAAAGACGGTTAAAGGTGTATGGAAGTAAAGTATTATGTAAGGTGTCAAGCGTCATCGATAAAATATCTTTAATTGAGTTTGCCTTGAGTGCAAGTGAAAAGGATAAATGGGTTTAGTTTGTAATGTAATAGTGAAGGTGAATGCAGTAAATGGTGAATAGAGATAATGGAATTTGAATGTATATATAATTAGTGAAAACACTGCCTTCGACTTCTGTTTTAATAATTTTTCTTTTGTATGGTAACAGGCTTGTACACAATATATTAATTTAATAAACTATTAAAAAAATTAAAAAAAATTAAAGGTTTCCATGATCACCAGCTATTATTAGAATATATAGTAAAAGAAGCTACCATTTACAGAATCAGCTAGTTATTTGTTTAGCCCAGTGCTGACTATAATGCTTGACTCATTGATTCAAATAGTTATATTCAGTCTTCCCTCATAGCTCAAAGTGGCTTATAAATTAGAAAATACAAATAAAGTCCCAAATAGATCATTCCCCTAAAATACTTACAATCGATACAGCTTTAAAGGCCTGGCAAATGAAATGGATTTAGAACATTGCACAGGGATTTCTAGTGAGGTTGCCCCCATCATCTCCCCAGAGCTTTTCCCACAGAGTGAGAGATAAACTAGTAAAGACATGGGCTCTGGCTGATGCCTGATAGACTGCTTTCAGTCAGGAAGCAGCCAGTGACAGCCAGAGGACTGTAGTTGGTGTATAGGGATGTGTCATCCTTTGGACATGTAGGTTCTAGGCTATGAAGGGCTTTGTCATCAGGTCTGCCAGGGAGTTGTTTTTTCCAAGTCTTTAACTGGAAATGCCACGGAGTTAACCTGGGGCATTCTAGATGCCAAGTAGGTACTAATAATGCCGAATTATGACTCCAAATTCAGTTCCATGATTGTATAAAATCTGCCCCAGAAGTTGATGGACTTGCAGTTATAGTTCTGTGATTTTTTCCCCATCCCATTTAAACTATTTCATCATATATTTGCACTGAAAGCTACAAATACTAAAATAGCACAGTTGAGTTTAAAATGTTACAGCCACCCCCTTATATTAGGAAAAAAATGGTTAAAGCTGCGTTTGTAGAAATCAGTTGCAACTTCAGCACTATAGGTGGAAGAATCACAAGCAGAGATATATGTTACACCTATTATACTAGGAATAGTATACTGCAGAACAACTCAGTGTCAATATTTTTATTGACACTTAATGGATAGCAACACAATTTAGGCATTAGCCATAGTTTTATTCCCAGGACAGATTATAGGGTCTGTGTTGAGTTTTTACTCAGTGGGTATATCCAGTATCCAAGAGACCCAAGACACAGGTCAAATGTGCATAATTAGTGCATAATTATTCTGTATCCAAAAGTTATACTCCTTTAGCATTCAACAAAATGAGCTCTGATTCATGAAAGTTGCTTAACAATACATGGTCTTTAAGAAACCTCAAGATGCTTTGTTTTTCAACTGTTCTCATAGCTTTCTTTGCACTGTAAGTTGTTCATTTTCAGTGGTAGTACTCTGAAGTAAGTAGCTTCAAGTCTAAATAGAGAATTCCACAGGAAATAATGTTGTCATAAACATAAGTGGTCACGATGATTAGATATGATTAATTTCACTGGGCAAGTAAACTGAATTCTTTTAGTTGCATACGAATGGCAGAGTGACATTGGTAGGGAATCCCATCCTTTTTTGCCACCACTGCCTTCTTTCACTTCTCCTGCTCCCCTTCTGTGGGCATTCCACACCCCATTTTTGTCTCCTACCTATTTTTTTGCTTTTCCTCTCTGTGACTTCCTGTCAACTCTACGTCCCCTTTCTGGGTTCACCCAGATAAGTCACCTCTGTTATCCTTCCCGCACCTCATCCATCCACCTGCTGGCCAGTATGCCTATTACCTCTCATCTTCCTTACCACCTTTGCACCCTGTCCACTTGCTTTCCTTGCTAGCCTCCCCTACTCTTCAGCAGGCCCGTAGCCAATGCCCCCCATGAATGAGTACTGCTCCCTCAGATAATTTTTTTTAAAAAAATTAATGTTTTTTAAAAAATAAAAATGTAAGATGCACATGGAGTTTCTGAGATGACCCTGGGCACAGCCAGGAAAGCTTCAGTCTCATTTTCTTTTTTCTGAGCAGGAAATAGGTTTAAAATGCAAAATAAAATAAAACAGCAAAATGCAAAAGAGAGTATAAGATTCCGCTCCTCCCAGAGGCATGTAGGCAAGGAAGCCAGTAGAGTCAAGAGGGCTGTGGATTGGTGGTGGTGGTGGTGGGGGGGGCTGTTCTATCAGTCAGCTCTCTTATTTCTCTTCCAACTCTTTTATTTCTCTTTCTTTCCCACTGGCTCCCCTGCCCACAGGCTACACCCCTGCCCTTTAGGCTGCCTACTCCCCAGCTAGCCAGCTTACCAGCCTGCAGCCTTACCACTTCCCTCTTCACAGCTCACATGGCAGCAACAGTGGGAGATGGCAGCTCCTCCTCCTCCTCCTCACTTTCCCTCTTTGGCCAGCAGCAACATCTTCTAGACACTTGGACTGTTCTCCAACCCTCAAAATGGCAGCCAGGTTCTTGCAACAAAGAATCACGAAATCTTTGTTTTTCTCCCTGCACATTAATTTCCTTTTTTTAAAAAACTTTATTTTTGTATTTGTTTGGGGTTTTTTTGCAAATCTGGGTGCTGCTGTCTCAGGTTTCTATAAAAATCCTTCCAGTCTTCACCTGACCCCAGCATGTAGATATTTGGTCCATATTTGGAGGTCCAAGTTCAGCATGAAATGTATGACGGTAGGGAGAATTTGTTTGGAGATGACTTTGGCATAGAAAATGAACACTTCATGCTTCAAAAACCAATGGTTACTGGATAGAGAAAATTATCTGTAACAAAATTAACCTATGTCTATTGACACTCCAAAACTTTAATACAAAAACCTGTTCAAAGCTGTTCCCTGAAACAGCAAGCAGCATATGCATCATAAAAGGCATTGAATCCAGTTGTTTATAATGAGTCATGTAGGAAAGTATCAAGAGAAAATGTTTAGGTAACCAAGTTTGTTCATTTACAGTGAACTGAGATCACATTTCTAGTGTAAACTAGATACTGAGAGCCAATGTTATATCAGTCATAGCTGACACAAAAAACAGCTATATGTGATAAAGATCTGTCTAAATACCTTGGTTACTGTTGGCATAACAGATTTTATGTCCCTTTACCATAGATATAAGAAATGGTCCAGGTGATGATGGAGAAATCAGGCAAGCAGACCTTGTGAGGATTTACAGAAAGCCCTGGAAGAATGCTTTCTGCAGGAATTCTATCTGCCCTTTAGATTCTGGATTACCTTATTTCCTCTGATACTAGCAATTTTTTGCTTCAGTAACTAGTCTTAGATGCTTTTATTCAGTGACTCTGTCCAAACTATGCATAGAAAATGAGTTTTGTAACTTGATATGGGGGGAAATGTATATTCTTTTCTGCAGAACTCTATGCAGGAAAGAATATACATTTTTGTAGAATAAGAATTCAGTTAGAACTTTAGCCAGGGGAGCCAAACTTGCTTAACAAAAGAGCCACATAGAATAAACAGCTGTTTGAGGGAAGGAAGGAATAGGTGGGCAGGGGGAGGGAGATGTGGAAAGAAAGCAAATTTAACTTTAAATGCATTCTCCAAGCTGCCAACTGGCTTGGCGAAGTGATTTGAAGAGAGAAATGTCTTCTCCTATCTGGGCAATGGGGCAGTGGGGTCCTACAACTGATAGACAAATTAAAAACTAATAAGTCACCAGGTCCAGATGGCATACATCCAAGAGTTCTGAAAGAACTCAAAGTTGAACTTGTGGATCTTTTCACAAAAATATGTAATCTTTCATTGAAATCTGCCTCCGTTCCTGAGGACTGGAAGGTAGCAAATGTCACCCCCATCTTTAAAAAGGGTTCCAGAGGAGATCCGGGAAATTACAGGCCAGTCAGTCTGACTTCAATACCGGGAAAGTTGGTAGAAACCATTATCAAGGACAGAATGAGTAGGCACATTCATGAACACGGGTTATTGAGGAAGACTCAGCATGGGTTCTGTAAGGGAAGATCTTGCCTCACTAACCTGTTACATTTCTTTGAGGGGGTGAACAAACATGTGGGCAAAGGAGACCCAATAGATGTTGTTTACCTTGACTTCCAGAAAGCTTTTGATAAAGTTCCTCATCAAAGGCTCCTTAGAAAGCTCGAGAGTCATGGAGTAAAAAGACAGGTCCTCTTGTGGATCAAAAACTGTCTAATTAATAGGAAGCAGAGAGTGAGTATAAATGGGCAGTCTTCACAGTGGAGGACGGTAAGCAGTGGGGTGCCGCAGGGCTCAGTACTGGGTCCCATGCTCTTTAACTTGTTCATAAATGATTTGGAGTTGGGAGTAAGCAGTGACGTGGCCAAGTTTGCGGATGACACTAAATTGTTCAGGGTGGTAAGAACCGGAAAGGATTGTGAGGCACTCCAAAGGGACCTGTTGAGGCTGGGTGAGTGGGCCTCAACGTGGCAGATGAGGTTCAATGTGGCCAAGTGCAAAGTTATGCACATTGGGGCCAAAAATCTCAGCTACAAATGCAAGTTGATGGGGTGTGAACTGGCAGAGATTGACCAAGAGAGAGATCTTGGGGTTGTGGTAGATAACACTGAAAATGTCAAGACAGTGTGTGATTGCAATAAAAACGGCCAACACCATGCTGGGAATTATTAGGAATGGAATTGAAAACAAATCAGCCAGTATCATAATGCCCCTGTATAAATGGATGGTGTGGTCTCATTTGGAATACTGTGTACAATTCTGGTCACCGCACCACAAAAAGGATATTATACGATTGGAAAAAGTCCAGAAAAGGGCAACTAGAATGATTATAGGGTTGGAACACTTTTCCTATGAAGAAAGGTTGAAATGCTTGGGGCTCTTTAGCTTGGAGAAACATCGACTGCAGGGTGACATGATAGAGGTTTACAAGATTATGCATGGGATGGAGAAAGTAGAGAAAGAGGTACTTTTCTCCCTTTCTCACAATACAAGAACTTGGGCATTCGATGAAATTGCTGAGCAGTCGGGTTAAAACGGATAAAAGGAAGTACTTCTTCACCCAAAGGGTGATTAACATGTGGAATTCACTGCCACAGGAGGTGGTGGCAGCTACAAGCATAGCCAGCTTCAAGAGGGGGTTAGATAAAAATATGGAGCAGAGTTCCATCAGTGGCTATTAGCCACAGTGTGCATATATGTGTGTGTGTGTGTGTGTGTGTGTATATATATATACATATATATATATATATATATAAATTGTTTTGGCCACTGTGTGACACAGAGTGTTGGTCTGGATGGGCCATTGGCCTGATCCAACATGGCTTCTCTTATGTTCTTATGGGGGCTTTGAGAGCCACACAATACATATGAAAGAGCCACAGTTTGGCTACCCCTGACTTTACCCCTCATTTACTATCTACAGTATGCAACTCTGAGTTGGAAAGCTGCCATCCAGACATGTTTTTATTAACTACTATACCTTGTGCTTGGGGCAGAAAAGCTTGTTTAGCACTACACATTGCCCTGGGATAAGTCATACGCCAGAACTGTCACATTAGTTGCATTGAATTTTTAAAAAACATTATCATGAACATACCCATTGACAGAATATAGGCGGTTGATAGCCACTTTAGTTATCCTTACATTTGATATTTCAGTGATGACACAATGACAAATTTCCACTGGTATAAATACTTTCAGATTGACAGTTTTATTCATCAGTGTGTTTGATCCAAGAATCAGTAGCCTGAGGCTCATATATTAAAAAAGACCAACATTAACTTAATGTTTAGGCTGACTTCTTGATTAATTGTTTAATGGTTTAATTGACTTTGTATTCAGAGTAACACCTTGGGAGTTACACCAATATTATATTTTAATGATGCGAGCATGGGGTGTGTCTGAAAGTTATGTTATAAAAGGGGGGGGGGGGTAAACTTCCAAGCCTGTTAGGTCTGGGATGTTTCTTTTAATTCCTAATACGGAACATCAGATAATCTATATGCCAAATAGATTTTAATACTCCACCCCCACCCCGTTTCCTTTTGCCTTGTTGTAATGTTAGTCTGAAGTAGTAAACATTAACAGGGCTCTCCTTCTTTGGAGGTTTTTAAACAAAGGCTAGATGGCCATCTGACAGCAATGTGGATCCTGTGAATTTAGGAAGAGGTATTTGTGAATTTCCTGCATTGTGCAGAGGGTTGGACTAGATGACCCTGGGAATCCCTTCCAACTCTATGATTTTATGAATCTTGTGGTGCCTTAAAGCAGGGCCAGCTCCAGATTTGGGGGGAACCTCAAGCAAAAAGTGTCCAGGGGCGTCCTCCCCTCCAGCCCTTTGCTTATGTTTCCCTTTCTGGTCACCCAACTGAACACATACACTGTTCTTCACCACATGCTCACACATCCCCTCCCAGCTGACCCTAGAATACAAAATTATTATTCTATAAGTTGTCACAAGACCCCTGCATGTTTTGCCCCTGGACCATTAACCTTTACAAGTAGCTGCTCCGTGGTCTGCTTCTCCAAACATTTCTGATCGTGGTCTTTCTAGTACTGTAAATTGAGATCCTTTGGCAATGCCTAGAGAGAATCCTCGGATAATATACTTGCAAACTTTTGCTTTACCATAAGACTACATAGTTTCTTTACAGGATTTGCAGAAGCTATACCAAACATAGCTCCTGTTACTTCAGTTCTTGAATAGAAAATTCCTTCCCACTGTTGCAACATACTGGGAGAAAAGATACCATATTTCTCCCTTATATTCTGAAACAAGGGACATAGACAAAGAAATTGTGATTTTTTTGACAGTCGTACCTATCTGTCCATTATTTGGATTTGAGTACTCACTGCAGTAATTCATGCTGTAATTTTTAGGGATAGGTAGAAAGAGACACCAACATTCTTATCAGAAGGTTAAAAAACATCTCCTAGACTGATTTTTTTTTTTTTGCATTGGAGCTGGCCATTTTTCATCAATATGAAGGTGAATTATATGCCTGCACATTCCCTGTTCATACCTACAACTTGGAAAGGATCTTTGCTCTTAGCTAGTGGCTGTAGGTCATCAAAGTGCATATTTCCTTTGAATATGTGGGATTATACTTCAGCTATCCTGAAAGCCTATCACAATTTGGATTGGACTCATATATCTTGTCCATTAATGGTTATAAAGACACATTATGTGTCATGGAACTTTAATGGCATGATAATAGAGCATCTTCTTTTACTTATTGTTGGAAATATTTTATGCTTTTAATCCTTTAATTCCTTATTTTTTTCCCTATGGATTTCTGCATAACTCCTTTCAATGGCAATACTTAAATATGATTAATTGAAATCCATGAATTCTTTCTTTGATTTAGAAAATGACACCAGCAGTAGGTTTAACTTTAAAAAAAAATCAGCCGTCAGAATGGCGACTTCATAAAATATCAAACTAGGAAAAAAGTTATGGGTTCTCCTTGTCTGGAGTTAAAGCCCAAGAATAGCAATGCTTCAAGGCAGATTTTGAATTTTATAATTTAGAGGTATCTTCTAGAATGATCAATGGTTCAATGTTTTGGGGATGAAGCTTCAACACATTTCAGGACCACAGACTCAATTAACAACAACAGCAATAACAACAACAACAACAACTAAATTATAATCCCCAGAATTGATAACTGTAGAACAAGAGTTCAACTATGCCAGTTAATATGAATACAGCAAATGACAAACTAGACCTGAGATTTCAGAATGTTCTCACTTGTAAATTTCTTTCAAACTTATTGCCGTATGTATATTTAGTGTGAAAACCAGAGGTTTCCCAGTGTAAAAAACAAAATTCTCAGTTTCCTAGCCATGGAGGTGTCAAGACAATATTTTTAATGATGATTTCACAAGCACAGGTAGCAGTGCCACCAGAGGTAAATACATATTTTTGTCAACACAAACATCATTATATAGCAATGGAGTTGGCTGCCAAAATTTGTGTCCGTACTTTTAAAGAGCAATTGTTAGATATGATGTCACTCCTACCTTAGACATATATCAATGAATTGGGATAATGTTTTATTCATGTAATTCCATATGAAGTCTTTTATTGGTAACTATTTCTCAAACATTACTCGGTAAATAAGTCTCCCGAGTATTTCAGAGAATGTTTTCTTGGTTTTAGGAGGCAGCATGTTATTTATACATGGTTGAATCCAACCAGTCACAAAGAGAAACAGCATGATTATTATTATACAAGTATGAGTGTTCATAATACCCTGATGCATCATACCAAAGCTTATACCAGGCATTTTCTTTCTCACTCTGAGGTTTACACAGCCTGTGTCTTCCAGGGGCTCCTTGCTTCTCGTAGTGATCTGTCATAAGGTAGTGCGGCAAAAAAAGAATTTTTCAGCTGGCAGTTAATAAAAAGTACAATTATTATCACAGCCAGGAGCAGGAAGAAAAAGAGAACAATGTAAGTCACCAGATCTGGCTTATTTATCTCACCTTCTTTTAATACCCTGGCTGTGGACATGTAAAAAGTAGAAGAGCTGACCGGTCTCTGGGTGCTCCCTATATAAGGAGCATTGGTCTGGATGATTAGGTGAGGATCAGTCGCATTGGTTGAATTGGATAATTTCCCATACATTGTCCTGTTTAAAATTTCTGTGTTGGTACTCATAAGTGTACACAAATGAATTCTTTTGTGGGGTGAGGATCAATTCTCCTATATGCCTGAAAAAACCACACCCCAACTCAGAAAACAGCTGAAGATGTTTCTTCCCAACATCTCCGGAGGACGAGTGTAGCAGCCACCCACAAGATTCAATCGGTAATCAGTTCATTGTCTAAGCCTTTGGGTTGGTCGGCTCTAGTCTGTCTTGGTTTTCCAGCACACCACCTGCAGACCAGTTGCACAGAGAAACCAAAGGGTCATGAAGTTGATAACTTCAGCCAGAGGACAGCCCAACATGCAGAGACAAACAGAACCCGACAATCATCTCAGAAAAACTGCTGGGTTATGCCACCCCCACCCTCAATAGAGGGGCTGTAGTCTTACACTCACTTGCTTAGGAGAGAAACCACAATAGCATCTGAGATGGCTTCCCACCGAGTGATGCCCCTATTTGCAACAACAAATCCACGTCCACCAAAAGAAATAGGTTCTTCCTTGACACTGCGTGGAATCTCCTTTCCCGGGGTCACTCTTCCTCGCAGCTAGGACACTGCTCCTTCCGGGTAGCATGAGTCGGCTTGCGCTCTCCTCTGGTCCTTCTTCAGGCAACTGGAGACCTGGGCAACGACTGTCCTGTCCCACCGTTGGGGAGGATGAGACACTCCAAGCGCATCTACAGCGCGGAGCTTTCCCTCGTAGGAGGCACCGGCAACATCGCACCGCCTGGTGAAAGGAAGCCTTTTCGTCCCCCTCCGCTCTTCCTGCGAGGCTGGGACTAGCAGCCCTCTCTAGCCCCAAGCAATGCCGAACGTGACTTTCTCCTTTCCACAGAAGCTGAGCCGCGTCACTCCTCTCCAATGTAGACGAACTACACGGCGGTGCCAAATGTTTCTGGAGTCTGTGATATCTCGCAGGCACTTGAGGTTTAAAAAGGAAAAGATCCTTCTGATAAACCCTTTAGACTGGGGGCCGCGGCTTATTACTGAGAAAGTTTCTTTTGGGGGGGTGGGGGGAGACGCATAACACCTCCAGACAAAGCTCAATCGAATTGCATCAGAGATTTTTTCTCTTTTCCGTAGACTTTGGTTATTAAAATGGATCTCTCCGGGGTATACAAAAAAGTCTCCTCCCCGCCCCCCTCCGTGGACTCCCACCAGCACCCTCTGCAGTCTGACAAGTAGGATGCTAATTCTATTTCACCAAATTGCTTTTTACCCTGTGATTAGCCCCTGGCTCCTTGCCAGCCTCTTTCTCAATCTCTCCCTCGGATCCATCAGATAAACAACGTTAATTCTTTTTTATTTGAACACATCAGGCAATTGGCAAATCAGGAATGTGTGGTGTGGGGGAGGGAAGCAGGGGAACATTTGTTAGCTTGACAAGGCAAAGCAGAGAGAAAGACATTTTTTTTCTTTTCTCCTCCTCAGCATGCTGGCAAACATTAGTGCCGTCTATGAATGGATATTGTACCTTCTCTCATGCAACTGGGGGAGGCAGAAGCATTTTCAGGAACACAATGAAGCCCTTCTGTCCACCACAACAAGAAGAAAAAAGATGGAGAAAGAAGCCTTAATTAGTCAATAACCCCTCCCTGAAAGTTTCCCTTCTGTCCTGTCAAATCTCGAATTCTCAGTGTTGCTTAGCATTCTTAGAATGCTTACCCACAACTACTAGAAAATTTTTGCACAAATTATATCAGTAATCCTCACGCCAGTGCTGCAAAGTAGGCCAGTGTCATTGTTGACAGAGGAAAGGCTGAGATGGTGCCACCCAGACCGTCCCAGTGTTCCCTCAAAGAAGATGAAGAAGAAGACCACAGATTTATACCCCGCCTTCTCTCAGAGTGGCTTAAAATCTCCTTTATCTTCTTCCCCCACAACAGACACCCTGTGAGATGGGTGGGGCTGTTAGAGTTCTTTCAAGGACAACTCCTACGAGAGCTAGGGCTAACCCAAGGCCATTCCAGCAGCTGCAAGTGGAGGAGTGGGGAATCAAACCCAGTTCTCCCAGATAAGAGTCCGCACACTTAACCACTACACCAAACTGGCTCTCAGTTAGTGTGAGCTAGCTCATGGTTTTTTAGGCTCTGGCTCACACACTTTTGTTTTTACTCAGGAAAAATGACCCCAGAGCAAACTAATTTATGCAGTAGCTCACAATTTTAATGCCAGTAGCTCGTGAAATAGAATTTTTGCTCACAAGACTCCACAGCTTAGAGGGAACATTGCTTACAGTGTTCCCTCTAAGCTGAGTTAGTGTGAGCTAGCTCACAGGTTTTTAGCCCCCAGCTCACACATTTTTGTCTTAACTCAGGAAGAATTACCCCAGAGCACACTAATTCATGCAGTAACTCATAACTTTAATGCCAGTAGCTCACAAAGTAGAATTTTTGCTCACAAAACTCTGCAGTTTAGAGGGAACATTGGACAGTGCATGGCTGAGTTGAGATTTCAAACTGACTTAGAAAGGCATGTGAATATGAAATGTAGATTACCATAAATTTAAGTGAGACCACAGTGTACTCGCCAGTCTGAGGTGTAACAAATCAAAAAAGTCTTATCTCTCCTTCTAAGCAAGTCACCCTGCCTCTTGGAACCCCCAGAGCTTTATGATTTGCTTCTCTGTCTCCAAACAACTCACCAAACATCATTTCAGGCAGGGCTGGCCCTGCCACTCGGCAAACTAGGAGATTGCCTAGGGTGCTTGCCTTCTGGGAGCACCAAATTGGGAGTCCCCATGTTACTCGGTGATGTTATAAGGACCCGGGAGGGGGGGGGAAGGCAGAAGTTAGACAGGGTGTCAGACAGTCTAGGGCTGGCCCTGATTTCAGGGGGTATTTTAGGCTGCCAGGTGGAGGTGATAAAGTCTGCAGGCAGACATCCATTTTTGGAACTGCCACTGTATTCACATACACCTGTATTACCACACTTCAGTAAATCGGTGTTATTTGTGGCACTGAAAAAGAAATGTACCAATGCAGCACAAAGCATACCAGAGATGAACTCAAGTCTCACACAGATCTAAGTCCAACTGCCAATTTACAGGACTGGACCACAAGAGCTGAGCCTCATGGTTTTGCTTGGGGCATAAGACCAAGGGTGGCTCATACTAAGATGTTAACTATAACCAGGCCTTGAATTCAGCGAGAGCTTCCAGGAGCGCAGCTCCTGAATCTTTCTAACAGTTCCACCTCCTCCTTCCCACCTTGTCCATTGAATAGTAGGTGCAGCTGCATAACAATCCCTGGATGAGTTCCACCACCTATTTTTCTACAAAACGACCCCTGGCTATAACTGAGTAAGGAAATCAAGGAAATTCAAGGCTGGGGTAAGAACCTCCCTTTTTAGATCTTAATTAATCACATGGTCTCTAGACAGCTGTGCCGAATCTGTTCTCATTGTATTTTCCTTAATTATGTCAATCATACCTGCCTATCTATCAAAAAATGTAAGTGGTTCTCTCTCACTCTGAATTAACTTATTGCATGTGCACGGGTTTTTATTTTATATTGTTATCCTTTAAAAAAAAACCCCAGTATTTATAGTCCACCTCTCTCACTGGAATTCAAAGTGGACCACTAGCCTCTTCTTCTAACTTCTCGCCACCCCAACCCATTTCTGTTGCCTAACCATAAATGTATTTGCTTTGGATGAACACTTCTTGCATTGGATGAAATATTTTGTCTTTAAGGTGCAACTACACTCCTGTTTAATTGAACTGGGAGCTTCTCTAGGCAGCTTTAATTTGGAAGGTCAAAAATATCTCTTGGTTGTTTCCAGGTTCAGATGTGTGTGCTGTTTTGGATCTTGCTGGTCCCTTGCCAATGTGCTTGACTGTTGTGGAACATAAGTGGACCATGCAATTTATGTTGCTTTTCTTCACAATTAGAAGTTGACCTTTTTCGCATTCTGTATTGTCTGGTACTTGAAGAGGAACAATAGTGCTTGATTAGTTTGCCTGCTTTTCTATCCAAGTCAGGTTGGAAAACACCTCAGTGCACATTCATAAACCAAAGTAAATTTTGCTTGGCTTGGCTTTTGCTTTGGTTGGGCTGGCAGAATTTTTTCCCCCAGAGCTGCAGGCTTGGGTTTGTACAACTGGACTGATGCTGCTATGAATTTGATGTTGCCTATGCATTTGTTTCTGCATCACTGCTCAGTCTGAACATTGGTGAATAAATGTTTTATTATACAGCCTATATTATCATATATTATGATACTATATATGATATATTACTGTATGCTATATGCTATGATACTATATATTATTATATACTGTTATTGTTATTAAATTGTGCATTATTTATAATTGTGATAATCTATGGTAGCAACAGGGCTTTTTTGAGCAGGAACACACAGGAACGCACTGCTGGCTGGCTTGGTGTCAGGGTGTGTGGCCTAATATGCAAGTGAGTTCATGCTGGGCTTTTTCTACAAAAAAGCACTGTGTGAAACAATGGTATGTCAGGGGTGTGGCCTAATATGCAAATAAGTTCCTGCTGGGCTTTTTCTACTTAAAAAACCCTGGGTAGCAAAATCAAGCAAGAGCCCAGTGGTGCTTTGAAGATGACATGGATTTATTA
Source organism: Heteronotia binoei (assembly GCF_032191835.1). Lineage (NCBI taxonomy): Eukaryota > Metazoa > Chordata > Lepidosauria > Squamata > Gekkonidae > Heteronotia > Heteronotia binoei. The sequence continues at coordinate 132,642,600 of NC_083227.1, read as the reverse complement.
CTTATAACCTTTCATGAATCTGAGCTCCCTTTATCAGGTATGTGAAGCATACATTTCTTCATGCATCTGATGAAGTGAGGTCTGGCTCACAAAATTTGATGCTGGAATAAATTTTGTTAGTTTCTCAGGTGCTACCGGGACTGCCTTTTTATATTATTGTAGAGATACCACGTGCTGTTATTTTCTCCTCTAATGAGAATTTGTCCTGTAAAGTCTGCCCTGAATTCACCAACACCCAGTGATCAGAAGCAGGGGTTTTCCAACCTGACTTGGATAGAAAAGCAGACAAACTAATCAAGCACTATTGTTCCTCTTCAAGTACCAGACATTCAAGTACCATTTGGTGCACATGAGGATGTCCTGTGTATGGTTTTTCCCAGGATGCCCAATTTCTTTCTAGCTTTGTGCTAGATGCTACAGCACATAGGCATCTGGAATCTGGATGAGCCTGAGGTGGATATTAACTTTCACAGCACTCCTTCACACTGAAAGCTTTTGCATGCTCTATCACTAAGCATGAAGAGATATGCTTTAAGAGCTGCATTTGTGCTGCACACTCAATTGCCAGATGTGCTTTCCCTCATGCATTACCAGTGGTAAACTGAAGAGAAGTATTGCCTCTTACAGTGCAATCCTCACCAGAGTTACACTCTGCTAAGTCCAATGGACTTAGAAGGCTATAGCTGTTGCACATTGCAATGTTTAATTTAATTTAATTTGCGATTTATAGCCTGCCCTATCCTGCAAAGCAGACTCAGGGCGGCTTACAACATCAAAAACACTACAACAATAATAGATAAGGCATACCAAAATTAAGCATAGCAAAGTTAAATTATCTCATAAATATAATACACATAAATTAAATCAGAAAGACCATAACTCAGACGATCGGCACAGCCTGCGCTCACAGTTCAAACAGCTGGTACAGCTTCAGCTAATTGACACAGCTTTGGTCCAACTTCAGATAATTGGCACTGCTTAAGACTGTAATTTGACCACTTGTCATGGCTTAAGTACATAGATAGTAAGGTGCTGGGGGAAGTGAAGGTTTCAGAGGACACGGTTAGATCAATTAAAAGAGCTCTGTCTTACAGGCCCAGCAAAACTTGGATAAGTCCTACAGGGCCCAGATCTTCAATGGGAGTTCATTCCACCAGGTAGAGGCCCAGACTGAAAAGGCCCTGGCCCTTGTTGAGGCCAATCAGGCGTCCTTAGGACTAGGGATTGTGAGAAGATGTTGTATGGATGATCTCAAAGCCCAGAGGGACTCATATGGGGAGGGGCGGTTCCGAAGATATTCAGGCCCAGGCTGTAACGGCCTTAAAGGTGAGAACCAACACCTTGAAATGGATCTGGTACTCGATAGGAAGCCAGTGCAGTTTGTGCAGTACTGGATGCATTCGCACCCGTATAGGCCTCAATGCTAATAACCAGGCTGTTGCGTTCTGCACCCGCTGGAATTTCCAGAGCAGAGTCAAGGCCAGCCCCATGTAGAGAGAGTTACAATAGTCCAGGGGTGGCCAACGGTAGCTCTCCAGATGTTTGTTGCCTACAACTCCCATCAGCCCCAGCCACTGGCCGTACTGGCTGGGGCTGATAGGAGTTGTAGGCAAAAAACATCTGGAGAGCTACCGTTGGCCACCCCTACAATAGTCTAATCTGGAGGTGACCATTGCATGAATCACTGTGGCTAAATAACAGAGTATAAGGTAGGGGACCAACTACCGGGCTTGTATCAGATGGAAAAAGGCAACCCTTGCAGTGGTGGCAACCTGGGCCTCCATAGATAGGGTGGCATCCAGGAATACCACCAAGCTCTTCGCCTCTGTCGACGGCACTAATTAAGTACCATCAAAGGGTGTTAGAGTCACCAATTAGCAAGTCATCCATCTCCCCTTCTCAAATCCGTGACAATACATAATACTGAAATGCTGTTATAAGCAAATCTCCTACAATCATGCCAAGAGGAATTCTGTTGTGTATATAACAAGTTACTTATTCTCCCCATCACTAGCGCAGAATTTAATTATTGGCTCCCCAGTTTTTCTGTTGCCTAATAATTAGTAGGTAGGTAGGTTTATTACAGCATCAGGCCAGTATAACCTAATAATTGTACAAATTTGATATATTCAGTCTAGGTCGGGGTGCAGTCACACTCACCATTAAATCCATCTGCAACATGCCTGTATTATAATCCGCACAACCAATTTTCCGATCAGACAACAGCCAGGCTCCCGTTCTATCCAATGTGGGTCCCGTCGCTGGTCGATCAGATTGCTCTACTAGACCTCGTTTCATGGGACATCAATCTGCATTAGTGCAGGCACAGTGATGCCCGCTATCTGCAGTGCGTCGCTTTTAAATGGGTCAGATCACTAAAGTTTTGCTAGTCCGTTGGCACTACTTTTCCAGCACGAGCACTATGCGTGCAGAAAAGAACCCAGGAATTCAAATCAGTTCACATCTAGTTCACATCTACTTTCAAAAGTGATTTTTGTTTCCGGATATAAGGGCAGGTAAACGATTTATCGAGCCAACATTCGCTTGCTCATTCACTGGCGCAGCGATATCACTTGCAGGGGCTTTGGGAGGGAAGCGGTGGTGCGCTTCCGATGAGTCGCCAACGATGGAGCGTTCAAACAGAGAAACTCCGCTCAGGAACCGTCAGAAGGATTTTGTTCCTGATTTAAAGCAGTATTAAATTAGTCCGCGCCCCAGTCGTTTCAATGCGGGACTTGAATGAGCTAACCACCATTCGCAGATGCTGACGTTTGGACAACCGCTTAAAATCCGACATGCTTCCGGACTCCACTCATGCTCGCAGCGGGATTTTATGAACATCTGACCTCACCCTCAGTGTTTTTTTAATCAATGTGGTACAGCTGCCTGGCACCTTTCTGGAATAAAAAAAACCTTATGGTGATGATTTACAACTAAGTCGTTCACATGAAATACGCAAGCATATTAATTGCTTGCTGACACACTCTTAGCATTCAGCCGCTTATGATCTATGAGCAATAAGTACGCTGGACATATTTTGGGCTAAAGCCAATAAATCCAGATTTAATTTAAGAAAGCCTAATTGACCGCAAATAGTATCTTAATGAAAAAGAATCCATCTTTTAATTTAAAAAGAAATTATATGGCATCAGTTTAAGGGCATGGGAGAGGGGAAAGTCCTTGTTATTCTTTTGCTTAATATTAATGCATTAGTGGATTTCTTTGTAAAAACATGAGAAGGCCAATGTGTGGTTTTGAGCATCACCAGGGTCCCTGGGCACTTTAAAACTGCACTCTTCCCCTTCAAATGAATAAGGCTTTGTTAAAAAGGAGTAAGAAAATTGACATAGGGGGCGGTTTTCAAAACTGGTAATGGTATTCATGACCACCTTCTTGTAAATAAGTCATCTCTACAGGATTGCCATGATTCTCATTTTATTTTTTGTTCTGGCACATCCTTCAGAATCAATTTTTTAAACCCCAGATATTTACAGAAAAGATATGAAATACAGACCCAGTGTCCAGTTTGGATCAAGCTTTCAGCCTGTGGCTTCTCCCCTGCCAGGACACAGGAAAAGGAAAGGTCCCCTGTGCAAGCAACCAGTTGTTTCCGACTCTGGGGTGACGTTGCTTTCACGTTTTCACGGCAGACTTTTTACAGGGTGGTTTGCCATTGCCTTCCCCAGTCATCTATACTTTCCCCCCAGGGCAGCTTCAAGTGTCCATGTGTTATTTGAGACACACACCAAATTGCCAGGCAGCTAAGTTAGTCTTCTGTAGCAACAATATATAGGAGTTTTGCAGAACTTTATATGTAAACAAGCTTTTAATTCTAGCACAAGCTTTTATAGAGTGGGGGGGAGCATAATGAGCTATGTGGGTTGGAGCTGCTCCATGACCAGATAGGGCTGCCAGGTCCCCCCTGGCCATTGTTGGGGGATGGGGAGTAGGGTTGTCAGATTCAGGTTGGGAAACACCTAGGGATTTGGGGATGGGGGCCTGGGGAGGACAAGGACCACAGTGAGGTACAATGCCACAGAGTCCACCCTCCAAAGCATCAATTTTCTACAAGAGAACTGATCTTTCTCCGCTCTTATCTGCACTCTTGGCATTATGATACTACTGCTGAAAGCTCCCTGCTGGGTTCAACTGGGGACATGGCAAGAGGCTTCCGTGGTGGGTGCCCAAGGAAAAGATTAGAATTGCCAATGGTCAGCCAGCAGTCAGCATACCGGAATGGGCTCTGAAACCAGTGATATGCCTGTGAAAAAGAGGAGGGGCCAAAAGGCATGTTTGTACACAGCCTGACAAATCGGACTTGGTGATTGCTATAAAATTTGCTCAGAGGGTTCAGGCTAGCAATGAAGTTAAGGAGATGCGCATAGGAGATTTTGCTTTTAGGTATCCATGTCCTTAGTTGTATATTTGTTAGTGCAGAATCTGACAAGATCTCCTTAAGCCTCCAGAACTCTTTCCTGGCAAGGAAATTAACCCTACAGAGCTGCCCTAGAGCATCCTACAGTTCAGGGAAATGAACAGCACAGCACAATATAGATAAAAATTGGCTTGTCAAAATATGCACTCCTCATTTCTTTAGTGGTCACAAGGGATCTCTCTATTCATTCAGGAACAGGATATAGTAATTCATGGCTGGGTAAGATGAAGCTGCTACTCTGTTGCCAATTCATAAAAATGCTAGGAAAGCTACCACATTGAAATGAATGAAGGCACTCACTTACCATCCAGTATGTGGTTTTGCAGTGGGGAAAATACACTGTTTGAAAGTATCAGTGCAGTGCAGAGCCAGTTTGGTGTAGTGGTTAAGTGTGTGGACTCTTATCTGGGAGAACCGGGTTTGATTCCCCACTCCTCCACTTGCACCTGCTGGAATGGCCTTGGGTCAGCCGTAGCCCTGGCAGAGGTTGTCCTTGAAAGGGCAGCTGCTGTAAGAGCTCTCTTAGCCCCACCCACCTCACAGGGTGTCTGTTGTGGGGGAGGAAGGTAAAGGAGATTGTGAGCCGCTCTGAGACTCTTCGGAGTGGAGGGCGGGATATAAATCCAATATCTTCTTCTTCTTCTTAATAGCTGAGTGGGGAACTGAACAGAACAATGAATGCATACAAACAGTAACCGAACATAGTCATGTAAAGGCCCCTGGAGACCCAACTGCCTGTTGTTGGCTCCGTATTTCAAATAGCTGTTGATTTAAGCCTGCTTTTGTATTCTCATGTAAATTTGCAATTAAAGACAACACTGGGCACCATGTTTATCAGCTGCGGTGTGACATATAAATGCACACCCCGTGCTTTTTGAACTTAGAGACAGTGTCACGTGCAAGCCAAGCCCAAGCAAGCTAAGTTGACTTAGCAGTGAGAGGGACTTCTTATCATGATTATAAGGGAAGGGATAAGCTTCAGTTAGAGGTGCTACTGAACCACAGGCCTGTGACTATCATTTTAAGAAAAGGCTTTATAAGAAAGCAAGTGGTGTTAGAAAAGGTGCTATAATTCTGTGGCTGTCCTGGTGTTTCACAGGTGTCAATTCTAGGGTATAACCCCAAGCATCTACCATTAAAAAATCTTGGGGTAGGTAAGGTTACCAATCTTCAGGTGGTGGCTGGAGATCTTTTGGGATTACAACTGATCTTGAGGTGGTAGAGATCAATTCACCTGGAGAAAATGGTCATTTGAAAAGATATACTATATGGTATTATACCCCATTGAAGTCCCTCCCCTCCCCAAATCCTGCCACCTCAGGCTTCACCCCCCAAAATGTTCAGGTATTTCCCAACACAGAGCTGGCAACCCTAGGTTGCCAGAAGATAAATTTTCAGAGCTGTTACCCGTAGACTAGATCATGGTGATTGGCTTACAGCCTCAGGTGGACTCAGTTAAGGCGCACCCATCCCCTTCTCACAGACTCTGCTGAAATAGTGGTCTGACTCAGCCTGCGACTATCACTTATATTTTTACGGCTGCTTGAAAAAAGTTTTTAAAACTGTGACAAAGCTGGGATAGAAAGCCGTTTCCAAAAAGATGGTTTGCGCTCATCCCACATATGGCTATCGTAAGCTTCTCTGTCATAATTATGTATTATCATTTTTTTTTTAAAAAAAATGGCTTTAAAAAAAACTGGCACAGTTTGAGGTGCCTCAGCATGAGCAAATGGTGTACGCCCAGCTCCTGAAAGAGGCATGGGCTTAGGGTTGCCAAGCCCAATTAAAGAAAAATCTGGGGACTTTGGGGGTGGAGCCAGGAGACTTTGGGGGTGGAGCCAGGAGACATTGGGGGTGGAGCCAAGAACAAGGATGTGACAAGCATAATTGAACTCCAAGGGAGTTCTGGCCATCACATTTAAAGGGACAGCACACCTTTTAAAATTCCTTTCTTCCATAGGCAATAATGAAGTATAGGGGCACCATCTTTTGGGGCTCATAGAATTGGACCCTCTGGTCCAATCGTTTTGAAACTTGGGGGGTATTTTGGGGAGAGGCACTAGATGTTATACTAAAAATTTGGTGCCTCTACCTCAAAAAATAGCCCCCCCAGAGCCCCCAATACCAACGGATGAATTCCCTATTATTCCCTATGGGAATCGTTCTCCATAGGGAATAATAGAATGCCCAGTAGACATTTCCCTCCCCCCCCCACGCTTTCTAAAGGGGGGGAGGGCCTCTAAACCAGGGAATCCCCTGCCCCCTCCCCCTCTCTCTCTCACACACACACACTTACCAGATCTTCTTCCGGAGAACTCTTGCTGTGAAAGTGAAAGCAAAAGAAAGGGCGGGGCTGTTCTCCCAAGCCCTTCCTGCTCCCTGCCCAGCCTTAAAGCGGCAGACATTTTACAAACGGCTCAGGAGCTCTATAATGAAGCCTACAGGTATGTTCTCCCCCCCCTCCACCCCCCACCCCCCGCTTCTCACTTCTTGAAGATCGGGAGATGAGGCTGCAAACCCAGGGGACTCCCGCCAGAGCGGGAGGGTTGGGAAGCCTACATGGGCTGCATGTGCCCCAGAGGAGTGGCCACATCACTCATGTGCTTGAAAGGTACTTGCATGGTATGCCCTGACTGTTCAGATGGCCCGGAAACACTTCATGCAGGCACTTCAGCAGTTTGCCACCAGGAAGTAGCCAGTGGCCTTTTGAGGTGGAGTAGAGCCATGGGAAGATGAGGTGGGTATGCTTGTGATTTGAGGCCCAGAAGTGTATAAATGCACCTTTTAAATCCAGGGGCAGGGGTGGCTGTGTCAGGCCAAAACTCCCATCTGAATGCAGCCATTGAGTGCCCCAAGGGCATCGTCTAAGATTGTGGGGGATTCTGTGGTATCTTCCGAAGAGGATGGCTGATGGTAATGCATTGAATCTAGCCAGCATGAGTGCTCTTCTTTGGTGAGGATCAGTTAAAAAGAGGAAATAGGGAACTAGAAGCCCAGGAGTCTGGGATAAACCCAGGTGACTTGGAGAGCAAGATTTCCGAGCTGCCTCAGTCAGACGTTGCAACTGGATATCTAGTAGTCTACGTTTGATGGATTGAATACCGCAGAAGCAGAGGATAGATAAAATGCATCCAAGGAAATTCCTATGGATGTAATTTTCTTTTGGATCAGGGTCAACCATTTTGATGCATGATGGTCCATCAGCATCAAAAAGGTGAAAGAATTCTGATCAGAGCCATTCCTGGCTTTCCTCCACTGCAGCATAGTGGGAAGTGATCCAGATAGCCTCTGGAGGCATGACTTCCATGCTTGACCCATTCGGAAATGGTTGCCTCCATCATAGGACACACCTGAATACGTGAAACTGCTTTATACTGAATCACACCATTGGTTCATGCAGGGCTTTTTTTGAGCAGGAGTGCACAGGAATGCAGTTCCAGCTGGCTTGGTGGCAGCAGGTGTAGCTTAATATGCTATTGAGTTCCTGCTGGGCTTTTTCTACAAAAACCCCTGTGTGAAACAATGGTGACATCAGGGGTGTGTGGCCTAATATGCAAATGTATTTCCTACCACAAAAGCCCTGAGTCAATACTGTCTGGCAGTGACTCTTCAAGTTCTCAGGCACAGGTCTTTCACGTCACCTCCTGCCTGGTCCTTTTTAACTGAATATGCCAGGGATTGAAACGGGGACCTTCTCTACGTCAAGCAGATGCTTTGCCAGTGAGCCACTCCCAATGTAGAACACTTAGCTTGGAACCTGATTGGCCCTGGCATTTTGTGGTGGTGCCCACTGTCTGTTCTCCAAAAGTGTCCACAGGCCCAATGAGATTGGAGACACCCCCCTCCCACACACACACACACACCTGAACTATTACATCGCACTGACTATTAAGCATATATTGCTTTCCTTGCCTTTTCCTGCTGGGGTTAAAACTTGTTAAATTTCTAAGACTCAGGGCTGCTGTAAAAGGTGTGGGAGGAAAGCCAGGGGAAAATGTTGGCAGTCTCATAGGCAAAGCTTTTGCCTGTAGGTTGAGTGTCCTTCCTAAATTACTGCAAGCATCAAGAAGAAGCAAATGCCAGAGGCAGCCCCGTGGAACCAGAATGGGAACTCTTATAGCTTCGTGCCTCATCTTATTAAAATGACAGGGAATAATCTGTCGACTCAGAGAGTTGGAAAGGCCCAAACAGTCATCAAGCTAGACTCCCTGTCCCATTCACAATCCATGCCAGCATCCCTGACCAGTTTATATAATCCAGTACAATAAGTAGGTATGCTGCAGAAAGTGCCAGCAGAACAAATTAATCCAGACCGCTCAAGCCAGCCAGCCAAGCCGCATGCCCAAGGAGAAGGCAAAAGGGAAGGAAAGCACATTTATCAGCGTTCTGCGGGGCAGGAGGCAACGTTTTGGAAAGGGTCAGTTGCCGAGAAAGAAGCTGAAGGCGCCAACAGATCTGGGCAATGAAAATGTCCACCTCAGCTCCTCGGTGCAGAGTTTGAGCTATTGGCCTCTGACAACCTCTCTTCCTTGCATCCTTTTTTTCCTTGGCAGAACTCAAGTCAGACCAGGCCAGAGCTCTTTCCTTTTTCTGCTACCTACACACAAAAAATGTTACCCCCCTGTTAAAGCTGTTTCTCAGAACAGGCTCCAGGGCAGGGTTCTCCAGCCTGGTGCTTCGGGGCACCTCCCTTCTCAAGTTTTGCACAAAGCGGGGAGGGCCACTGCAAGAAAGTGTGGTATATTTATTGTATATATCAGGGGTGGCCAAACTGCAGCTCAGGAGCCCCATGTGGCTCTTTCACATATATTGTGTGGCTCTCAGAGCCTCCACTGCCCCACCGGCTGGCTTAGGGAAAGCATTTGTCTCTTTGAATCACTTTGCCAAGCCAGCCACCAGCTTGGAGAATGCATTTAAAGTTACTTCCTTTCCACTTCTCCCTCCCCATCTTCCTTCCTTCCTTCCTTCCTTCCTTCCTTCCTTCCTTCCTTCCTTCCTTCCTTCCTTCCTTCCTTCCTTCCTTCCTTCCTTCCTTCCTTCCTTCCTTCCTTCCTTCCTTCCTTCCTTCCTTCCTCCCTTCCTCCCTCCCTCCCTCCCTCCCTCCCTCCCTTCCTCCCTCCCTCCCTTCCTTCCTAGCTCTCAAACATCTGGTGTTTATTCTATGTGGCTCTTACGTTACGCAAGTTTGGCCACCTCTGTTATATGTTTGTATGTAATGGAACAGTCTGCTTCTTCCCTGATATCTGTGTGATTTAGTTTGGTCCTATGGGGTGGAGTTCTTTTCAATTGTCCAGTTTTGTATGTTAGTTGAAGTTGCTGGTTGTTGGAGTTCTCGCCTTGCAAACAAATGGCTAATGTTTTGAGCCAGCTTGTCTCTGCTGAATGGACCTGAGAATGGGTTCCTGAATGGGTACTCTAACCTGGGAACCAACAGGCAAAAGGGGAGATTACAGAAAGGGCTTGTTACTAGCTGCCCTCATTCCAATGGAAGGGTTTTGCTGTAATAGCAGTCGCAGCCACTAGAAAATTAGGAGGCTGTGTGTGGATCCATTGCCCCCCTTCAGGCTTTTCTCCTTTCTTTCCATGTGTTCAGTGAGGTTGCCAATGCAATTCTTTTGCAAAGTAAGGAGGCAGGCACTGCATTTGGTTCCACCTCCTCTGGCAGCCATTTTGGATTTTGACCCGCCTCCTGCAGCAGCCATCTCAGGGGTGGAGCAATCAAAATTCTAACAGTACCTGCAAACTGGAAAAGGTTGGGGACCTGTGATATAAGGCAAGGGAGGAAGCTGCATGGACAAGAGATGCACATCTAAGCCCCCCCTTAGTGATTGCAAATTATCTGTCTGTTAGGGCTTGCACAGCTGATAGGGCAATTCTAGGCAAAGTTATTCTGGTTTGAGTTCACAATGGGGTTGGACTGGAGTGACTCAGCATTAGGAATGCAAAGAATGCCCCATTGAAGTCCCTCCCCTCCCCAAACTCCACCCTCTTTAGTCTCCAGCCTCAAAATCTCCAGGTATTTTCCAACACAGAGCAGGCAACCCTAAAAATATGGCTTGTGTTACTCAAGGCGTTCTGCAGGAACTGAGAGTAGCCAAGGTAGTGGAAGTCCTATTTCCTGATCTAGTGGCCTCTAGTGCCAGCCTCCAGTGGGACCCGGGGATTCTCCAGAGGTCAGTTCCCCTAGAGCAAATGGACGCTTTGGAGGGTGGACTTTGTGACGTTGTGCCCCACTGAGTCCCCTGTCCTCCCCAGGCTCCATCCCCAAATCTCCAGGAGCTTCTCGATCTGGATCTGGCAACCCTACCCCCCCATCTCCCAACAGTGGCCTGACTACCCTAGTCCTCACCCAGCTCTAGTGTGAAAGCCCCCTGCTGTATTCTTGACCCAGGGTGGGACCATAACATTACTTCATGAGAGACAGATTTCCAACTCAATAGGACTGGAGAAGGGGTAGAAAAGATGGATGAATAGAGGTGAGGTGGCTTCCCCCTCAGCCTTTGCCACACTGTCTCCCCCCTGCCCTCAGGTAGATTTATTTCTGATTTTGTAGCCCCATGAAGAACAAAATGGCAGCGGCAAGGGGGCACAGGGAACTGAAAATATGTCCTGCTTTTCCTGTGAGAACAGATGTTGGAGAGACTTGCCAAACTGTACAAACCCAGTGAGGAAGATGTCACCCTTCTACTTACTAGGTCAGCAAACAACACACAGGCAAAAAAAAGGTTTTATATTGAGGCTTTTTATTAATTTTGTGAAGGGGCCCTATTTAGTTCAATTCTGTAAATGTCTTTATTATCGTATCAGACCGATTTCATGGGTATTCCTTAACCCAGCCGCCTATCGGGTGGTCCCTGATCGATGCTCAGAGGAAGGCGAAAAACCTCCAGGAGCCTTGGCCAATCTGCCCTGGAGGAAAATTCCTTCCCGACCCCAGAAAATGGCGGTCAGTGCTACCCTGAGCATGTGAGCAAAGACCAGAAACTGTCACACTATTGCCTGTGGCTTCTTCAAGCTCTTCTTCTTTTTCTTCTTCTTCTTCTTCTCCTTCTCCTTCTCCTTCCATCCATTGCTTGGTTTCTAAGAACCAGCCTTGAAGATTCCGGGGCCGCCTTGCCTGTGGCCTGAAGAGATGAGATGCTGCTACCTTCTACTGAATCAGACCCCCTTGGTCCATCAAGGCCAGTCTTGTCTACTCAGTCTCACAGCAGCTGTCTAGAGTCTCAGGCAGAGTCTTTCACATCACCTACTGTCTGGGCCTTTTAACTGGAGATGCTGGGGATGGAACCTGGGACTTTCTGCATTCAGGGCAGATGCTCAGTCACTGAGCAACAGCCCCTGGTCCAAGCAGAAGTTGGCCTACCCCCTATAGGATGGACAACTGACAGTCTGGTCCTTCTTGAATGAAGCCAGTAGCTCCACCCTCTCCAGGTATAGTCAGATGTCTTCTTAATTCCTGTGGTGTCTACCAGATGCCTTCTTCTTGGTCAGGGTCACAAATTCAGTTTTGATGGAAGAGAACCGCCTGTTCCCTTTAATCTGTGGTCCTGCAGCTGATAAACAAGCCACGTCACACTTCAATTCTAATTTGCATTCTGATTTCAATAATAAGGGATGCTAGATGGATTTTTTAAAAGGGGGTAAACATATTGATACTTACCATGATTGAATCTGTCAATAAAAGCTTAAGATTTTCTGTTTTATTTATCTATTTATGGGGGGGGGGGCAGTTTCTGTATTTCTGTATTGCGTGTGTGTCTGCATCTGGAAGTCATGGATTGGCAATCTCTGGTAAATGACTCCTACTGGGAGCCTGGAGGATATTCAGAGAGGTGGCTGAATAAAGCCTGCCCCTGCCTCCCGGCTCTGGTATTCCAAGGAGTCTCCCATCTAAGTACTTGCCAGAGTCGACCCTGCATAGCTTCTGAGATCTGACGAGAGCAAGCTTGTCTGAGCTATCCAGGTCAGGGGCTGTTTGTTTGTTTGTTTTGGAAAGGGCTTTTTTTGTGTGTAGCAGGAGCTCCTTTGCATATTAGGCCACACACCCCTGATGTAGCCAATCCTCAAAGAGCTTACAGGGCTCTTCGTAGAGGACCTATTGTAAGCTCCAGGAGGATTGGCTACATCAGGGAGGTGTAGCCTAATATGCAAAGGAGTTCCTGCTACCCCAAAATCCCTGGTTTTAGAATATCTTTTATATTTAAAAATGCAATTTTATTTCGGTTTTATATTTTTAAATCTGGTTAAATTTTGGAGAGATTTCTTTCAATTTTTTTTGTGTGCTGAATTTTATTCCAGTGTGGTTTTTATTTATGTTTTTATCTTAAAAAATGATACCCCACCTTTCCGCCTTCTTTAGGACCACCAAGGTGGCTTGCATTGTGTCTTCTGAGTGTGTGTCCCAACTGCTGCCTTTCAGTGGACTAGTGGCACTGCTTCAGCCAGTGTCCGGTCCATAGGGCACAGGGTGGGATAAATACACTGGCCCTCTGCTGGTTTGCATAGGCTGCGTTGTCCACAGTGTGTTGGATTGCTGGAGTGTGCTGGGAGAAAAGGTACTCACCTGTTCTGATTCTCCATGTTACAAATTCTCCATGGTACTGCCTAGTCAGGAACTGGGCAGATACCATCTGGAAATGCCAGTGAGCTAGCGTTTTTATTTTGCTTGTTGCTCTGTAGATTGGCAACGAGGCTGTAAGCCTTCCTGCCTCTTGCTTTGATAGCAGCAGCAGCTTGGCCAGATGAGCTTTTGATGGTCTTGCGCTGTCCTTCTCTTCCTTTGTCCCTGCAAGCCCTGCTGTTCTTCTAGGTTGATCCTCTGTTTGTGGCACCACCACAGGAGGCCACAACCTGTTTGATGTGTCAGTCAGACACCATAATGGAAAAGACGGTTCTACAATTTAAAACAAAAAATACCTAGTGAAATAGCTGAGGTGCCCGCATACCTATCTGCAGGGCTTTATTTAGAAGCAGGAACTCCTTTGCATATTAGGCTACACCCACCTGATGTAGCCAATCCTCCAAGAGCTCATAGGGCTCTTCTTACAGGGCCTACTGTAAGCTCTTGGAGGATTGGCTACATCAGGGAGGTGTGGCCTAATATGCAAAGGAGTTTCTGCTACAAAAAAAGCCCTGTCTATCTGCAAGCGTTCCATGGCCAGAGGCTTAATTAATTAATTAATTCATTCATTCATTCATTCATTTATTTATGCTGATTTCTAGTCCGACCTTTCCCAGGTCCGGCTCAGGGCGGATTACAACACAATAAATAATTAAAATCACATCATCAAACAATTAAATTCATAAAATTCATAAGATCACATCATAAAACAATTCATACCTACTGTGCTGCTTCTGCTTTCCTTTCTCTGTTCCTCTGGCACTTTACAGAGTTTTTCCATCTATAGCGAAGGGTCGGAAAATATAGCCAGTCAGTGATTTCTTAATCAAGCTATTTGAAGAGAATGCCGGAACCAGCTGCCGGAGGAGGTGCGGGCCCTGCGGGACTTAGGGCAGTTCCGCAGGGCCTGCAAGACAGCCCTCTTCCGGCAGGCCTATAACACCTAACTGATACTTTGGATGGAACATCTTTGGATGGAACAAAATGCTCTTATAGACCGCTGGCTTTATTTTATCTTGTTTTATTAACTATGCTTTTATTGTATCTGTAAATGTTTAAATGGAACTGTATGAATCATTGTGTTGTGAGCCGCCCTGAGACACTTCGGTGAGAAGGGCGGGATATAAGTCCATCAAATAAATAATAAATAAATAATGTACATAAAATTGAAGCAGCAATCTTATCTATATCCTTGGAAGAGTTCCATGAGACACACAGTACCTCCCTAGTAACCCTTCTGCAAGCAGAATAAGGGTTACAGACGTTAGTCCAGATGTAGAACATCATCTCTTACTGGATTCTGCGTTGGAGGAGAGAGTCTTTTCTGGCTGTTCTGCTATCTTTGAAGGTCTAGTGTTCTTCTGCCCACTGGCTTAGAGAATTCACCTTTCCACCTGTGAAACAACATATCTTCTTACAGCCCGCACACAGGAAAGCTGGGTCTGTCTGCCCATGAAATCTGTTTTTTATAAGGTGTGCTAAAAGTCTATCTGCATACCTTCTTGTTTTCATAATCAGAAGCATCCTGATTGATTTTCCTAATCTTGGTGTCTTTCAGTTTCCTTTCGAACTCCTCGATATTAGGTTTTAACCCCCCAGTTTCTTATCAAAAACCACTGCTGGGCTGACTACTTGATGTCCCCTCATTTCCTCGGAACAGATCCTCACACTCTGCAATGATAAAAGTTGTTATACAAGTTTAACCTCCATTATTGCGAGGACCTCACAAGAAAAGGAAAGGAACACATTCTAGAAATTCCGCAGAGTCTTCCTTACCTCAGAGCCAGCACTGTGGTGATGTTTCAACAGCCTCCGCCTATTACAAAATCTGAGGTGATCCTTGATTCCTCTTTGGTTCTCAGCACCATTCACAGTGGTGGTTGTTTCTTGGAAAGCTGACATTGGCCAGCCTGGAAGAATCTGTCCCTGCATACGATCTTCTGAAGATGTTCTTCTGTGTCCCTGACTTCAGAGGCCTTGGCCTACAAGGGGCCACACCTTGTCTCTGCAACTCCCTCTTTGTAGTTGTTGTTCCTGTCTTTGGACCTACCTTCAGGCACAAGGTGAAAAAGCTTTCTTTTCTCTCTGGCTATTAGATGAGAGTGAGGGAGGCTTTCCGCCTGCCATTTCTGTATTTTGCTCCTGGTTTGTTATTGCAAATTGTCCTGATCTTAGAGTCATCTATTCTTTCTGTTTATAAGTTTTGTTAAAAAAGGGTTAAGATTTTGTGAATATTTGCCTGCATTTATTGTATATTTTTTTAAAGTTTAATTAAAAAAGAGAATAAAAAATTATCAACTGGTTTAATTGGTGTTCAGTTATTAACAATTGTTCTTATGGATGTCTTTCTTGTGTTTGGCGTTTTGAATTCCCTGGAAGCTGCCCTCAGGTGTCTTTTTAGGCTGTGGAGTTAAAATGGTTTAAATGAATAAGTGAATAAATAAGATAAGTTTTGTCTGTGGTCCCACAGCTGACAAACAAAGCCACGTCATGCTTCATCTTCATCTGGCAACCTTCCGAAAAGTCTGTTTTTGGTTGCGTATCCTAAAGCTATAGTCTTTTGGAGCTGAAATTAATAGCTGGGGGAGCTGATTTCTGACCAATTCTCCCAATTCACAACTGCTTGCAGAAAATTCTAATTTGCATTCTGATTTCAATATTATGGATGCTAGATGGACTTTTTTTAATGTGTCTGTGTGGGGGTAAACATATTAATACCTACCATGACTGATAAAGAGCTTGAGGAGATTTTCATGGTTTGATGATTGTTTTAGAATACCTTTTACATTTTAAAAATGTAACTTTATTGAGGTTTGATATATTTTTTAAAAAATCAGCTTAAAATTTGGAGAGGCTTCTTTCATTTTTGATTTTGTGCTAAATTTTATGCCAGCATGGTTTATATTTATGTATTTATTTACAAAATTGATACTCCTCCCTTGTGCCATCTTTGGGGCCTCCAGGGTAGCTTGCTTTGTACGTTCTTTTTTTGTTGGTATTTTTTCATTTGTGTGTGTGTGTGCTTGTGCGCTCGCATGCTGGTGTCTGGGAGTCATGGTTGACCTCTGGTGACTCCTACTGGGGCATGGATGATGTTCAGAGAGGTGGCATAATAGCCTGCTTCTGCCTCCAGGCCTTGGTATTCCTTGGAGGTCTCCCATCCAAATACTTGCCAGAGTTGACTCTGCATAGCTCTAAGATCTGATGAGATTGGGCTTCCCTGGGCTATCCAGGTCAAAGCCTTGCATTCTGCATTCTGAGTGCATGTCCTGTCCCAACATGTATGTTTCTTTCTTTCTTTCTTTCTTTCTTTCTTTCTTTCTTTCTTTCTTTCTTTCTTTCTTTCTTTCTTTCTTTCTTTCTTTCTTTCTTTCTTTCTTTCTTTCTTTCTTTCTTTCTTTCTTTCTTTCTTTCTTTCTTTCTTTTCTTTTCTTTCTAGAACACTGAACTCTAATCTGGATAACTGGACTTGATTCCTTACTCCTCCTCCACATGCCAGCTGCTGGGTGACCCTGGGCCAGTCGCAGTTTTCTCTGAACTCTCTCAGCCCCAACTACCCCACAATAGGCACATTGGAAGGGAAGGAGATTGTAAGCTGCCTTGAGTCTCCTTAGGATAGAAAAAAGCAGGATACAAAAACCATCTCTTCTCTCTCCTACCATGCATTGCATTGTTGAAATCTTGATATGTGGCTTCTTACCTGTTCTACCTAGATTGGCTGCAGAGCAAACAGGAGAATGTGAGGGGAACACTTTTTGGTATTCGTGATCCATAAGCCTTAGTTGGATTGTTTTTAAGATGTAAAATTTGTTACATAAGAAAAGAGTGTCCACCTCAATACCAAGTTTTTGTAGTTTGTGGGTAAATGTAGAGAGCCACGTAATGCTATGCCTGACTTTCATCAGGTAGTGTAATAAACTTCCTGAATCCGTTCTGAAATGAATTTTTTTTTAAATAATAAAAAGCTTTATTAATATAAAGTTCAAGATACAAGTATGAAAATGCATCGGCAGATGTGTAGTATGTACCCATATACAGCGGGAAGATGGATATAAACAAAGTTAGTTATTAAAATACAGGTTACAACAACAGTTGACATGACATCAGTATAGCATGATATGGGTCATTAGGATTTTTGCTGTCCTTTGAGACCTTGTCAATAAAGGGACGCCATTTACACACAAAGTCCAGAGAAGCAGATTGGGAGGTGTTACGAGGATCTAAATCATGAGTGAGTTTATCTAAGACAAAGTAGTCCCACAGCTTTAGCCACCATGCCTGCCTTGATGGAGGATTTTGCTGTTTCCAAACCGAGGCGATTGCAAATTTGGCCGCCACAAACATATGTGAAATTAAATCCTCTGTTTGTGTAGGAATACGCGAAGTGCCTGTATGATTCAGGAGAGCATATTCCGGCGTGAATGGGGGAGAAAATGAGGTGAGGTCATGTACTTCTTGGTAGATTAGTCTCCAGAAATTATTTATGATGGGGCATAGCCACCAGGAGTGAAAAAATGTGCCTCTCTGACCGCAGTTCTTAAAACAAAGGGGAGAAATTGAGCAGGAGTGTGATAACTGTACCGGGGTCTTATACCAACGTGTGAGAACTTTAATGGCTTGAAGTTGTACATTCATTGCTTTTGTTTTATATATGGTGGAGTTCCAGATGGCCAGCCATTGCTCTTTGGCTAGTTCAATACCCAGATCTCGGTGCCAGGCCCCTTGATAGGAGTGTGGTTTCATGTCAATGGAGTGGAGTAATAATTTGTAAATTCTCGATATCAAGCCTTTAATTGGGGTTGAATCGCTGAATAGAAGTTTTTCAAAATCACCAAGAAGGATTCGCAAGGGAGGACTAAAGAGGTGAGTATCCAGTAAATGCTTGAGTTGCAGGTATTCAAACCATGGAAGTCGGATGTCAGAGTTTGCCTCTAAGGTCACTTTATCTTTTAATACCCCTTCAGACAGGACATCAACAAAGCGAGTCAGCCTCAGCCGTCTCCATTTTATGAAAGAGTTTTTATACCGACCTGGGGTAAACCAGGGTTGGCCGAGAAACGTGGCTAAGGGGGATGTTGGAGGGGCTAATAGGTTGCAGTGTTTGTGCCACCAAGTTTTTGTAGTTTGTGGGTAAATGTAGAGAGCCACGTAATGCTATGCCTGACTTTCATCAGGTAGTGTAATAAACTTCCTGAATCCGTTCTGAAATGAATTTTTAACCAAAACTTAAAAGCCATAATCCAGGCTCTGGTTTCTAGAAGGTGTAAACCTCGCTCTGCACAAATGGATGAGTAGGGGACACATTTGGGAGCACCTAAAATCTGACAGCAAAATGATGATTGCCCATTCTCCACACAGGGACTAAAGGCTCCAATCCACAAAGGTATTCCATACAGCAACTTCCCAGTAACCATTCTGCAAGCAGAATAAGGGTTTCAGACGTTAGTCCAGACGTAGAACATCTTCTCTTGCTGGATTCTGTGTTGGAGGAGAGTCCTGTCTGACTTTTCTGGTATCTTTGAAGATCTAGTGTTCTTCTGCCCACTGGCTCAGGAAATTCACCTTTTGACCTGTGAAACAACATATCTTCTTACAGTCTGCACACAGTAAAGCTGGGTCGGTCTGTCCATGAAATCTGTTTTTATAAGGTGTGCTAAAAGTCCATCTGCATACCCTCTTGTTTTCATAATCAGAAGCATCCTGGTTGAATTTCCTAATCTTGGTGTCTTTCACGTTTCCTTTCCAACTCCTCGATATTAGTTTTCAATCCCCCACCACTGCTGGGCCGACTACTCGATGTCCCCTCATTTCCTCGGAACAGATCCATATGCTCTGCAATGATAAAAGCTGTTGTACAAGTTTAGCCTCTATTATTGCGAGAACCTAAGAAGAAAAGGAAAGGAATGGATTCTAGAAATTCTGCAAAGTCTTCTTTACCTCAGAGCCAGCAGTGCAGTGATGTTTCAACAGTCTCCGGCTACTACAACATATGAGGCGATCCTTGATTCCTCTTTGGTTCTGAGCCCCATTCACAGTGGTGGTTGTTTCTTGGAAAGCTGACGTTGGCCAGCCTGGAAGGATCTGTCCCTGCATACGATCTTCTGAAGATGTTCTTCTGTGTCCCTGACTTCAGAAGCCTTGGCCTACACGGGGCAAGTCCCTCTTTGTAGCTGTTCTTCATGCCTCTGAAGTACAGACCTACTTTGAGGCACAAGGTGAAAAAGCTTTCTTTTCTCTCTGACTATTACGTGGGAGGGAGGGAGGCTTTCTGCCTTCCATTTGTGTATTTTGCTCCCAGTGCATTATTGCAAATAGTCCCGGTTGAAGAGTCATCTATTATTTCTGTTTATGTTTGGTTAAAAATTATTATCAACTGGTTTAATTGATGTTCAGTTATTAA
Source organism: Heteronotia binoei (assembly GCF_032191835.1). Lineage (NCBI taxonomy): Eukaryota > Metazoa > Chordata > Lepidosauria > Squamata > Gekkonidae > Heteronotia > Heteronotia binoei. The sequence goes on along the minus strand of NC_083227.1, from coordinate 132,623,145 downwards.
CAATTGTTCTTATTGATGTCTTTCTTGTGGTTGGTGTTTTGAATTCCCTGGAAGCTGCCCTCAGGAGTCTTTTTAGGCTGTGGAGTTAAAATGGTTTAAATGAATAAATAAAATAAGCTTTGTCCCTGGCCCCACAGCTGACAAACAAAGCCATGCCACGTTTAAGCTTCATCAGGCCACCTTCCGAAAAGGCAGTGCACTACACATAGCTCTTGGCACGTAGGTTCTGATCTTACACCTGCCTTGATCAATTCTGGACCATGTGGCATACAATAAGACACTGGGTGTAATATGTATGCCCTTGATTAGGACATAAGGCTGTAGAATAAGAGACATCAAGAATATCTTTAAGCTTTGGTCTCTTCATTAAATTTCCTTGAGGTCCAACATTGTTCTATTGTTTTATAGTATTCTGTATTATGAGCCAATATGTGTACTTACCTTTCTGACCTCTGAAGAAGACCAGTCTAGGTCGAAACGCGTCAGGTCAAGTTGAGTGGGTTCCCATTGTGCTTTTATGATTGTACATAGGATAGAGGCTTATGATGGGCCCTTAAAAGGTTTTAGCTTTCTACAATAAATGCATGTATGTTGGTTTATGATTTATTTTACAGTTTGTTTTTCAAGTTTGACCCTTTAATTTCATATTAACCTTTCGGAAGTCATTTCTGGCCAATTCTCCCAATTCACGCCTGCTTGCAGAAAATTCTAATTTACATACTGATTTCAATATTGTGGATGCTAGATGGATTTTTTTTAACTGTGTGTGTGTGGGGTAAACACATTGATACCAACCATGACTGGTAAAGAGCTTAAGGAGATTGTCAGGTTTTTTGTTTGTTTTAGAATACCTTTTACATTTAAAAAATGAAATTTTATTGAGGTTTGATATAGTTTTAAAAAAATCTGCTTAAAATTTGGAGAGGCTTCTTTTGTTTTTGATTTTGGACTAAATTTTATGCCAGCATTGTTTATAGCTATGTATTTATTTACAAAATTGATACCCCTCTCTTGTGCCGTCTTTGGGGCCTCCAGGGTAGCTTGCTTTGTGTGTTCTTTTTTTGTTGGTATTTTTTCATTTGTGTGTGTGTGCATATTGTGTGTGTGGTGCCTGGAAGTCATGGTTGACCTCTGATGACTCCTACTGGGGCATGGAGGATGTTCAGAGAGGTGGCATGATAGCCTGCCTCTGCCTCCAGGCTTTAGTATTCCTTGGAGGTCTCCCAACCAAATACTTTCCAGGGCTGGCTGCTTAGCTTCTGAGATCTGATGAGACTGGGCTTCCCTGGGCTATCCAGGTCAGAGCCTTGCATCGTTCATTCTGAGTGCATGTCATGTCCCAACACCTACCTACCTTCCTTCCTTCCTACCTTCCTTCCTTCCTTCCTTCCTTCCTTCCTTCCTTCCTTCCTTCCTTCCTTCCTTCCTTCCTTCCTTCCTTCCTTCCTTCCTTCCTTCCTTCCTTCCTTCCTTCCTTCCTTCCTTCCTTCCCTCCCTCCCTCCCTCCCTCCCTCCCTCCCTCCTTCCTTCCTTCCTTCCTTCCTTCCTTCCTTCCTTCCTTCCTTCTTTCCTTCCTTCCTTCCTTCCTTCCTTCCTTCCTTCCTTCCTTCCTTCCTTCCTTCCTTCCTTCCCTCCCTCCCTCCCTCCCTCCCTCCTTCCTTCCTTCCTTCCTTCCTTCCTTCCTTCCTTCCTTCCTTCCTTCCTTCCTTCCTTCCTTCCTTCCTTCCTTCCTTCCTTCCTTCCACCAGTGGACTCTAATCTGGAGAACTGGGCTTGATTCCTCACTCCTCCTCCACATGAAGCCTGCTGGGAGACCCTAGGCCAGTTGCAGTTCTCTCCGAATTCTCTCAGCCTCACCTACCTCACAAGGTGCCTATTGTGGAGAGAGGAAAGGAAGGAGATTATAAGGAGCTTTGAGGCTCCTAAGGGTAGAAAAAAACAGGATACAAAAACCATCTCTTCTTCCCCCCCCATGCATTGCATTGTTGAAATATTGATATGTGGCTTCTTACCTGTTCTACAGGTTGGTTTCTTACATTTGTTTTCTTCTTGAAGTACAAAAGCAGATGTTCATCTTCTTCTCTGTCATCCTTCTTAACCCCCTACTCCTCCCTTCAACCTACCTGAGCTTTCCCTTGAAAGTAACACAAATACCATTCCACAAATACCATACCAGATGGAAGAAATAGGTCCCCAGTAAGAGAAAGGAGCCTCCAATGTCATGATTTCTATAACGGCAGCAGTAAAGTGGACAACTTCATGATGTTTTAAATCAACCATCAGTTTGGTTTTCCATACCTGACAGCCAAAGATCTAGAAAGAGAATCTTTGCCTCAACAACTCAAAGCAAAAACCACCGCTGGGCTGACTACTCGATGTCCCCTTGTTTCTTCGGAACAGATCCATACACTCTGCAACGATAAAAGTTGTTATACACGTTTAGCCTCCATTTTTGCGAGGACCTCCCAAGAAAAGGAAAGGAACGGATTCTAGAAAAGAAATGGATTCTAGAAATTTCGCAGTCTTTCTTACCTCAGAGCCAGCAGTGTGGTGATGTTTCAACAGCCTCCACCTACTACAAAATAGGTGATCCTTGATTCCTCTTTGGTTCTGAGCACCATTGACAGTGGTGGTTATTACTTGGAAAGCTGATGTTGGCCAGTATGGAAGAATCTGTCCCTGCGTAGGATCTTCTGAAGATCTTCTTCTGTGTCCCTGACTTCAGGGGCCTTGGCCTACACAGGGCAGAGACTTCTGGTGTGGCCACATTTTGTCTCTGCAAGTCCCTCTTTGTAGCTGTGCTTCATGTCTCTGGACCTACCCTGAGGCACAAGATGAAAAAGCTTTCTTTTCTCTCTGGCTATTAGATGAGAGAAGCTTTCCACTTTCCATTTGTGTATTTTGCTCCCTGTTCATTATTGCAAATTGTCCTGACTTAAGAGTCATCTATTCTTTCTATTTATGTTAAAAAGGGTTAAGATTTTGTGAATATTTGGCTGTACTTATTGTATATTTTTTTAAAGTTTAATTTAAAAAAGAGAATTAAAAATTATTATCAACTGGTTTAATTGGTGTTTGGTTATTAACAGTTGTTATTATTGATGTCTTTCATGTGTTTGGTGTTTTGAATTCCTGGAATCTGTCTTCAGGAGTCTTTTTAGGCTATAGAGTAAAAATTGTTTAAACAAAAAAAGTGAATAAATAAAATAAGCATTGTCTATGGTCCAACAGCTGACAAACAAAGCCGCATCACACTTCATCAGACCACCTTCAGAAAAGTCTGGTTTTAGTTGCGTATCCTAAAGCTGTAGTCTTTTGGTGCTGAAATTAATAGCTGGGGGAAGTCAATTATGTCACATTCTCCCAATTCCTGAATGAATTTCTTAATCTTGGTTCTTTCAGATGGATTTTTTTTAATGTGTCTGTGTGGGGGTAAATATATTGATACCTACCATGACTGGTAAAGAGCTTAAGGAGATTTTCAGGGGTTTTTGTTTGTTTTAGAATACTTTTTACATTTAAGAAATGAAATTTATTGAGGTTTGATTTTAAAAAGTCTGCTTAAAATTTGGAGAGGCTTATTTTGTTTTTGATTTTGTGCTGCATTTTATGCCAGCGTTTTTTTAATTCATGTATTTATTTACAGAATTGGTACCCCTCCCTTGTGCCCTGTCTGGGGCCTCCAGGGTGGCTTGCATTGTGTGTTTTTTTTTTGTTGCTATTTTTTTATTTGTGTGTGTGCGTGCATGTGCACACGTATGCTGGTGCCTGGGAATCATGGTTGTCCTCTGGTGACTCCTACTGGGGCATGGAGGATGTTCAGAGAGGTGGCATGATAATCTGCCTCTGCCTCCAGGCCTTGGTATTCCTTGGAGGTTTCCCATTGAAATACTTGCCAGAGTTTGACTCTGCTTAGCTTCTGAGATCTGATGAGATTGGGCTTCCCTGGGCTATCCAGGTCAGAGCCTTGCATTGTTCATTCTGAGTGCATGTCATGTCCCAACACCCTCCTTCCTTCCTTCCTTCCTTCCTTCCTTCCTTCCTTCCTTCCTTCCTTCCTTCCTTCCTTCCTTCCTTCCTTCCTTCCTTCCTTCCTTCCTTCCTTCCTTCCTTCCTTCCTTCCTTCCTTCCTTGTGTTTATGAGCAGTGGACTCTAAACTGGAGAACTGGGTTTGATTCCTCACTCCTTCTCCACATGCAGTCCGCTGGGTGACCCTGAGCCAGTCGTAGTTGTCTCTGAACTCTCTCAGCCCCACCTACCTCACAAGGTGCCTATTGTGGGGAGAGGAAGGGAAGGAGATTGTAAACTACCTTGAGGCTCCTTAGGGTAGAAAAAAGCAGTATACGAGAACCATCTCTTCTTCCCCTCTATGCATTCCTGAACTCTTGATATGTGGCTTCTTACCTGTTCTAAAGGTCAGTTTCTTACATTTGTTTTCTTCTTGAAGTACAAAAACAGATCTTCATCTTCTTCTCTGTCGTCCTTCTTAACCCCCCCTCCTTCCTTCTACTTACCTGAGCTTTCCCCTGAAAGTAACACAAATACCATTCTCGGTGAGTGGTTTTCACAGGACAAATCCCCGGTGAGCAGTTTTCACGGGACAAATCCGAACCACTATCCCAGATGGAAGAAACAGGTTCCCCAGTAAGAGAAAGAAGCCTCCAGTGTGGTGATTTCTATAACAGCAGCAGTAAAGTGGACAACGTCATTACGTTTGAGATGAACCATCAGTTTGGTTTTCCATACCTGTCAGTTAGCCAGAGTTCTAAAAGAAGAATCTTTGCCTCAGCAGCTCCCAAGCACTGGGCCAACAGTGTTTCTTCTTTCTCAGATTCTTCCATGGTCTGCCTCTTCCTCTTCCTTCTTACCTTTCCTTCTTAACCCACCTAAGACACAAGGTGGCTGTCAAACAGAGAATACCTAACAACTTCAAGCACCAATAAAACAAGATAGTACAAACAGAACAATAATAAAAACAGCAACTGAGGCAGAGAGTTAAAAGAAGAAAAAAGGCCCAGGCACTTATAAATCTTAAACTGCATCTAAGAACCCTAATTTCATCCAAATACCCCCAACAAAGAACCCTGCTTGATAGAACTCCCAGAAGACCAAGGGGTGCCTTCCCAAATTCTCCAAAAGCCAATCCCACATAATCAGGATCCCATCTGAAAAGACCTGAGGCAAGCCAGAGGCAAATTGAAATCTCATATGGAAAGCACAGACTAGAGAGGTTGGGATTTTCACATTTGTTTGTTCATTCTTCTCTTCACTTTCCCACCACTCTTCCTTCACACTCCTTGTGTTGCTTTTTCTCTGTCAATTCCTTTCCTCTTGCTATTCTGTTCCCTCTTCAATCTTTCTTTTTCAGTGTCAGTCCCACTTTCACCAGCCTTCTTAATTCTTTTCCTTCTCAATTCCATCAGGATCTATTTTAACAAAAAGTTTTTCCTAGTCACCAAAAGATCTTGGGCTGGTCCTTTTTACTCACTTCAGTCTTCCACAAGCCAGGCTGTTGGGCGCAACAACATCCTTAGGAGTGTCAAGAAAGCAGTGGGGCAATCATGTCAGTGTGCCTTCCTACCCGCCTGCTTTGTGCTTTGACTAGGATTCTGGGGCTTGCCTATCAGATCTCACAGTGCAGCAGAGAATGTCTTTGACCAGCCAGACTTTTTTCATCTATGGGAGTTTCCACTGTTTGACAGGAGTCATCTCCTCCTCTCCAGTCCCTGCTTTTCCATCCCCACAATCTTGTCCATCTGCAGTATTGCCCTTCCCCAACTCAAGAACAATTGGAGCATCATAAGAGAGGACAACACATCATCAGCATCTCGATTGGGACACTATCATCAACAGTCTCACCTTTATCCTTGGAAGAGTTCCACGAGACTTACCTTCCCAGTAACCATTCTGCAAGCAGAATAAGGGTTACAGACGTTAGTCCAGATGTAAAGCATCTTCTCTTGCTGGATTCTGCGATGGATTCTGCGTTGGAGGAGAGAGTCCTGTCTGACTGTTCCAGTATCTTTGAAGATCTAATGTTCTTCTGCCCACTGGCTTAGAAAATTCACCTTTTGACCTGTGAAACAACATATCTTCTTACAGCCTATACAAAGTAAAGCTGGGTTTGCCCATGAAATCTGTTTTTATAAGGTGTGCTAAAAGTCCAATTGCATACCTTCTTGTTTTCATAAACAGAAGCATCCTGATTGAATTTCTTAATCTTGGTTCTTTCAGTTTCCTTTCGAACTCCTCGATATTAGCTTTTAACCCCCCTGTTTCTTATCAAAAACCACCGCTGGGCTGACTACTCGATGTCCTCTCATTTCCTCGGAACAGATCAATACGCTCTGCAATGATAAAAGTTGTTATACAAGTTTAGCCTCCATTATTGTGAGGACCACAGAAGAAAAGGAAAGGAATGAATTCTAGAAATTCCACAAAGTCTTCCTTACCTCAGAGCCAGCAGTGTGGTGATGTTTCAACAGCCTCCGCCTACTACAAAATAAGAGGTGATCCTTGATTCCTCTTTGGTTTTGAGCCCCATTCACAGTGGTGGTTATTTCTTGGAAAGCTGATGTTGGCCAGCCCAGAAGGATCTGTTCCTGAGTATGATCTTCTGATGATGTTCTTCTGTGTCCCTGACTTCAGTGGCCTTGGCCTACCCAGGGCAGAGCCTTCTGGTGTGGCCACACCTTGTCTTTGCAACTTCCTTTTCGTAGCTGTTCTTCATGCCTGTGGAGTCTGGACCCAGTTTGAGGCACAAGGTGAAAAATCTTTCTTTTCTCTCTGGCTATTAGGTGGGTGGGATGGAGGCTTTCTGCCTTCCATTTGAGTATTTTGATCCCAGTATATTATTGCAAATTGTCCTGGTTTTAGAGTCATCTATTACTTCTGTTTATAAGGTTTGTTAAAAATTATTATCAACTGGTTTAATTGGTGTTTGGTTATTAACGATTGTTCTTATTGATGTCTTTCTTGTGTTTGGTGTTTTGAATTCCCTGAAAACTGCCCTCAGGAGTCTTTTTAGGCTGTAGAGTTAAAATGGTTTAAATGCATAAATAAAATAAGCTTTGTCTGTAGTCCCACAGCTTGACAAACAAAGCCACGTCATGCTTAATCTTCATCAGGCCACCTTCTGAAAAGTCAGTGCACTACCCATAATTCGTGGCACACAGACTCTGACCTTACACCTATCTTGATCAATTCTGAACCATGTGGCATACAACAAGACACTGGATGCAATATGTATGCCCTTGATTAGGACTTAAGGCTGTAGAATAAGAGGCCTCAAGAATATCTTTAAAACTTTGTCAATTCATTAAATTTCCTTGTGGTCCAGCATTGTTCTGTTTTTTTTTATAATATTCTGTATTATGAGCCAATATGTGTACTTACCTTTCGGACCTCTGAAGAAGACCAGTCTAGGTTGAAACGTGTCAGGTCAAGTTGAGTGGATTCCCATTGTGGTTTTATGATTGTACATAGGATAGAGGCTTATGATGGGACTTTAAATGGTTTTAGCTTTCTACAGTTAATACATATATGTTGGTTTATGATTTATTTTACAGTTTGTTTTTAATGCTTGGCCTGTTAATTGCATATTAACATTATGAAAGTCATTACCTGGGGCAGGGCCTTCTGGTGTGGCCACACCTTGTCTCTGCAACTCCCTCTTTGTAGTTGTTCTTCCTGTCTCTGGACCTACCTTGAAGCACAAAGTGAAAAAGCTTTCTTTTCTCTCTGGCTACTAGATGAGAGTGAGGGAGACTTTCTGCCTGCCATTTGTGTATTTCGCTGCCAGTGCAGTATTGCAAATTGTCCTGGTTAGGGTTGCCAATAACAGAGTTCCCAGCAGACATTTCCCTCCCCTCCCCTCCCCCCGCTTTCTGACGACCCCAGGTGGGGGCAGGGGATCCCACACATGCTGGTGCCTGAGAGTCATGGTTGACTTCTGGTGACTCCTACTGGAGCATGGAGGATGTTCAGAGAGGTGGCATGATAACCTGCCTCTGCCTCGAGCCCTTGGTATTCCTTGGAGGTCTCTCATCTAAACACTTTCCAGGGTTGGCTCTGCTTAGCTTCTGAGATCTGATGAGGTTTAGCTTCGCTAGGCTGTCTAGGCCTGGACCTTGCGTTGTGCATTCTGAGTGCATGTCCTGACCCAATACCTGCCTTTCAGTGGATTTCTTTCTTTCTTTCTTTCTTTCTTTCTTTCTTTCTTTCTTTCTTTCTTTCTTTCTTTCTTTCTTTCTTTCTTTCTTTCTTTCTTTCTTTCTTTCTTTCTTTCTTTCTTTCTTTCTTTCGTAGTGGACTCTAATCTGGAGAACTGGGTTTGATTCCTCACTCCACCTCCACATGAAACCTGCTGGGCGACCCTGGGCCAGTCACAATTCTCTCCAAACTCTCTCAGCCCCACCTACCTCACAACATGCCTATTGTGGGGAGAGGAAGGGAAGGAGATTGTAAGCTGCTTTGAGGCACCTTAGGGTAGAAAAACCATCTCTTCTCCCCACCCCCATGCATTGCATTGTTGAAATCCTGATATGTGGCTTCTTACCTGTTCTACAGGTTGGTTTCTTACATTTGTTTTCTTCTTGAAGTAGAAAAGCAGATGTTCATCTTCTCTGTCATCCTTCTTAACCCCCTACTCCTTCCTTCAACTTACCTGAGCTTTCCCCTGAAGGTAACACAAATACCATTCTCGGTGAGTGGTTTTCACAGGTCTAATCCCAAGAACTATCCCAGATGAAATAAATAGTTCCCCTGTAAGAGAAAGGATCCTCCAATGTGGTGATTTCTATAACAGCAGCAGTAAAGTGGAAGACTTCATGACGTTTGAGATGAACAATCAGTTTGGTTTTTCATACCTGACAGTTAGCCAGAGTTCTAGAAGGAGAATCTTTGCCTCAACAACTCCAAAGCACTGGGCCAACTGTTTTTCTTAAATTCTACCATGATCTGCCTTTTCCTCTTCTTTCCTATCTTCCTTCTTAACCCATCTAAGACACAAGGTGGTTGACAAACAAAGAATACCTAACAACTTCAGGCACCAATAAAAGAAGGTAGTACAAACAAAACAATAATAAAAACAGCAACTGAGGCAGAGAGTTAAAAGAAGAAAAAGGCCCAGGCACTTGTAAATCTTAAACTGCATCTAAGAACCCTAGTTTCATCCAAATGCCCCAACAAAGAACCCTGCTTGATGGAGCTCCAAGAAGACCAAGGGGGGACCTTCCCAAATTCTCTGAAAGCCAATTCCATGTAATCAAGGTCCCATTCGAAAAGACCTGAGGCAAGTCAGAGGAAAATTGAATGCTCGTATGGAAAGCAGACTATAGAGGTTGTTGAGATTTCCACATTGGTTCACTCTTCTTTTCACTTTTCCTCCCACTCTTCCTTCACATTCTTTGTGTTGCTTTTTCTCAATTCCTTTCCTCGCTTTTCTGTTCCCTCCTCAATTTTTCTTTTTCAGTGTCAGTCCCACTTTCACCAGCCTCCTTCCTTCTTGTCCTTCACAGTTCCATTATGATCTATTTTAAGAACAAGTTTTTCCTAGACACCAAAATATCTTGGGCTGGTCCTTTTCTATTCACTTCTTCAGTCTTCCACAAGCCTGGCTGTTGGGCACAATAACATCCTTAGGAGCATCAAGAAAGCAGTGGGACGATCAGGTCGGTGTGCCCTCCTACCTCGCTTGCTTTGTGCTTTGACCAGGATTCTGAGGCACGCCCATCAGATATCACACTACAGCAGAAAATGTTTCGGGCCGGCCAGACTTTTTTCAGAGCCAGTTTGGTGTAGTGGTTAAGTGTGCGGACTCTTATCTGGGAGAACCAGGTTTGATTCCCCGCTCCTCCACTTGCAGCTACTGGAATGGCCTTGGGTCAGCCATAGCTATCTCAGAGCTATCCTTGAAAGGGCAGCTTCTGTGAGAGTGCTCTCAGCCCTCCCTACCTCACAGGGTGTTTGTTGTGGGGAAGGAAGATAAAGGAGATTGTGAGCCACTCTGAGATTAATAGTGGAAGGCAGAATATAAATCCTTCTTCTTTTTCCACTATCTGGCAGGAGTCATCTCTCCCACAACCCCACTGAGTCGCTGCTTTTCCATCCCCACAGCCTTGTCCATCTGCTATACTGCTCTCCCCCAAATCAAGAACAATAGGAACATCATAAGAGAGGACAACACATCATCAGCATCCTGATTAGGTCACTATGGTATGTCCACAGGGCCACCCGACAGTGTGGGTTGCCAACACCTGCTTGGGAAATACCTGCAGATTAGGGCATGCACCTTGTGAAGGGGGGTTCATGACAAGAGGGACCTCAGTGGTATATAACGTCATAGAATCCACCCGCCACAGCAGCCATTTTCAGAAATTCAGAATTGGCTGAATTTCCACCTCACAATTTCTACCAAGATGGAGGTAGCAGCATTCTGTGCTGGTGGAAGCGTCTGAATCATCCTCAAGGGCTGCCCCACCTAAAGCACATTGCAGTAGTCAGCCCCAGAGGTTTCAGAAGTGTGGATTGGTAAGGCAAGATCTCTTCTCAAGAGTTACTGTTTATGTGCAGTAGTGGATCAGGTTTAAGGTCCTGATATCAGAATCATAGAGTTGGAGAGGGGCAAGACAGACTAAAAAATTTTGTCTTCATGCTTCAGCTAGTAACTCTTCTGTGGTAGAAACTGCCACAACTTCACTCTCTTGATGTGTGACTGACATGCAGTGCTGGGTTTTACCATTATGTTTATCATGCACTGTCTGGTCCCACAGCTGTTGATAACTGTGGTGTGGATTGGCAGGGGCATTTGAGGGGCTGATGGGGGTGGGCAGTATGAATTATGGCCCTTAGAAGTACCCTGGAGGCATATTCCTGTTAGAAAAGTTTGAAAACTGTACCTGAAGGCCATCAACACATAACTAAATCAAGGTTCCAGAGCACCATCTGCTTTCAACAGTTTTGCATATGAACATAAGGAGAGCCCTGCTGTATCAGAGCCCTGCTGTAGTTCACCTAGTCCAGCATCCTGTCTCACACAGTGGTCAACCAGTTCATCTAGAGGGCCAACGACAAGGCAGAGAGGCTGAGACCTTCCTCTGATGTTGCCTCTGGAATTCAGAGTTTTAGTGCCTCCGAATGTGAAGGTTCCCCTCACTCACCATGGCTAGTTGTCATCGATAGACTTCTCCATGAATCTATCTTAAAGCTGTTTATTCCTATGGCCATCACTACATCCTCTGGCAGTGAATTCCATATTCAAACTGTGTAAAGAAGTAAATGCAATGGCCTAGTGTGCCCAAATCTAAGCAAGTAGTCAACCGGCAACTTTACTACTTGTTCATGTGAATTGGCCCTTGTAAGATACCAAATAAGGTTCTACAGTTTGCCAGGCTCAGTGATTGTGTGTGTGTTGTTGTGTTATGTTATTTTTTAAAAAAGCTATTTTCGTCTTCAGGAAGAAAACCATGTTTGTGTTAGGTCTCAGCCAGCTGGCTTTTATTTTCCTTTGGTGAAATAAGCAATGAAAAAAAATAAACAAATTGCATTAACAGCTTTCCATTGAGCAAGTGGGGAAAAAGGAGCTCTGCTCCCCACAGAGAGCTATTTAATATTGTTGCCAATATGAGTAAAATCCATTTTCTGGGCAAACAAGAGAAAGATATGAAATGTTAATCAGGCTTCTCTCCATCTCTCTGTCATTTTAGGGCTTCCTCTCCACCTTGCTGACAGGAGTAATAAATTGAATAGTGGGAGTGGGAATCCATCTTTGCCATATGACTACAGTCTCCTGCAAAAACAAACAACCTCATAGCAAATACCTTTTGGCACAAACACACATATATACCATACATATTTGGCAGAGTTTAAAAGACAATATTGCTTTATCAGTGGCAGAAAAACAGAGCGTAAGATATCTCTGTAAGGCAAAAGTGGACCCCTTTTTAATCATTTGGTAACATTACCAAATATATACCCCAGAATCGGAAATGACTGGCGCTTGCACAGGGGACTACCTTTTTTAAAAATCATGCAACAAGTGCATAATCTCCATTTATGGAACCCTTGAATGAAGGCAGAGCTGGTAGATTGTCTGATCATAGATCTCTATGTTGTGGTGCACAGGTATTTCCTTTCCTTTCTCCTTAAGGAGGACCCAAAGCAGCTTGCATTGTTCTCTTTGCCCCCATTTTATCCTCACAACAACTCTGGGAGGTATGCTGGGTTGAGAGTATGTGACTGTTTCAACAGGTGACGTATACTGTCCTGGTCTGGGTGATTGATAAAGCTCTTTTCATGTATGAGGCTCAGTCTAGAGGAACAGTCATATGTGGGAAGCCTGATCTATATTCCTTGTTGGATCAGGGGTGTAAGAAAAAGCCCCCTACTTTTCATACACATGGACATCGTGATCACCAGTATGGTTGCCAGGGTGCCTAGAGTTTTGACTCGCACACATCTGCTCTAAGAAGTGGACTTTGTCCACGGTTTCTAAGGCTTATGTGGATACTATAAGCCTCAGCTTTGCAGCAGCATTCTACATCTCTGGATGGGTGTTAGCCAGAACTACAGACAAGCTTCCAGCTGCTCCTTGCATGCCCAGTCTCGGCCATTGCAGTGGAAGAAGCCACGCCGCCATGAACTGTACAGGCAAACAGTTTCCAGCCTGTTTCCATGATCCAAAGGCTAACACCACCAGAATCCATCTTGTTTTCCTGACTCCATTACAGCAAAGCAAGAGACTCACATATCCAACAGCTGCTTCAACTTCTGCATAAGGCAATCGAGCTTATCTTAGGTGTGGATCCTGCCAGACCGCCTAAGCCTTTGTCTAACGGAACTCAAGACAAAGACTGGTACCAATAGAAGACTGAAGAAAAGGAAGAACATCTTCACCTAGAGCCAAGTGTCTTTGTATAAACCGGGTGTTACCTTAGGTAGCAATTTGGCCATCTATTGTAATCTTTTTAGATTAGTTTAATAGTCTTAAGCACCCCTCCACCCAGTGATTTCCCCCATTCTTCTCCCCAACTGTCATCCTGGAGCATCCCCACCCTGGCCCATTGTTACCTGGAGGTCCAACCAGGTAACCCGGGCCCAAGCTTGTTCATTGGTCAGTTATGGGCACCCAATTAGGTGCCACCAATTAACTTGCTATTGGCTATTGCAGAAGTCCAACCCTTATGGTCACTGCAGAGCCTCCCCTTTTTCCACCCCTGTACCTCCCATCCCCTAAGGGCTCAAGGTAGTCTTTATAACCTGTGACACATCTCCCCCCATGTGTGCATCTAGTAGTACCCCAGTTCCGCTGTCTAGATCCATCCCCAATTCTGGCCACAGTTGAGGGTCCCATTTCTCCCATCCTCTTTAGTCACCATTGGAGCCTTCCTTGATCAGACAAACAGTAGACCCTGTTTGTCTATCCATGTGTTGTCGCTATATCTCTATCTATTTTTCTTAGGATTGTATGTATATTTCATGAGCACATTGCCTTGTATGTATGCCTATATTTTTCTGGAAAAATTTTAATTGTTTTACTTAATTAGAGTTCTTGATAAATTTAAGCATTAATTTCTGGACGTGGATCCTGTATACACAGATAAAAGATCCTAATTAAGCCAGGTGCCCACCTGACAATTCCCCAACCTCATTTTGAGGGCATTTTGGCTTACAGGGGCCTCATCTATCTTAGGTCTGTATCGTAAGTCATGCCCTCTGACACACATATATACAAGCTCATTCTCTCACCTGGGTCATTTTGAAATCAACGTAACTCAAAATAGGCAGCTCAGTGTTTACTACTAAATCTTTTGATGCAGAAATGAGCTAACAAAAAAGACAACTATTCTGAATTGGTTACAATTTTTCAATTTCTGACCGACTGTCAGGAATGGGGGGGGAGTAGAATAGGTGGGTGTTTTGCAGTTCTAGGGTTCTAACAGCTGGAGTGACCAAAAACAAAGTGATTTTTAAATCAGATGGACAGTTT